>NW_024063479.1:1200000-1684752 GCF_006381635.1 Hibiscus syriacus | reverse complement strand
GTCTGCATGCTGGGAAAAGCCTCAAATATCCAAATCTACAAACAATATAATACACAAACAATAGTAATTGTTAAACAATTAATTATAATTTTGGAAATATTATATAGAAATTCTTACCTTAAAGGCCCAAATAAAGCCTGCCAAAGTGTATTTGGAACTATGGCCACGCAAACTTTTTCTGTCCTCAAAGGCAGATGACAACTTTTTCCAGGTAGCTTTCCATAGATATGAACCCCACGGAAACATGTTCCATGCATTTAGGTCATCTACCAATAATATTAGGCCCTCAGAAATAGGTTGTCTGGCCTCTTTGCCTAAAAAGTCAGCATGTAAAAGTAATAAATGGCTTACTCGGACAACATCGTGGTCATCCATCCGAGTAAAACCATCTTTAACAAATAATCTTTTCAAGTCGTCGACGTGTAAACTCGGCTTCGCCTTTGCCAGCTCAGGAAAAACCCGAGATAACCATAATGGCGGGCGATATGCTAGTGTATCGACCTACATCATCGTGTCTGAAGCGTAGACCATGATTAAGCAAAACTCCCCCCGCCCAAAACAAGTATACGTCGGGAGGAAAATGAAACCATATCTCTTCATCACCACGTTGTATCCTCGGGTAGATCGTTAGTCATGGTCTGAAGAATCAAATGGGTCAACATAGCATCTCCACTTGGATGTTGTACTTTCAGCCATAGCCCGAAGCAAGTATCCTCAAACAATTTTCTTTGTAAAGGTGTAAGCGTCGACGCAATTATAGTGGCTAGGCTTAATTTATTCCTTAAGGTCAATGAAGCCGAAAATTTTTTATACAAAAATAATAAACATATCAAGTTAGATATACCAAAAACTACAAATTATACACTATAAATAGACATGATATTAAATAGTAAAACAAGCCAAATATGTTTTCAACTTGCACGGTATTCACCCAAGTCATTATTCTATCATAGTTCACAAATGCATCAGATAACATTCGAGAAGTAACACTTATATAAACATTTAAAAGGACAACATAGGTTTAGTGCAGGTTCAAGGACAACATAAAGAGTAGTAGTTTATTCTTGAAACTTAAATTCGCAACACTGTGAAGTTAGTATTTGTCTTTAGTTTTTGGTTGAAGTAATGCAATTCATTCAAGTTTCAATTTGCAGAAGAATAATAGTTTCAAATAGTATTCTGCAAATTGAAACTTTAATGAATTGCATTACTTCAACCAAAAGACAAATACTAACTTCACAGGGTTAAAGACTAAACAGTTTAGCAGTATTGACAACAACGAAATGAATTTACTAAGCAATCTAAGTAAAATGATTAATCTATTATTGAAATTACTAATAAATTTATCATCAATTTAAATATGAAAAATATAATAATAATACAAAAATTTCAAAAAAATAATTAAAAACTAACCCTCGGTGGTTGATTTTCCATTTCTGACCGTGAAGTTGTGAGGGTTGGCTCTGAGATTGAGATATACGGATTTCGCCGGAGATGGGGACGTGTCGTCGTAGAGAGTGAGATGAGATGAGTCTGAGTTGTGATTTAGGGTTTTAGGTTATGATTTTGATTATACTGTTTACATTTGTGTTGTGAAATTAATATTGTGTTTCGAATTCGAAAAAAAAATTCACGTTGCGAAAATAAACGGGCTTTGCGAATTTGGAAAATCGCAATATGATTTACAAATTCGCGTTGCGAATTTAAAAACAAGTTCGCGTTACGAATTTGTTGATCATTTTCGTAAATTTTAAAAAAATTAATTAAAATTATATATTATAATATATTTTCCATCACTGTCGTTCGCTGACAGTGCTATTATCACACATTCGTCCAGTTTTTTAACTTACTCTCTCTATTTGACGCCACGTGTCACCATGCATTTTTCATTGGCTATTCCAAAAATTGTTCGCGCCTGGCGAGACTAAACAAAGCCACTATAATTATCCAAAAAAAAAAACAGAGCCACTACTCTCGCGAGTAAATTTAAAACTGTACTCGCTACTACATGCAGCTAAGCTTTTTGCTGAATATATGCTATCACTGCCCAATGCCATGGCCGAAGTCCGATTCCTCCGGTGACGTTGCATGACAAAACAAAATGGAATAATATTTAGAGTAAGTTCTTACAATTTGGTCCCTGCGTTATCTGATCCAAAACTTTATAACTTTTATGGTCTATGAACTTTCCTTTTTAATCCATTTAGTGACTTTATATAAGAGATTATAAGTGATGATGGTACAATCTCATAGTGTCATGTTCTGAGACTAACAAGATTTCTGAATTCCAAAAATAATAATAATATTATACTTACTCTTCTAAAATAATGAATTACGATTAATCATTCTGTAAATTCTAATGTTATAAGTTAATATAATAATAAAATCATATTTTAACTTTCCAAAATTATAATTTATATCTGAACTCCCAAAATATTAGAAATTCGAGTTCAAGAATTAAATTGATAAAATTGTTCGGCTAAAAATATTAAGGATCAAATTAAGAAAATTTGCTAAACTCGGGGACTAAATATTGTTTTATCCAGAATATAGTATAATATTGTTATTTTTGGAACGATAAATTATATTAAACAATAAACTTGCTTTCACTCTCCTAGAAAAGAAAACAGGTCTCGCTACTCGCCTCTGCTTTCTATTTCTCGCTAGGAAACTCCGTGAAAATGAACATCAAAACTCTGTTTTTTTATATCTAAAACTTCCCATTAATCCAACCTTGGTCTTTCTGCTTGTTGCTCTCATCTCCCATTTCCAAATCGAAAAAGGGATTTTTTTTAGTGAAAATCCGACCAGTAATGGAGAAAAAGCAAGGATTTTTCTCAGCTCTCAAAGAAAAGTGATTCGCGGGCTGTCGCCTTCCCGCTCTCGTCCACCACCCGGCGAGAGCTCGTTCGCCTATGTCCGGTCTATTGCGGAGAAAGAAAACCAACGGCAATGGTGGTGGTGGCAGCGGTGGTTACGTGGCGCAACCGGAGCCATTGATCTCGAGATCCGGGTTTAAGGCTGGTCGGAGAAGCGTTGGCTCCGCTGATGGAAGGCCCCGATCCAGACGGAGGAAGTTGGGGACTCGAAGCGGGTCGGGTCGGTGCTAGGACAATGGGTCAAGGGACAGTTATCGAGGACACCTTCCGTTGCTTCGATGAGTTATCGGCGTCCGATCTACGGCTGTTGCTGGGTGTCATGGCGCCGTTGGCTCCGATTCATGTTGGCTTCACCGATCCTTTGCCTCATTTGAGCATCAAGACACTCCCATTGTTAGTCTCCCCCCTCTTTAATTATTTGATTTAAGCTTTCTGTTTGGATAGCAAGAAAATTTATGGTTAAATTTTCTTGGGATTCTAATAGATAGTGTTTATCTTTTAACTGTTGAAATGCTGTGACTTACTCTGGTGTTTACTGTTATGTTTTTTTTTCCTTTAGGAAACTTCCTCTGCTCAGTACATATTGCAGCAGTATACGGCTGCTTCCGGTGGACTGAAGCAGCAAAACTCGATTCGGAACGCTTACGCCATGGGGAAGCTTAAAATGGTGGCTTCCGAGTACGAGACTGCCTCGACCGCCGCGAGGACGGTCAAGAATCGTAATGGCTCCCGAACCGCCGAGTCTGGTGGCTTCGTGCTCTGGCAAATGAATCCGGACATGTGGTATGTCGAGCTTGCGGTCGGGACAGCACGGTTCGTGCTGGATGTAACGGGAAGCTGGTGTGGAGGCACACACCTTGGCTCGGTAGTCACGCCGCGAAGGGGCCTGTTCGACCGTTGCGTCGGGCACTTCAGGTGAGTTTCCGATATTGATTGTGTTATGCGTCTGCGTCTCGAATTTCATTGTTTTCTAACAATGCGTTTGGTGTTAGGGGCTTGATCCGAGAACTACAGCTAGTATGTTTGCTGATGCAAGGTGCATAGGAGAGAAAAAAATCGATGGTGAAGATTGCTTCATTCTCAAGCTTTGTACCGACCCGCAGACGCTGAAGGCGAGGAGCGAAGGCCCTGCCGAGATCATTAGGCATGTCTTATTCGGTTACTTCAGTCAGAAAACCGGACTTCTTGTTCACATTGAAGATTCACATCTGACTCGCATCCAATCCAATGTGATGCTGTTTATTGGGAAACCACAATCAATTCGTATCTCGATGATTACGACCCGTAGAAGGTATCATGATAGCGCATTCCGGCGTTCCGTCGTTACACTTTTCAGGTTTGGGGATGTTGCGATGAGCCATACAAAAACAAAGATGGAAGAGCATGGACCATCGATGAGGTTGCCTTCAACGTACCGGGCCTTTCTATCGATTGCTTCATCCCTCCGGCGATTTGAGGTCTGGATCCATTGGTGAAACCCGCGAACTCCAACAGGATGAAAAGGGAAAGAACGATCGCATTAGCAGCGCAACGTGCCAGCTTGCCGCCTTAGAACGACGGCAAGACAGCAATGCTAGAAACAAGATTTGAAGATGGAAGCCTAATGAAAATCTGGAAATCACGTACTGGCAAATTGTTCATATCGGTAACAAGTGCAGTTTGACTAACTTCTAATAGAAAGCCATTTTTTCAATCTTTATCCTCGATGCAGAGTCCGACAATTGAGTCGGAGCTCGGTTATCCAGTTCGGGATAGAGCTAATGGAGGTTAGTTTTTTAGGTTACCTTCCTTTATATAGTTCACACTAACTCCAGTGGTGTTACATTGTGGCAAATTTAACAGTCATTTGTGCTTCCATTGTGAGACTTACAACCTGAGTTCATGTTGGCTGCTCTGAAGCAAAATGTAACAGAATGTTCTTCGATTAATGTAATGATATTATTTAATTGTTACAAAATGATTATTAAGTTATATCAAAATTATAAAATATCATTAATTTATCGGACTACTACATTATTAATGTCGCAATGACTATTTTGTTATAGTTGGATAAATTTATAAATATTTTGTTATCTTTAAAATTCAATAATCAAAAGATCATTTGAATATGGTTCAGTGACCTTTGTTGCATTTTACCCTATTTTCACTATTTATACACTTTGACTTCAATCTTATTTTATGTATTTGGTTCTCTACCAAAAGTCTGTCCTACAGATTTTATGTATTGGGTTCTCTTACTTTTGATCAAGAATGATCTAGATTAATCAAGATGAAAATTTGAAATTGAGAGTAAAAAAATGAGTAAGTAGATCTTATATATCAAAATATGTATTATATACGGATTTCGAACATAAAATAAACAAATAAATTATTGAGAAATTTTAAGAATAAAATCTAAATGAGTGTGTTAACTCTAATTTAATATTAAATTCACAAGGGAAAAATGAGAATCCTAACCATTTCCTTTGACCTTTTCTGGCTCTCTCGTGTGTCTGAAATTTAGTTTATGTGAGAAATAGTGTCGGCAAAGGAATTTTTCTATTTACGACAACGAAATAACCCACATTAATGACACTGCTGAAATTAGTTGACTTCTTTTTTAATTAATTATTTTTTATTTGTGTTGATGTATAATCAGAGTGGTAATTGTGAATATATGTACTTGTTCGTTCAATCTAATTGGATAAAAAATTGTAATTATAGTAATTGGAGGAATCTAAATTGAGATCAAAGAGGAAGAAGATAATTTTAATTAGAAAAATATCCATCGGCAGATTAATTGGAAATGCCACAAAATTTATGTAATACCCTAAATTTTGACTAGTGTCCACAATGTAATTTATGTACTCCGGCTCCGTAAATGAATAGCTTACCCCCAAGAATGATATTTTCGTGAGAGTCAGATTTTTTGTAAGGATTTTATATTAAAAGTATAAAGCGATAAATTTCGGGAAAAATTCAGATAATCGGATCGAATCGAATTTTCAGGAAATTTTGAAGGATGATGAAGCAAGTTTAAAAATTTCATTTCGATGACTTAAATTTGTAGGATTTAATATAAATCGTTGGATTTAAGATAGATTTCTGTAATCAATTTGGATCGTTGGATGAAAAATGGTTAGAATGTAATTGAAGGGCAAAGTTGGTAACTACTAACTCATTGGTTTATTTTTTACCATTAGATGAACAAATTGACATGTGGCGAGTTATTGACCTTGGATTTCAAGGGTAAAATGGTCATTTTGCAATAAATGAATTTTTAATTAATTTTTAACATTAAAAAGTATGCTTAGATTTTTATTAGTAAAATTCTCGAAACTTGTTCATCTTTTATGCCTTTCGCCGTGAGCTACGTCTAAATCTAAGGTAAGGAGAAACTTTCTTGTTGATTTTCAAGCAAATTTCTTAGGAATTTGGATGAAGACATGAAATAGAAAATTGTTCTACATGAAATTCTCTATCATTTGGTGTCATTAGTTCATGTTTTCCATGCTTATAACATTGGATTATTGAATTTGATGGATGAAGGGGATATTAGGTTTTGATGAACTAAGGTTTGATTATGGTATACTTGATGTTGGAGAATCATTTTCATGCTTTTTTTATGATTGAAACTACATGAAATTTCATGTAGTAATAATCGACCATTAAGGTTTATTTAGGAATAAATTTTTGAATTGAAATTGATAAGGATTTGATTGTAGATGAATGGAAATGATATTTGGAAGTTGAATTCATGCTTGAATCAAGTTGAAAAGTTGATCTTAGGTGACCCTTCATATTCGACCATAGGGGAAATAACTGGAAAAAAAATATTTGAGGTTAGATATGATGACTGGATGGTTTAGCAAGCTTTAGAAAGTTTCTTGGATCAATTTGGAAACTTATGAAGGTTTAAGAACCAAATTGTAAGAAAAGAAGAAGTAAGGGATTAAAATGGAAATTAGCATGAAGTTGAAGTGTAATGTTTAAATGTGTGATTATAATGTTGGAATTTAATTGTTGGATGCTTGGAATTAAAGATTTATGTGGCAATGAACCATTTTGAAATAAATTGGAAATTTTGAGATGAATTTTTAAAGAATTCATTTTAATGGTCTAATGCTGGAATGTTTGGGATTGATTTGAATAAAGTAAAAATGATGAAGGATCAAGATGCAAGTAATAAGTATTGATGAAGAAATTAAGGACGCAAAATAATGAAAACAATTTAGATTTTTGAATCTAGCAGCAAGTTTGAAAAATCACCAAAAATTTTATGAAAATGATTAATAGATTTTTATATTGTTGTGTTCATATACCAGTATAGTTTTGTTTAAAACAAACGAAATCGATTTCAAATTTATAATGAAATATATGAATTTTTGATTGATGATAGGTCAGAAAACAGAACAACAGATTCTGCTCAAAACAGATTCTGAAAATTGGATTAGAAAATTCACTATAAATTGTAAAAGTTGAATTAGAAGGAGTACTTTATATGGTTAGATTCGTATTCGAGTATAGTTTCCAATGAAAGAAACAAAATTAAATTCCAGTGTGTATAACAATACATAATAATGATTCTTTGAAGGTAGTGCAAGTTGTCAGAATATGAAAATTTTAGGATTGAAGCATAAATGGATTTAGAATCAAATAAGTATCATAGAATTTTATGAATTTTATTATAATATGTTATTATGATACTAATCTATATTTTAAAATTTGTATGTGATAGATAAATATGATGTGTAGATCATAATAAAAAGTAAGTTCAAAGCGATTCAAAATCAAAGGAAAAAGTTCAAGAGTAATGAAATATCGGTAGTAGGATTTCAAGTGAGGCATATTCAGGTGAGTGTATTTCTACCTTATTTATATGTGTTGTTGTGTTATACAGTACCTGTACATTCTACGTGACACTTTATGTGTATATTATCTACACGGCAGTTTCGATTGCATATTTACGAACACTCATATATGACTCACGTATCATGCATTCTCATTCATCATACATTAGGTTGTGAATTAAAATGAAACTGTAATGTACAAGTTTGATACATTTTGTTGAAAGTAAAGTTTATATGATGATTTTATATTATGTCATATGTTTGATATTTTTCTTATATATGTTTTTAATTATTATTCTTATTTTATTATTATTAGTACTATAATGACTCACTAAGTATATACTTAGCGTGTGATGATTTTCATGCGTAGGTGGTAGAAAGCGTAAGGAGTCATGTTCAACATCAACTTTTTACAGAATCAGATTTGCTCCATATTCAATATGACATATTTTGAATATTGATAAACTAGTTGGTATGTATATCATATGGTTATGATACTTAGAACTCGAAATGTTTTAACTTAAAATGGAATGGATACTGCTTAATACTATTTACGAGTGTTAGTTTATTATTTAGTATTCTATGATCTTGATATAATTAAATTGCTTTAGAAAGAAACAAATTTTTATTGATTTTTGATAAATGATTGTTTTAAAAATATTATGTGACATCTGTGACTCGTATACGGTGACGTATACGGGAAATGAGTGTTACAATTTATCACGCTAATTTACTAATTATCTAGGTGGTATATGTTTAAAGATTTTAAATCCTTTGATAATGAACGCTCATACTCCTTGCATACACGATGCTCAAATTCAGAACCTCGAGAGATAACAACAAATCTTTTAACTAATGAAATCGTTTTTCATACAACTTATTTTAGTATTGAATGTGACCTAATGAATTCAATTATTATATCTACTTATCACTAGTCAAATTAGTAGATGAAGAGGAAGAGTGAGTTATGGAACATAGCTTGTAAAATCGTAGATATACAAGATTATTCTATTCACCCTCAGCACACGTGGTGTTAGAACACGAAATTTTAAAAAAATATTTTTTAATCATTAAGATCATTTAATTCGTGCACGTGTCAAATAAATTTTGATTCAATTACTTTATTTTTTTATATCAGTATATATAGTGTATCTAACATTGCATGCTTGGTTTTTTTTTCTTTACTAATCAATTATTGGAGAAAATGATTAAAAATGACAAGACGAGGTGGTTTGGACCATATGCTTTATTTTTTTTTGAGGGACCAAGATTGATTGAATTTAATGTTTTTTATTATTTACTTTTTCTTTTTGATATTTTTGTAGTTACGGTTGGTACATAATATTATAAAACAAAACATCAACAATAATTATAATAAATAAATTTACTGTATTATGATAAAATTATTATTTTAAAAACGATTTAGTCATGATCGATATAATTATAAAAATTGATATTGTCTTCTAAGATTAATATTTTCACTCAAACGAGAAAGATGAAACTAATAGACATTACTCGAAGAAGTAGGGGTGTTCAAGGGTACCGGTAGTGACGGGTACCCGGATCTTCTGGTAGTTGATTTGTCGACTCATGTCCCGATCCGGATATTACAAGGTACCTGGATTTTGCGAGTACCTATTTTTTTTTCATTTTAAAATTATTAATTTAAAAAAATATACACAAATTTAAATGTTTAAAACTTCGAATTACATACTCCAACATTCAAACATAAAATTTAAAAGTTCGAAATATAAAATTTAATAATCCATAATATAAAGAAAACATAAAAATTCATGACAAACTAGGGTAAATATGAATTATGTTAGTCGTTAACATCCAATTACTAAACTATCAAAACTTAGTCCAATTATGATAGTAAATTATAATCTCAACCCATTTATATAATTTAATTACTTAGACTTTAATTACCTAGACTATCAAAATTTAATCCAATTATAATCCAATTACAAATTAATCCAATTAAATTAATATCATATTTGATAGTCATAATCCGATTACTAAACTATCAAAACTTAATCTAATTACAAATAATATCAATATTTATACAAATTATCATGTTAATGGTTTCGTAATTGGATTATATATATAAACTAACCAGGTACTCGGGTACATGAAAAAACTAAATTTTGTGATCCGGGCCCGACCCGATTGGATAACTTTTTTTAAAAAATTACTCAATTTTTTTTAGATTCGGATCGGCATGTCGGATATTTTTGTACATCCCTACAAAGAAGAGTGTAATACAGTTGACTTGGTGCTTTGTATTGCTGACTTGGTGGCTCATACGTGAATGGTGCAATTTAAAAGTTTTAATGAGAATTTTCAAAAAGTTCAAGTCTAATTAAAATTTTAAATTTATTTGGAGACCTTAATAATTTTTAAAAAGTTTTGGGGTCTAATTAAAAATATCAAAAACATTTGCTACTTAATTTTTTTAAAAATATTGAGGTGCTTAATACAAATTTGTAGTTTTATATCAGTTTAAAACATAGATGATAGTTTGGGATCTCTAGTGTAGTTAAACCAAACAAATTCTTATATGGAGTATGGACTCTTCGTCCTCGTCTGCTTTCACGTACTCCAAATACAAGAGGATAACACAAAATCCATTTCTTCCAAACAAAAACCAGAAGGAAGATAAAGAAAATGGCGGTTTCTTCGGCCATTGTCTTCACTTTTATCTCGCCTCAAACGGCATCGTTCTCAGCAAACTCTTCTTCTTCTTCTTCAACGAGTCTCCTTCCAACTAAATTACGCATGGTACGAACCGTGACTCATGCCACTGCTTCTGAGCCTGAAACCGGCTCCCGACCTCCACGTGGAATCATGAAGCCGCGCCGCGTGTCGCCTGAGATGGAGGCTGTCGTTGGAGTCCCTGAAATTCCCCGAACTAAAGCTGTTAAGCTGATCTGGGCTTACATTAGAGAGAACAATCTTCAGGTCCATTCCTTTTCTTTCCCCCCATCTTTTAACTGTGTTTCTTATAATGGGTTCCTCTGTTTTGATATGGCCGTTGCTTGGTTGTTGTTAATTTGTGAAGGGTTTGAATGAGTTTTACTTTTATCACTATTTCTTATTTTCATTTCGATTATTTAGAGATTCTAACCCGATTTCCGTTTGGTATCCAATTTTTTTGAAGATTTAGTAAATTTTGAACTGTGGGTTTCTTTTATAGTTTGTGCATTTGATGTTGATGAAGATAAATGCTTGATTTCTTTGATTTGAATGCACTTTGGGGTTCATTGTTATGAGTTATTTTGGCAAGAGTTCAAGGGTGTTGGCTGCCTTTAGTCATCTTATTGTCCTGTAAAAGTTATGCAAGTTTGGTTATCCAGTTCGAGTTTGGACTTCTACCAATGAACCTTTGTTAGAAGCTGAGGGCTTGAATACCTTTCCTTTTTCGGCTCGAGAAATGATTCAAGTGTGCTTATGCTTCCAGACACATCGGCATTTGTAATCGAGCCGATTCATGCTAGATAACTTTGCGACCGATTCCCATAACTTCAGCTTCCGGGGGTTTGATCTTCTTGTTTCTTTGTCCTCTGTTAATTGCTATAGAAATTATGTACTCATATTACTTTCATCTTCTTGAGAAATGTGTATGTACGCTTTGAGATACGCTAGAATTTGAAATTAGGCTGACCTCAACTTGGATAACATTGCAAGTGGCTTATTCTTCCAGACACATCGGCATTTGTAATCGAGCCGATTCATGCTAGATAACTTTGCGACCGATTCCCATAACTTCAGCTTCCGGGGGTTTGATTTTCTTGTTTCTTTGTCCTCTGTTAATTGCTATAGAAATTATGTACTCATATTACTTTCATCTTCTTGAGAAATGTGTATGTACGCTTGAGATACGCTACAATTTGAAATTAGGCTGACCTCAACTTGGATAACATTGCAAGTGATTAGTTAACTTTGGTTGTAAATGAACGGTATAGTGAACTTTTAGCTTCCGGGATTTGACCTTCTTGTTTATTCATCCTCTGTTAATTGCTGTAAATGCCTATAAGCCTTTGTCGGAATCTGATGGCACAAAAACTGATTTATGATTAAGTAGTGTTTTGTGTACGTATGCTTTGACACTTGTAATTAAGCTGATCTAAACTCAATAACTTCGCGAGTGATGCATGTAAAACTTTGAAGTATTGCTAACTTTAGATTCTGGGGTTTGATGTTCTTGTTTCTTTATCCTCTGTTAATTGATGTATATATTATGTAACTCACTAGCTTCTTTCTTTGCTTCCGGCCATTCCTTTAGGACCCTGAAAACAAGAAGATCATAAATTGCGATGAGAAGCTGAAGAAGATATTTGGAGGGAAAGATCGCGTCGGGTTTCTCGAAATCGCTGGGTTGATTACTCCTCACTTTCTTTGATGAAATCCTAAATGAAGAGTCAAGTTTGCAGAACAAGAAACAGCCTATGTTTATAGGGGGTGTATGCCATTTTCTTTGTTGAGGATGCAGAAGAACACCATGCTTTTCGCCGTAAAACAATTAACTGTGTTTCTAGCATTACTACTTGTGTATAGGAGTATATATTGTTTTATGCAAATATTATGTTTTACGAAAACCGATTACCTGTGTTAAATTATGCGGCTCCTGATGATAATATTACATGTTTTGTGTACAAAATGGCATGGCATCCCGTCAACACCTTATCTTTTTATGTCACTGCATAAGAAGCTTCCGAGACTTTATCCAAATTGTCTATCAAATATAAAACTTACATAAGTTTGAAGGACAACGAACCCTTTCTGTTGTCTGTTCTTTGCACATGAATTTAGATTCATTTGGTATTGTTGTGTGCATTCCATTGATGAGAATATGCATTATTACATACCATGAATTGTAGTACAGGAAGTATAAAAAGGAGATCCTACTCTAACTTTAGAGCTTCATCAGGTAAAGTTTGGGAGACTTCTTGGTCTAGAACCGGAAGAAGACTAGCTGAGGCTTCATCCGAAAATTCCAGGCTTGGTCGGGCCACGTCCGGATTATCTAAAGGCAATACTTGATGTTCTGTGTCATCAAAGTGAGTCCATTTCCTATTTTTTGCATGAACTAACACAGGGTACATCAAGATCCCGATGATGATAACTATACCGCTCACGATGAATGTTTTTACAGAAGCTAGGCACATGACAAGAACAAGCAAAAGAGCAGGGGGCAGGCAAAGCATTGTTGCACCAAATGTTTGCAAAGGGACCCTGTAAGGCCTATGAAGATCTGGCTTTTTGATTCTCAGTTTTATGAATGCAGCGAATTCGAGAAGCATTCCGATCGAGTAGAGGAAGTTGAGGAATTCCAGAATCTCTTGGAAGCTCATCCATGACAAGAAAATGACTCCAGTGGCCGAGAACAAGATGCTGACAGTTGGTGTCCCATATTTTGACCTACAAAAGATGGAGTTTGTAAAGAACGTGTTCATGGAATAGTTTGTAATCATGTTAGTGAACAATAAATCATTTAAAAAGTAGGTTGTTTCAAAAGTTCCAAACATCTAATCTAACTCTTCGTTTTTCTTAAAGTATTCAAATCTGATATATACTTGAAATGTCCTATAGATTTCGAACCAATTTGGTCCAATGGAGCTTCCCCCCCCCCCCGCTGAAACAGTCTCTCCGTCCATAAACCCATATTCAAGTTTGAAACACTTACACTCGAATTCGACTAATGTGACTTCCATGGCAGAGTTGCATTCAATCTTTAATCATACAAGGAAGCAAAAATTAGACAACTTACCTTGAACCAAAGATGGTTGGGAGCATTCCCATTTCACTCATTCCAAGCAGTTGGAAAGCATCTGCACTCATCTCAGCTTCAAACAACCCTAAATTAGACATTGCAGCAGCTGCTTGAATCCACCATTTGAGCCAAAAACCTCCTATCAACATCCCAACTTCAGCAAAATACCCATCAGTCCATTCACTATAAGAAGAACTCAAAGACCCCGTCCCGGCAAGAAGCGGAATCAAGTACGACAAAACCACCAAAATCACCGCCCCGAGAAGTGCCTTGGGGAATGTCTTGCTCGGATTCTTGACCTCCCCGGCCAGCGTACTCGCCTTGTCCCAATAATTCAGATTCCAAAACATACTATTGAAGTAACCCCTCCAATCCACCCTCTCAAAGTCCACAACAAGCCATTGCCTAGGCTTTAACCTAGGTATTGAAATGATCCCCATTACAAGGAAAGGGAAAAGTGAGAAGGCAGCAAGGGAAACAGCTGAAAACCCCACAATGTGTAGCCCTCTATAGTTCAAATATGTTAGTGAAACTGTGATGCCTAAAAGAGCTGGAACCCTAGCAGCCAAGTGGTTAAATACTGGAAATGAATGCTTCAAGTAATCAAGGAACAACACAGGGTATAAAGCATTGTCCATTACACCACTAAACCATTTCCATAAACCTTCTTGGAAACCCCAAAAGGGACCAAAAGCTGCCGATATCCAAGTAACATAACCTCCATTTGAGGGAAGGTTGTGGATAATTCCGCTGTGATTAGAGCCTCTGGATGCTCCAAATCAAAGGGAATATCATGAAACCAAGCAATGACAAAAGAGGGCCACCTCCCGCCCTCACTGAATCTTCTATGCCAAAAGGACCCCCAGATACCTCATAGAATATCAAAGCAATTAGTGGAATAACTGTTAGTTTAGGACTGTCTTTGACAAAACTGTGCTTTATCCCTTCCTCTTCACCCATCCACAGTTTCAATCAATCCCTAAAAAAACACCTTTTTGGTTCAAAGTTAGCAACTTTAAGAAAACCCCAAATGGACAAACATAAAAAGGAATGAATTTTGTTCATGAAAAACAAAAAAAAAAAAAAACAGACCAGTTTTTCTTCCTCTTCAATGGATTACAAACACTGGGTCTTCCTTGAAAAAACTTTGAAAAAGTAAATGTTTTTTCAGATCTTCGATGATTCTTTTAGGTGTTCCATTATCCCACGCTTTGTTGCAGATGGTGGGGTGAACTCAGAATTGAATATGATAAGCCCAGAAACGATATATACAAATTTATTGACAGAATCATACTGTTGTATTGTGCACAGAGATAAATACAATAAAAAAAAAGGGTCAATGTTTATGAATCTCACATGGAGACGTGTATGGTTCAAACGCGGGGTTATTAAAACCAAACTCTTATACTTGATGACTTTCAGAGATCTCGGCCTGCCAATACGAAATGGCCAAATGGCTGCTTGTGAGCACAGCAATGCCATCAATGATTAAAAGGTCTATTATTTGCTAATAGTAGGTGTTTATGATATATATTGGGGGTAAACTACATGTGTTTTTGTTTTGATGGCTGAATTATAAATTTTGTAATTTGATTATTAAAAGTTGGAATTTGTATTTTTAAGTTATATGGTTGTTAACTTTTTAATATCGTTTTAAATATATGTAAAAATCTCTGATTTTTTTTTAACTTTATACAAAGTCCGGTGTTATTTCTTCTCTCAAAATTTCAAATCTAGATAATCGAACACTTTTAGATCCACCAATGTTAAATTTAATAGATTTTGATGTGATCCGATTATATTAGTTTAGAATATAAATTTAATCTTTTAATGGGAGTAATGAGAAAAAGATTGCGATAAATTTTGATGTTTCATCTCATTTGGTTTAGATACAGAACCACATATAATTATTCAGTGGATGAGAAAAAGAAAATAAATTAGTCGAAAAAGATGATGAATTGTCGAGAAAGAGAGAGATCCAGCGAAAGTGAAAAAGTGTCTTCTCTTCTTTGTCCAACCTTACATGATGATTTATATATAAACTTTTAATATTGATATCACATTTAGGGTGATGATGGTTATTTGCATGTTTCAAATAGTAGATTTAGCCGGTAAATGACATGAATTTGTTAGTAATCGTGTAAGAGGTTATAACTGATCGAAGGATATAAACTCCGGACATTTTGAAAAATTCTAAAGACTTTAAAATTCGACTGACGAAAATAATAGCGAGATATCACCTCTCTAAGAGAGGTCCAATAGTAATTGGGCCATTTTTTGGCCCAACCCCGACAAATCAAAATATAGGGTTTTTAGATACTTCTGTAAATACCCTAACTTGGAAAACTAGGTTAACAAATTAGCTGTGAAGTCGAGACTCTTTTAGCTTAAGCAGAGATTTCATCAGAGGGCGGCCATCGTCTTTAGTCAATCATGGGTCATTCCAACGTCTGGAACTCTCACCCCAAGACCTATGGCCCTGGCTCTCGCGCCTGGTAATTTTATCTTCTCTCGGCTATCCATTATTCGATTGCTTATAAATTTCAAATAAATCACCACTGTTATCAACTTTCATACAGAGGATTCTATTTCTCTCTCTCGATATACTCGATTTCAATTACGTTTTGTTATTATATTCTGATTCTGATTGCCTATGATGTTCAAACATTTGTCCGTACCATCTGAGATTTATTTCTCTGATGTATTCTCTCAAAGTTTTGATTCTGAGGCATCAATTTGATATGAATCCATGTATTTTTTTCTGCTGTTTGTATGATTATTTAAGGCTGTGATGACGGAAAAGTATACCATCAAACTCTGAGAGCCTTGCCTCATTGATGTAATCATATATTTCTGTCGTCTGAGCCTATTAGATCTTTTTTTTACTGATTAATCTGCTACTTAATCTCAAAATTTCAGCTCAATCTGCTACATTCATTGATGTATTCTCTCAAAAATTAATGGTTTGTACCTTGTATTTGAAACTTATGAACTTAACTTAATTAATTATTTTCATTCTCCCAATTCATATAACAAATAAGATCCAAATCTAAAGTTTCCAATCTGTATTCCCATTGCCACCATGTTGTTTGTCTTTGTTAAATGATTTTATGGTGTATTATCATGTTACAAAGTACTTTTTTTTTTTGTAGCCGAGTGTGTGGAAATCCTCATGCCATTATCAGGAAGTATGGACTCATGTGTTGCAGACAATGCTTCCGTAGCAATGCCAAGGAAATTGGATTCATCAAGGTATAACAATGTCACCCAATTGATTACACTTTCAACTGTTAATCATTAGCGTTATCTTGATGACTTGATCTCAATCTCTTCATATTCTTTTCTTTTGTATGAGCAGTATTGTAACATTCGTGTCATTTTTTACCCTGTGCAGTACCGCTGAAGAACGAACTTTAACATGGGCAATGAAGAACAGGCTTTTGAAATTGAAGGATCTTTTTAAGATAATGTGCTTATCCTTGTTGAGTTTAAGTTTGAGACCTTAAAAGTTTTGTTTCTCAATTAAGTAATCATCCTGTTTTCATCAGTTATCTTGTTGTTAGTTGGCTATAATCGCCTTTGTACTGTGATGAGATAGTGAAGCTTGTTTATTCTCATTGTCATGTTTGATTCTGGGGTATTTTTGCTATGTCTGTCTAATTTAAGGTTAATTTAACATGATTTTCAACCTAAAATGTTATCTGCTCAGCTTAAAATATTATACAAACCCTTACTAACATGATTTGTTAATTTTTGTTGTAAAAAGGAAAATTCAGGCCAAAATTCTTCCTTCCCCCCCCCCCCGGATAAATGCATTTTATTTATCCGAAAGCAGCAAGCTGCCACCACATACCAAAATTCTTCCTTTAATAGTGTCCTAGTCGAACCACAAATTTCTGGGGAAATTCTTACTATGATATGGTCTCAATGATGATTTTCAAGACGCAATTTTCAAATTTGCTGGTGTTTGTTCATCTTGGTCCATTTTTGAAAGGTAGAAAATTCTCAGCTGAAAGAACATTTATAATATGTTGAAAAATCTTTAAGTATCTTTTCCTAATTTCCTCCCCCCCAGATCCTAAGAAACTGCAATTTAAAGAATAATCACAATATTTGTTGAAAAGAAGAAAAATGAGAGAAAATAGAGTAAGACAGATGTAGATTGTCGAGATTTGAATCATGTTAAATAAGTGAGTTTAAATTTTTTAAATATAATTTAAGTTCGACGATAATTAGTTGAGTTGAGTTGGATTTTTGGTCAATCTAATCTAATTTAAGAAGCATACTTGAAGCTCTCTTTATCTGAAATTGATCCGAATTTAGGGAGATTCATTCCGAAACTTGATTTAATCTTTTAGGTAAAAATTTGCATTTGACCGACACACATATATATTATTTTGATTCAATATATAAAGATCTAATTGAAAAAAAAAATATAGAGATGAGTATTATAACAACTATCTTCAAATATATTATAATATATAAAAGAAGATTATGTTATACTAAAAAATTTTATCTAAAAATTGAATTTGATCTGATTTTATTATGTATGGAACCTGACTTAATCTGAATCCGTTAGATTCAGATCCAATTATCATCCTTAATTGAGTGCATTTTTGAACTTACACAATATTTGATTCGAATTGGTCGATAAATAAAAAGAATATTAGTGATTAATTTAGAAAGAAAGTGATCTAACTGATAACCCATATTAAACAAAACATAGTGATAGTGGGTGTCGTCCTTTCAAAACCAATCAAATTTATGGAGTATTTTTCAAGTAAAAATAGCTGCTAAGTTTCAACTGCCAAAAAGTTCTAATTTTCTGTTAATGAATCTGTCAGTTGGTTATGTGGGTTCTATCTTGTTCATGCCATGATATTTCCATTATAGAGATCATTAAGTCTCAGATTAAATATTTAAATTGGTAAAATTTGAAGGATTCATCGGTAAAAAAATGTATTATTAATCAACCAACTTCCTTCCAAAGATTCACAAAAATCCAGAACTGAAAAAACCCAGCTGAATCTTTCTATTTTCTCCCAAAATCTTACTTTACCTGTGAAAACCAGTGAGGTTTTCGTTTTTGTTGATGTAAAATGCAGAATCTTTTAGAAACCCTTTCTGGGTTTTCTAACATTCACCTGTAAAATCACTCGTCTTATTTGTTTAGCGGTTTTCAGCCATGAAAACGAAGACCCATTGCTGCTAAATACACATATTTTCTTTGGCAATGTAAAGGAGGTAGTAGATTCGTTTGCAGTCTCTGATAGTGGTGGCTGCATTTTCCCGCTCAGTTGAAGAACAAGAAAGAGTAATGGCTCCACTGTTATTAGAAAACTCGAAGGCAAACAAGTTTGTTCGAGTTATTTGTCTCCTTCTTCCGCGGCAACAGCAAAGTCAAGTTCTGCTTCAAAACCGGCTCCGATGACCGTGTCATCGCTTCCGAAACTGTCTCGATCGGTCGACCGGAGGCGGCCGGGGGGTCAATTGTCACAAGGAAACAATATTAATGCTGTAGAATTGCCTGCTGCTAACAAGATGATTATTACTTCAAGGAGAAGCTTATCCGTTTCGTTTCAAGGTGAGGCCTTTTAGCTTCCCATTAGTAAGATAAAAGCTCAAGAGGGTTCTAGTTTGATTAGGAAAGCTATTCCTGAAAGGCGTCGAGCTAGCCCCGTGAGTGATCTTGGGGAGAACTTGAAGCCTTTGGATCCGGTGAAAACCCGGAAAGGGAAATCGGGTTCAAATTCGTTGTCCAGGAGTTTGGATTATGACTGTGATAGTAAGGTGTTTCAATCTCGTGCAATGCTTGATGAGAGTAGTAGTAGGAGTGTTCCTTTTGTTGGTCCTAGTGCTAAGAGGTTGAGTTTATATTTTGGAGGTCCTGCTGAGATGTTAAAAGAAGATAATAAGCTAAAGCCGAATGCCGTTGCTAGCGACCTCACTGCATCCGATACTGATAGTGTGTCCTCCTGGAGCACCAATTCTGGTATCCAAGAATGTGGAGGAAGTGGTCTTCTGAAAGGGAGGAGTGTGCCTCGGAATATTGGAGTGTCTGCAAGGTTTTGGCGGGAACTAACAGTCGGTTAAGGCGGTTGCAGGCCCCAGGTTCGGCTTTTTGTGCTAGCCCTGGCTCTAGAATTGGTGGTTCGGCTAAGTTTATTCAGTCAACAAGGTTTTCTACTGATGGTGCTATGTCTTCTTTGTGGACAAGACCTGCTTCTCCTAGTAAGCTTTGGATACCTTCAGCTTCAACTCCGTCGAGGGGGCTAAGTTCTGCTCGGGTGAGAAATGCAGCTGGTGATCAGATGATTGATAATTCTATCAATACTCCTTTGAATCCGAGCTTTTCCATTGATATTCAGATAGGAAAGAACGGGGAGGATCAGATAGTCGATGCTCACGTCTCGAGGCTTCTTTATAACCGGTACTTGCAATGGAGATTCACAAATGCAAAGGCGGATGCCACTTTCATGACACAGAAGCTGAGTGTAGAGGTATGAATTCCCTGCCTGTCCATCTCGTTGTTCTTGAATAATAGTCGGTTCGATATGAAAACAAACTAGGTCTAGACAACAATACATCTGACCTGAGGTTTAACATTATGGTCTCTAATATGTCTGGTATGCCTGAAACCGATTTCGCTCCGTTTTGCATCAGAAATACCTGTGGAGTGCTCGGGTGAAAACATTGGAACTGCGGCACTTGGTCACGCTAATGAGAATCAAGATGCTATTGCTGAGTCAAAAATTGAAACTAACTTCCATCCTGAAGGGACAAGTAAGATTTGAAACTTCCATTGCATTTATTAAGTATCGAATCGGTTCTTCATAGTCCACACGGAGTTTTGCCTTCTTCATAGTAATCATACGGTACACGTAATTCATGTGCAGATAGCTCATTTAGAGGCATGGACGCTCGTCGAAAGAGACCACGCTAGTTCTTTGCTGGGAGCAAGTGAAGCTTTAAAGAAGCAGTAGTGAGTTTCTTCCTTTTCCCCCCTTGCTTTTCGGTATATGATCTGTTCTTGGTTCAGTTTCATAGCTATCGGTGAGGTTTAATGTGCTGCTCTTGCTCCTCTTCCCTTCCGTCATTCTCTTATGCAGATATCAAAAATCTGAAGAATGCTGTTAGTTCGGCGGGTGACGTGATGCAGGCAATTGTATCCTCAATTTGCACGCTATCGTCAAAGGTAAAAGATTGTTAATCTAACACATAATCTACCGAATTATCCGAACTTGGTTTATCCGTTGCAGGCCGAGGAAATGAATTCTCTAGTGGCCAAACTCTCGAGCGAGACCATGAAAGAAACGGTTTTGCTCGAACAATGTAACGACTTCCTATCCGCCTTAGCAGCCATTCAGGCAAAAGTACTGCATTTTCTTTAATTTCCCAAGATATTATCTGCTCATATGGCATATTAGAATCAATCTTTTCATCAGGTTAAAGACTGTAGCTTGAGTTCACATAGAATGCAAGTAAATCATGTATTGAACTGATCTTGTTTGACTACTCACCCGAAATGCTAACATTCCACCCGAAAGCTCTCGTTTTTTTTCTGATGGGTCGAGGCGGCGATGGACAAAAACAAGAGCTGACTGAATCTAGCCAGGTTTGGCTTCTCATTTTAGCAGTTTCGGTAACCCATTATCATGATTTATTGGCCTACTTTGATTCATCATCTAAGTTTGGCTTAATATCACTTATGACCCCTGTACTTTACCCAAATCCCTAGTTTGGCTCTTGAACTATCATTTTATCAAGCACTTTATCCTGTCTTAAAAAAAAGATGACATAGCACAAAAATTCTTGAAAAGGCAAAAAATTCAAATAAAATCATAAAAATGCAAAAATACCCTAAAAATATAGGGGTCAAACTGAAAATCTGGGTAAAGTACAGGGGCCAAAGTGGTATTAAGCCATATATATATAGGTAGATACACATCTTCCATAAGCAAAACAAATATGCTTAATTTTGCTAAATTAACACAAGACCTAAGCTCTTGAGTTTACATTCTTCCATTTTAGCTGAACCAAGAGTTTCCGATCAATCTGAACAACTAATCTGACAATGGCTTCCTTTGCTTGACCAGACCCTCTTAAATATCTTCTTCGACTTCAGCAAGCTTTTCACTTTAGTAATGGCACCATTGCCGAATATTAAGGCACCGTTGAGCTCATCGGATGTTGCCGGTGCATCCCGATCTTCCTCAGGGTTGGTTGGTGCTGCCATTGTGCTCCCATGAGACCCCTTCTTTTGACCCTTCCGGTCTTTGCGAGTGTTACTTCCCAATGAAGCAGCAGCCCGGACCTGATCGAAAAACAGAACCTGCATAACTACAAGCGACAGGAGTCTCGTTTCGAATCACATGCATACGTGCATCGACTGATAGTTTATTGCAGTTGATTAACTTGCATATTCTTGTTCTCTCACTTTTGCTTAACACTGGGTGTTCCTGCATGGAAATAGAATACACTTAGAGTTGGTTTGCCTTTGTCTACGTTACTCGGACTCGGGAGTCGGTGTCAGATAAGGGTATATGTCCACATGTATGTTTGTATCGAAATGCCAATGTCGGATATGAGTATCAGATTCGGGTACTAAAAGTGAAATAAAGAGTTGGAACAGCATGAACCTCAGACATTGACTAGTTCAAAAAGTTCATTGATGTTCATCGAAATTGATGGGGTTTTGGTAAGATTCTCACCTTAAGACACACGTCAATGGCTCGATAAAGCTGATCATGATTCGACTGAGAGATGCCGGAAGCCATTTCAGCAAGGTCTACGAACTTTGACAATGGTAAGCTGGGATCCTTGGAAATTTCAGCAAGGTATGCATCTATCTATTTTGCCACCATCATCTTGGAAGGATCTGTCAAAATTCCAGGTCTTTTTATTTCTGGGATCTCGTTTTCTTCCAACTCGAATTCGGAATTCTGATCTTGCATCAGAAACTCTTGTACTATTTTCTGCACCACATCAACATCATACATTTCATCTTCCCCTTCTGCTGTTCGTATCAAAAGATCGTTCACGGAAGCCTCCTTCAGGTGCCGTCCGATTTGGTGGACCAGCAGTTCGGTAGCCATCTCTCCCGAGTCAATGATGATGGCTGCTTTCAACAACTTCAGCAAGAAACTGCATGATACACTTCCTCTCTCTGCAGGCAACAACAAGATGATTGTATCAACCGTTGATCGATATTTCACAACATCTCTCGAATAGATAACACCCTTACTAAAGCCTGGCAATCTTATGTATGAATAAGCTTTCAATGCTTCTCCAATCACTTCATGTGATAGTATTCCTTTGGTTTTAATCTTCATCATAATACACTTATACAGATCGATCTCAAGTTTACACAAATCTTCGACCCACCAGTCTTTCGACACAGGTCGACTTCCAATACTGTTACTGCTCTCATCCGGGAGCCTCCTCTGGTTATAAGTGTAGGACCAATCAACTTTGGATACATCGAAGCAAGCCTTGGCAGCTATAGCATCGATGCAAAGACCGACCAGCATCGATTCTTCTGGTAATGGTAACACAGATTTAGCAGTTTGAAGAACGATGATGGAATCCTTCCAGCTGTGGAAGATGGTCGAGTTGAGGAAGACATCTATCTTGTATATCAGGTTCCCTTTTTCAATGGTCTCGTGCATTCCTAAGTACTCGGCTGCACAACGAGCGGCAATAACGTTGTAAGCGTTAAGGGTGATGGCAATCCCATAACAAAATTTGACACATATCTCGAAGGAAGCTGGACCTCTGGGGATGTCGGAAATCTGAATTTCATCGCCGGTTTCTTCGTTTCCATCTGCAATCAGCTTTAGTAAGCTGACACTTCTTGACAGAAGAGGAAACTGCATACATACTTTCATTCATGATTTTTTGCGAATATACTCGTATCGGATATACATTCGACTCCGAATAACGACGGTACACAATACTTGACACTTGATCATAGATGAAAATTCATCCGAACTTGAAGAAAATTCGTACCTTGTGTAAATAAAACATAACATCCCCAACAATAATAATGATGTCAGTCGCTAGCTCACTTGCTACAAATCTGAACATGGGTATACAAGCTTAAAACCATCATATCTGTTCAAAGTTCATACATGTCGTATTCATATTCAATACTCACATCACGATCTTTCAAAATTTCTTTGGCTTCGAAATAAGTAGAACGTATCGAATCATAGATTGCAAACAAGGGTCCGAGAGATCTCACCTTACATTCTTGCCATCGCTCCGAAACGTATCTGGCTTTGATCTAAGCTTCATAAACTTCATATCCCTTCACTGTGAAACCACCAAAACCATAGACAGCAAGTATCGATTTTAGACCGACGTCCGGTGGATCGAGTGGCGAGGAACTCGACGTCCTTTAAACAAGGCTCGGGTTCAAGCTTAGTGGATGAAGAAAACGACGCTGGAAGAGCTTTGCAAATCTGGGTGCATGAGATTCACTGGGAAGCCAATTGCATGATGATAAGAGTAATGTGTAAAATATAAGTAAAGGTATATGTTTAGCTGGTTGTAGTTACGCCTAATACAAAGCTTCCTCAAACTACTAATATATTCTTAAATCATGAGATGTTGTGATTAGGGTGAGTATACACAGAAAGTAATGCGTTATAACCGAAAATTTTATTTTTATTTTTTCGAGTCCAATTATTTGAGTTTTTATTTAAAATTAATTATAAATATTTATAATGCTATGATACTATTTAATTCCAATCTAAATGATTTTTTATAATCATATACATATACATCTTTTCATATTTTTTTACATGTGATATACATATATCTTGCTGAGCTGAGGGATTCAACTCAAATTTGAAAACAATCATCTAATTACTAAAAATTTTGAGTTATTCAAGTTCTATTTTATATCTAGACTAGAATTGAATTTTTTCGAGTCGAGTTAAGTATTAATCGGGTTCGATTCTCATCCATGAAAATAAAATACATTATGTGATCAATCTTTTATCTCTTAGTGAATTATCCGCAACGAGGAAATTAATTATCGTTATT
Source organism: Hibiscus syriacus (assembly GCF_006381635.1). Taxonomy (NCBI): domain Eukaryota; kingdom Viridiplantae; phylum Streptophyta; class Magnoliopsida; order Malvales; family Malvaceae; genus Hibiscus; species Hibiscus syriacus. Next base: position 1,660,222 of record NW_024063479.1, on the reverse strand, counting down.
TTTAGATTTTTTAATTTTTTATCGATAGATTTTTTAAATTTTCAATTCGAAATAAATTATTTTGAAGTAAGGATGAATATTTGATAATATCGGATGAAATGAAAACAAATTTAACCATCGATTTGATAAGTTTTATCTTATCATTTGAATTTTTATTAGGCTTACTTATCGGTTTTCGTAAAGTACGATGACTATATCATTACAAATTGACGTTTATTCTTTATTTATTTTTTTTATAAAATAGAGGGATGGAATTTATAATTATTTTTTATCTTGCATTTATCCAAAGCCCTAGAACTAAATTGGGGTGGGCCGTTATCTAAACCCTAAATTCACTGATCCCAATAACATTTGGGCTCTACGTGGAAATGGATTCTCGGAATTTAGGGCTAAGAGGATTTTATTCAAATAAATTATGTGATTAAACTCACTTTTTTATTTCCTGGAAAATCCTGAAACTTCATTCTCTGGTTAGCATCGACAGTTTGCTTACTTGAAGCAGACGCATCTCCTCTCTCATGGCGGCCTCGCAGCTCTTATCGTTAACAGCGCCAAACTCAGAAGCGATGGGCACCTTTATCGGAGCCTCTAAATCGTCTTTCATCACCGGCACCAAGCTCTTCTCGTTGACAAAGCGCTGTTCTCGAAAGCCCACTGCTCAGAAATGCTTCAAACCTGCCTTTGCTAAGTCAATAGACCATATCCCCAAGCAATTCAGAGAACAAAATCTCAAAGATGGATGTCAGTTTTTTATTTTTCCATATTTTTTAAAGCTAAGAACATAATTTTGTTATGCGTTTCTTTTCTATTCTCTACTGATTATATTGAAATTGATTTTAAGTGACCTAAATTACTTTTTAAACCTTCCGTTTTGAACCCAATTGTTGATTCTTTTAGAAAGGGTTTTGGGATTTGGGAACAATGGTTTTAATTCTACTTTTAGTTTAAAGAACATAGCAAGTGTTAGTTGGAGTTTCTTTTTATATTGTTGCAGTCATAAACATGGAGCCTGGAAAATGAATATATTGAACTGATTTAATTAATCCATGTATTTATTAGGTGATATTATTACTTCTAGATGGAGTTTTGATGGTTTATTCGTTATTTGAGTTATGAAATTATCACAACCTGCTTTGAGTTGGATTCATTTGAAGAGATTTGATGGTTTATTCGTTATTTGAGTTATGAAATTATCACAAGCTGCTTTGACTGGAATTCATTTGAAGTTAAGACTAAAAGTTACTTTTTTATTGTTGTATAGTGATGGACAATTATAAAAATGTACCTGGATATCTTTATGGTCTTAGTCCTTCACAAATGGACATGTTCATGACCGAAGATAATCCCGTCCGTCGACAATCTGAAACTGTTACTGAGGTTTGCTCCTTTCTTTAACCCTTTTCTTAATCGCAGTTCACAGATGATGGTTGATGTACAAAATTAGTGTTAACCGTAGAACCTAGCACTTACACATTTTTTCCGACATTTTCCAGGAAAGTATTTCATCTGCTAGAAACTATTTGGATTATGGGGGTATGTGGAGTATGTCAAGCATTAACGATAGAGGTCCTTCTAAATATAGTATGAGTGTAAGCATGTATCGTGGAGGGGCCAGAGGATCCGGAAGGCCTAGAACTGCTCCACCAGATTTGCCTTCGTTGCTCTTAGATGCTCGGATATGTTATCTTGGCATGCCGGTAAGTCTCCATTCCATATCTGGCCTATAATCCTGCGTGGTGGCTAATTTCTAATTTGATGGTGTCTTTTAATCTTTCTTCTGTAGATTGTACCAGCAGTGGCTGAGCTTATTGTTGCTCAACTAATGTGGTTAGATTATGACAACCCTACGAAACCTATATACTTGTACATCAATTCATCTGGGACACAGGTTAGAAGAATGTTTCTAATTCTTGATCAGTCCCCTCAACTTCTTTGAAACATTATTCCTTTCTGACATATCAGAATCATATACCGGAAGTTTTCATACCTATTCGTGTTGATTGATTGCTTCTGAACTATATAGGATGAGAAGATGGAGACCGTTGGATCAGAAACCGAGGCATATGCCATAGTTGACACCATGGCTGTGAGTATCATGATAATAAAATATTTATGTTGATATTTATGAATTTATCTTTCATTGAATGAGGCAAACTTCTGAAGAAGTTCAATATTTTACAAGCGCAGTGGTTTTTGTTTTGTTCCACACAAGGATCATGATGGTGTCTGTTTGTCATTTTAGTTATGATTTAAGGGGAAATAGCTCAGTTAAATAGTTTTTCGATATAAGTTGTTATTGCTTTGGATTATCATTCTTATTTAGCTGTTGGATTTGATTTAAATTTAACTCCTTCACTTTTATATTTCTGTATACCCGAAGTACTGCAAATCAGAGTTCTACACTGTGAATTGTGGCATGGCATTTGGTCAAGCAGCAATGCTTCTATCTCAAGGAGCTAAGGGTTATCGTGCTGTACAGCCGAATTCATCCAGTATGATTCAATTCCTCTTTGTAACTTTGAAGACGAGAATAAATTATGTTGAGAAATATTTTCTTTTTCCCCCTACTCTGTCTGAGGTTGGCAATGCCACCCATGAGTCTCGACTCGATTTTCACTATCTTGTTTAGAATCATTTGTTCATAATTTCAAAACTTACCTGCCTAGTAAATGTTTTGCTATAGGGTTGCAAGATCAAAATTTTGACCATCTTATCATTTCCTTTTTCAACTTTAGAGCCCATGTTTCTTCTGAATTTCAAAAGGGGCCATGAGTTTGCTGGCCATATAAACTTTTAAGCTCCCTTTTTTGTCATGGTAGTAATTGATGTTCATGTTCTCCTTTTTCATGTTTTATATACTTGCAGCTAAGTTATATCTACCTAAAGTCAGCAGATCTAGTGGGGCTGTCATAGATATGTGGATAAAGGTGCTCTTTTTCTCTATCCCCTTATACTTTGTATATTTGCATGCTTATTTTAGCTTCTTTTCTGATATATATATATATATGTGTGTGTGTGTGTGTGTGTGTGTTATTTTCAGGCCAAGGAACTTGATGCAAACACTGAGTCCTACATTGAGCTAGTAGCAAAAGGCACAGGGAAGACCAAGGAAGAAATTGAGAAAGATATTCAGCGTCCTAAATATTTCCAAGCGCAAGAAGCCATAGACTATGGCCTTGCTGATAAGATAATCGACTCAAGAGATGCTGCATTCGAGAAACGGGTAGTGTTTTTGTTACCATTTCACTTGTTCTGAGTTCTTAGTACTTATATCTAACACTCATATCTAATGCTCATTCAGACATGATTATTGTGACACATACTCATACTAGAGTCCGAATAACATAGTTTTTCGCTGTGCTTTTTTCCTTGAACTTCATGCACCTATAGCCATCCTTTTACTAAGTTGTTTTTCTATTGTTTCTTGGTCAGAATTATGATGAGATGCTTGCTCAATCAAAAGCAATGAGGAGATCTGCAGGTGGTCCACAAGCGGCTCCGTCCGGGTTCAGGTGATTTAAGAGTTTGATAGCATGGCATAACCGTACAACACATAAAGTGAAAACCTTTGTATGTCTACCCTTAGTTCCCTTCATGCCGTACGAATGATCTGGCAATACTTTTATTTGTAATGTTTTTATGTTTTCATGCATCGTAATCATAATATTACGTTATATAAATTTTGATAGGTTAATGATTCGTGGTATATAAGATTTTGATATATTTGTGCATTTCGAATGCGAAAATATCTAAACAAAAAATGATCTGAATTGTATATGTCATAACCATTTTTAGGTGGAACAATAGTTTATTGTTCTAAAAATAGTTACGACTTTTGATTTTGGAAAATGGTGATTTTGAATTAAATTGGATAAAATTGAAAGGAGTCGTTATCAACTTTTGAGTTAGGTAGGTCGAATACTTAAAAATATCTTTTAAAAATAATTTTAAGAAAAATCGTTTTTTAAGACAAAAGTTGATATGCGTTTACCAAAGATTCGATTAAAATGAGTTCGGGAGTTGGTTACACGATTGGAAGGATTAACACCCCACAACGCCTAAAATTAGTATTGTGTTGCTTACATATTATCGTAAATGGTAGAAATGATAAATCAAATATAAAGTTAAATTATGATTCATTTATCAAAATTGGATTAATTAGCTTCGAATTAATTATTTAAAGAAAATCTTTTAACTCAATAAAAAATCTTGAAATTTGCAATCCTTCGTTGGAAAATCTATTTCAACCATTTCCATTGTTAAAAGAATATTCCATCTTTAAATGACACATATCAAAATGAAAATGAATATTGACATTTGCGTACAATAATATAAATTGCGATTTAGAAACATACATTACATTGTTCAAAGTAAAATACAGAACGAATTGATTAGCAAAATAAAATTGATTTATTTCAAGTTCGTATTTGGTTCGAATGTTGTATCGGATTAAACCACTTCGATCAAGCGATGCTTTCCACACCCATTCTACAAATCGTTGTTCTTGAAGATTTTCGAATATGAATAAAACTATTTTCATAAAGAATGCAATTACTATTTTAGAACTTTATAAAATACTAAACTTCTAAAATAAATAATATAATATACTTAATAAATTTAACTTATATATATATATATACATATAATAGTTACAACGCACACTTTATTATAATATGAGCTTTAAATGCAACCCGTGCAAATATGAAAGTCCAAAAATAAATAACCATAAACACTTGACTAAATTAAATAATATTAATCTTAAGGTCACGAATCAAAAGCAAAGCAATAATCATGAAAGACATATAAATATCAAATACTATCAACCCCATGAACGCAATAAGACCAATATATCATACTTGGGAACTGAAACATGAAACATTAAAATCACGAGACAAATGTATAAACAACAGAAAGACAAAATAATAAAGCAAATGGGATTAAAATGAACTAATATAAACATTCACTACTTAAGTATAAATAAAATTAAATACGGTGACCTGACTTAAATAAAACCATAAAACATTGAAATGTAAATAGGGATGAAAATACAAGCACTATAAATGTAAATAACAGAATCTATTGAAAAAAATGAGGAGGTAACCTTCCTCTGTCAAACTTTTAGTATTATATTAACAAATAATTATTTAATTAAAAGTAGCTCTTCTCTTGTCTTCAGTGGTTAGGTGCTTTGTGGCCTAACTAACTTTGACAAAGCTTATCTAAACTCACGCAATGGAAATCAAATTAAGAAAGAAAAAAAATATCCCAGTTGATTAAATCAAATATTTACATCTGCAAGCTCTATTTAAACCACAACCACCTAAATAATATTTAGGGCTAAAATACAAATTTTTAAAATTACATGTTAAAATCAAAATAATTAAAATTACAGAATTTACAGTGTCAAAATAAACACGCATAATATAGTATGGCCAAATCAAAAACAATACTCTTTATGGAGGACTTAACATGGTAAATAAACCAAAATAAGAAGATCAAACATAAAGATAATCCATTTAATTTCATGGCATAAATATGAAATTACAATATTAAAGGGAACAAAAAAGTAATTATCCCACGCACGAAAATACAACCCTAGTCCCTTATGAAACGGCGTCGTTTATATATATATATATATATATGTGAAACAAATAGCCAAAATAAACCTCCCTTACCTATTTGTTTCCAGTTTTGAAAGAGAGAGCAAACGAGAGAGCTCTAAAAAGCTCTCAAACACCGGCGAGGAGCAACCACACCGACCGCCGTAAAACCGTCGTTCGTCGCCGTTCGCCGTAGATTAAAGGGAGCGAGGAGACCACCACTCGAAGCGTCTCTACCTCCTCTGTAAGAATCTAAGTTTGGTTTTGTTTAAAAATGCCTCAAAAGCCACAGATCTAAAGAGATCTATTCGACTTTGGGATTCCGGTGACTTTCCTTCTCTTTTTCCTTGTTTCTGTTTATATCTCTCGGTTTTCTTTTTTTCTTTGTTCCCCAAGTTCCTCTCCTCTCTGATTTTCTCTCGATTGTTGATGATTTGTTGTCTTTGACTTTGGGTTATTGATTGAACTTTCGGTGGCTGTGGCTGTTTGGCAGGTTTCGGTGATGGCTCAGATGGTGACGATGGTGGCTTCGGCTTGAATGGCTCGTCGGTGGCTCGGCTGGAATCTGAAATATTACTGGCGGTGGCGATTAGGGTTTCTTGAGATGAAACCCTAATTAATTTTGGGTTATCAACTGGGTCGGTTTAGAACCGAGCTTGAACCGGGTTTGGATCGGGTTCCCATGTCTGCTGCCGATGGGTTGTATTTTGTAATCTGTTGGGCTTTAATTCCTGCCAAATGTAAAATTATCATTAATAAAACTAATAATAATAATAATATTAATAATAATACTAATAAATAATAAATATAATATTTTTTTAACCCGGAAAAATGGGTGTCTACAATATATTAAATTGACATGTTTGCCAATTACAAAAAAGTACTTGGGTTAGTTGATTTCTGTTAGTTTGATGCCAAGCTGAAGAGTTTCAACCGTCAGCAAATTGCATTCATATTTTCCAAAACCATTGCAGTTCTTTCAACATGCTTCAACATCACTTCATATATTTTGTTCCTCACCCTTTCATATGCTTTGAATTCGAAACCTCCTGATTGATATTTGCCATCACTTTCCATCGTATCTAACCAATCATTCAATCTCTTGATCTGACACACAGATTCAGCTACCTGAGTCCTGACTATGAGGTACCTTTGAAAGGCATTCGTTATCGGAACTGTCTAAATAATTCTCTATATAAGCTAAAAACAATGCTTCACATTCATCTTGCAATGCAACTGCAAGGTTTCTAGCTATATTCAAGCTACTTCCCTTCAACCAATTCGGTATATTTTCCTTCTCAGCTACCAAATCATTGTGAAATTCACCATTGCTCCTTTGCTTCTTTGCTTCGAATCGTATAACCACCTTTCAGCATCATAATCTGACCTGGTTGTTTCGTGTTTTTCGCTTCAATTTTACCCCCTTTGGTTCCACTTGTAGAGAGGGGGACAAAATCAGATGCCACAGCAGCTTTAACCCATGTGGTTGCATTTCTCGATCGGTTGACGGCTGGTTTTAGTGCTTCCCTGGTCGAACTGGGACTAATTAGATCACAATCAGTCAATCTTTGGGGACTAATATTGGCTAATGACTGAATGATTGTTCTACACTGAGCCATGTAGTCTTGCAGCTTGAAGAACTTGTTAATTGAAGGCTGTTGATCATCTTCTTTTGCCAACCGAAGCTCCGAAAACTTGCTGAAAGAAATATGAAAGGAATTTAATGAAATATCCTGCCATGGCAGACTCGAGTACAACTCTCAACGTATATTCGGATATGGATACTTAAAGAAAATTGAGTACATTTCCTTACCTTAAGCACTTGAGCAATGTCTCAGTAGCAGCAGCCTTTTGCAAAGCTTCAACAGCAGCCAGCAGAGTGACATCTCTTTGCCTTAGTACTTCCTGCAGATATGTCAACAAAAGTTATGGGATTTTAAGGGCAGGGGAAGTGAAATAAAGGGCAAACAAAACTCAACTCAAGCAAAATGGGAATACCTTCCCTAGTTTGACTAAAGAAGACGGAAGGGTATCCCATAACATCTCAGTTTCTTCCCATATTTTGCTATTGGATGAATCTCTTTTCCTTGCTTCAGTCGAAGGCTCCTTACTTGTTCTTCTACCTGATGAAGAGTTCCAACTTTTGCTTGTACTTTTAATTGGTTTTGAGGATTGACTAACTTTTTTTATACCTAATCTAGAGTTTGAATTATCATCATGTTAGCTGAAAAATCTAGCAGACCCAACTGATGAAGCCTGCAAAGTTAGAAAAGTATATATTGGCCTATTGGTATAAGAAAGGGATACAAGAATGTTATCCGAACCTCAAAATCTGTTCCATGCAAGTTCATTTTTCTTGAAACATTCATTTGATATATGGTTAGATGTGTATATGAAAAGCATAGAAAAAAACAAAAAAATCACGCATAACATGTAGGACACTTGTCCAAATCTGACACTCACCCGAGTTTAACTATTTGACATATAGTTAGATATGTGCATAAATGCAAGACAAATTTCGAAAAAATTGAACATATTATGTAGGACGTTCAAATCCGACACGCACGCAAATTCAATCATATGATATATATTTAGATATGTGTATAAATACAAGACAAACATAAAAAAAAATTGAGCATGCTATATAGGAAACATGTCTAAATCTGACACTCACCCAAGTTCAACCATATGATATATAATTAGATAGGTGTATAACAAACATCCAAAAAATTGTGCATATCATGCAGGACACATGTCTAAATATGACACTCACTCAAGTTCAACCATTTGATATATAATTAGATATGTGTATAAATACAAGACGAACATCGAAAAAAATTGGACATACCACATAGGACACATATCCAAATCCGACATTCACCCGAGTTCAACCATATTAGCTATGGGATAAACTTAGAATATTGTTGCACAGATAAAGGACCGAGAAATGAGACTTACATGAGAATTAGAACTATGTAAACCCTGTTTATTTCTTAAATAACCCACGTCAAAGCCTTGATTGTTAAGACCATGAGTCCTGGTTCTACAGTTTAGTCCCCCGATACTTGCTCTTCGGTCCCTTGAGGGTGCCTTACAAGGACTCATAGATCAAGCCCTTTAAGTTCTTTGTTGCACCAACAATGGCCACTCCAGTATATCCATGCCAACAAGATCTTTGGGATACTTGTCAAATGGACGTCTCCCTGGAATTGGCCTTAACCCTTTAGGCAACGGAACTGGATAAGCTGACTCAATTCCTGCACATATATGAACTGCCCGATATGTAACTTGTTCTTTAGAATCATTTCGTCTTGTTCTTGAGGCAAAGAAACAAACACTTCGTGGGTTGAATCCGATACTTTGATGACAAAGCCTCGATTAGGCAAAAGATCGCCGTCTGACAACTCTGGGATTATGCTTATGATATGTAACAAGACGGGTCTCTTGTGAGGAGGATCTTCACAATGATTTATCACTGTTTTTTCTTGAACACCCATGGTTGAAAGAAGATTCAAAATGACTCCAGATTGCAGATTTTCCATGGTTCTTTGAAAAGCAATCAGGATTTCAGAAAGGAAATGGAATGTGATGGTTATAATTTGAGGTTTGATTTTTCTTTCCAGGGATTTAGAAGCTGTGATTTGTGTTCTTGGATGCTTGGTTTCAGGGTTGGTTAACCGCAATGAAGAGTTAACTTTTAGCGGTAAGTAGGCAAAATAAGAATTAAGAGCGAGCAAAAGACTCGGAAAATTAAATATTTTAATTTGATATAAAAGAAATTTAAATTTAAATCAAATCATAAAATAAAACTTAAATAATTTGAAGTTTTAATAATCAGTAAATTAATTTTTAAATTTAATTTCAATTTCTTAACTTTACATAATATATATAAGAAAAAATTGAAGAAATATATGTATATATTGCATATAGTTGTAGAAACATGTTTATATTTGAATTAAATAATACTATAAATATTTACAATTAAATTTAAATAAAAACTAGGATAATTAGACTTGAATATACTAACTCGAATTTTTTTTATATAAAGTTTAGGTTATAAAATATTACTCGTCAACTCGAATAACTTATCTTTTTTTTTAACTCGACTCTATCGAAAATTCATCCCTAATAAGGTTTGATTCTGATGATGATCCTAATATTTAACCTTATTCTTTTTAGTTGTCCTCTCAGTTCCAAGATTTCATCCTGACTAATCTAGACTGACTCGCATTGCACACATCACTTTGGTGGGTGAGTTTCACAACGAAATTTTTTTATATTTACAAAATCTCAAACTCGAAATCTACTTAAATAGTATCAAACTACTTACCACTTGAATCAAATATCATCGATCCTAATATTTATCCTTCTAATTATTCCAAAATCAAATCCCAAGCCACTAGTAAATTCAAAGCATAAGGTATACGAAGATATTCCATTTGGACGTGCCTTGGTGGGCTCAGCAAATCGTCCCTTTTCTCTCTTCGAATACACCCTTCATTGAGTGCACACTTCTATCTTTATCCAACGTGTCCTTTTCTCCTTAAATAATTAACTCTGAATTATAAAATATTTTTTACTCAATAATCAAGTTCGATAATTTTAATAAACGTAAGATTTTATATTATGAGTATGAATTCTTAAAATTATATTATAAAACTCAAGAGATATAAAATAAACCATTAATAAAAATTATAAATAAAAGGCATATAATATATGAGAATTTAAAATTTAAATATAACCTATGAATTTGATTTTAAATTATATAATTAGCGAGTGGTAACCATGACATTACTACCAGCTTACTAAGAGAAGGATACTTAGAAATTGTGTTCTTTAGTTGGTTTAGCAAAGTCAGAAAACAGACCAATACCAAAATGTAATAATTAAAAAAAAACACTATGCATTTTTAAAATATAATCTAAAAATGAACTTTTCATATGATTACGTGCTTATCTTTCTTGCTTAAGAGGAACGTGTTTCTCCAAATAGAAACAAAATAATAGAGCATTAATGAAGATTGATTTTAAGATATTAATGTTGTAGTTAATGATTCGGGTTTCGGTTTAGTTTAGTTTAAAAATTTTACGTTGAGATCTAATCAGTAAAAAACTTAAGTTTAGAGAAAGTATGAAGATATTATGTAGATGTGAAGGTTCGCGATACGATTTGTAGCTATTCTTCTTAATAACGTATCGTCTTGAAAGTTGAGTTGTTCCATTAGTGACAATGGAAACGCTAAACTTAGTATTATATTGCCCCACCTAATTTAGGACTATAAAATCAACATTATTGTGTGGTCCATGTATGTACAATGCCATGGAGGGTTAAAGATGCTTTTGTTTTGTGTAAGCATCAAAGTATCATTAGCTTCACTAGTCATTACTTCCTAAATAGGGGAACTCGTGTTATTCCTCGCATTGCAAGCAACCCATGTTATTCTAAATACGAGAAAGGCAACTAGGCAAGGAAAATGTCAAATTCTAATGTTAGTCCCTATAATATAAGTAATTTGTAGGTTTAATCATTAAACTTTTGCTCCATCATTTATAATCTCTATACTTTTTAAATTTTAAAATTCCGATCATTGTAATTTAAACCTATAGTTTATTGCAAGAACCAACTGACCTCAGTGTTAAGGGACTCATTATTCTCTTTAGGGTTATAGGTCGAGCATCGACAGGGGTATGAGCGTTCATAGTTAATTGGGTGAGAGTCTTTGAACATATATTACCTTGTATTTACCCAAATGTATAAAAAAAACCTATAGTTTATTGAGAGAAGATAAACACATCACTTTAATCAATCCATTGTTCAATTAGTGGTATTTTTTTAATAGTTTGTGGTGGTTATATGATAGCATATGTTCATAATATTTTTTAGCTGTTGATGCACACACCCTATAGATGTAATTGTTAGAACTTTTTATCTCTAGAGAGAACAATATTCTCTTTTACCATTGAGGTCGCTCAATGGGTTCAATTTTGCTCTAGGTCCTTTTTTAACTTTTGTTTTTTTTTTTAAATTTATTTATGATCTAAAAGATAATTTTTATGTCAAATTTTGTTGTTAGTCCTTACACTATGCATAAGTTATAAAATTAATTCATATTCTCTAATTTAATCATATGTGGTCCTTGTAATTTAGTCACATTGTTGTTGAATCATTCCCGTAAGAACTGAAATTTCAAAATCCAAAAAGCATAGAGACTAATGATAGAATTTGACCAAAAGAAAAATAACAACCAGCCTAAAGGCAACAAGGCAAAGAAATGGTCAATTTTTTGGTAGTCCCCACAATTTGCATACGTTATGATTTGGTCCTTCTACTTCAATAATTTTAAATCCCTGCATTTTAAAATTTTAATTTCAGTCCTTGCAATTTAGTCACGTTGTTCCTATACCGATTGGGTTAGGACGGAAAATTTTAAATTCAAAAAGTAATGTAACTAAAATTGATGAAATTAGAACATAGAAACTAAATCCACAATTTATGCATAGTACACGGATTAATAGCAGAATTTGACCCAAAGAAAAAAAACAGCTCAAGTGCTCAACCCTTGAAACTTCAACTTCTACTATTATCCATAATACAGGGACTAATGGCGAAATTTGACCCAAAGAAGAAAAAGACCAGACCAACCCTTGAAACTTCAACTTCTACTATAAATAAACTGCATGCTTGCAAATATTCCACCATGAAAGGTGACCTAAAACCAGCAAGAAAAAACACCATGAATTTAAAAACCCAGTTTTCTTTTGCTTTATGCCTCTCGTTTTTCTTAGTAATCGTCCCATGTAACACTCAGGCTCCGCCGTTTGCATGTGACAAAAATGACCCTAACACGAGCCGGTTCCGATTCTGTAACACTTCCTTGTCCTACGAGGATCGAGCCAGGGACCTTGTTTCACGATTGACACTCCAAGAAAAGGTGCAACAGCTCGTAAACAACGCCTCCGGCATTTCCCGGCTCGGGGTGCCTGCCTACGAGTGGTGGTCCGAGGCGCTTCATGGCGTCTCGAATGTCGGCCAGGGCATTCGGTTCAACGCCACGGTGCCTGGTGCCACTAGTTTCCCCGCCGTGATTTTATCCGCCGCGAGCTTCAACGTCACGTTGTGGCTTGAGATGGGGCGGGTAGTGTCAACCGAGGCTCGAGCCATGTACAACGTCGGTCTAGCTGGTTTGACATACTGGAGCCCTAATGTCAATGTGTTCAGGGACCCGAGATGGGGTCGTGGCCAAGAAACGCCCGGGGAGGACCCTACTGTGGTCTCGAGATACGCCGTGAATTATGTTCGGGGACTGCAAGAAGTCGACGGTTTCTCCGGGGACGGGGACAAGCTTAAGGTTTCGAGTTGTTGCAAGCATTACACCGCTTATGATTTGGACAATTGGAAAGGCGTGGATCGGTTCCATTTTGATGCAAAGGTATGCAAAACTTAGAGTTGGTTAATTAACAAACATCAAATACGTGTTGTCACATTATTATACGTGTCCGATACGTTTATTTTACGAAAAATGAAAAGTTCGAATATCATAAATTACGATATTTTTCTTCAGGTTACAAAGCAGGACTTGGAAGATACGTATCAGCCACCATTTAAGAGTTGTGTGCAGGAAGGACATGTGAGCAGTGTAATGTGCTCATACAATAGGGTCAATGGAGTCCCAACTTGTGCTGATCCAGACCTTCTTAAAGGCATAGTTAGAGGCCAATGGGGTCTTGATGGGTATATTTCTATTTCTCCATACTCAAAAAAAAAAAGGATAAAATCGAGCCATGCTACTATCATAACATGATTGTTTCGGAAAGTGTTCGATCGATAACGTCATAATCAACATTTTTACTTCGTTTTTGACAGATACATCGTTTCCGACTGTGACTCGGTCGAGGTTTATAATGATGCCATCCATTATACTGCTACACATGAAGATGCAGTGGCCCTTGCTTTGAAAGCTGGTTTAAACATGAATTGTGGGGATTATTTGGGGAAATACACAGTGAATGCAGTTAACTTGAAGAAAGTAGATGAATCTGTTATTGACCAGGCTTTAGTATATAACTATATAGTACTTATGCGGCTCGGTTTCTTCGATGGAAACCCGAAACAGCTTCCATTTGGCAACCTCGGTCCGTCCGATGTATGTACCGATGATCATCAGCGTCTAGCCCTTGATGCTGCCAAGCAGGGAATAGTTTTACTCGACAACCACGGAGTTCTTCCTCTGTCTAATACAGTCACGAAAAATTTAGCCGTCATTGGACCAAACGCTAATGCCACGACGGTTATGATAAGCAACTATGCCGGTATACCTTGTAGGTACACTAGCCCTTTACAAGGGCTGCAAAAGTACGTGTCGACGGTTAAGTATGAGGCAGGGTGTAGTGATGTGAAATGCAGTAGTGAGACGCTTATTCAGCCCGCAGTTCAGGCCGCAGCTGATGCTGATTCCGTGGTTCTAGTCATGGGGCTAGATCAATCGGTTGAGGCTGAAGGGATCGATCGAGTAGGCTTGACATTGCCGGGATTTCAAGAGAAGTTGGTGACTGATGTTGCTAATGCATCAAATGGGAAAGTGGTGCTTGTGGTTATGGCTGCTGGTCCTATTGATATATCATTTGCAAAGAACATGAGAAACATCGGAGGGATTATGTGGGTCGGATATCCGGGTCAAGCTGGCGGAGACGCCATCGCTCAAGTCATATTCGGAGACTACAATCCAGGTTGCCTTCCTTTTCATCTTCTTTGATGACAATTTAAGTAAAACATTTTGTCCCAAAACATCAATGTGCTGATAATTTGTCCTGGTGTCTCAGCTGGAAGGTCTCCATTCACGTGGTATCTACAAGAGTATGCCGATAAGGTCCCGATGACCGACATGAACATGCGAGCCAATGCCACCGCATACTACCCCGGAAGAACCTATAGGTTCTACACCGGCAAAACTATTTACGAATTCGGACGTGGACTTAGCTACACATCATTCTCAAAGTTCATAATATTAGCTCCTTCCACAATACCAATCACCTCAACGACAAAAACCATTCTCGAAAAGTACAATCCCTACTTGAACATTGGTGAAGCCATCGATGCATCGACCCTAAACTGTGACATCTTGCAATTTGACGTCATTATCGGAGTGAGGAACAAGGGACCGATGGATGGAACTCATGTGGTCCTCCTCTTCTGGAAGCCACCGAGCTCGAACATCACCGGGGCACCGAACAAGCAGCTGGTTGGGTTCGAGAGGGTCGAAGTGAAGAAAGGGAAGACCAAGAAAGTGACAATGAACTTAGATGTGTGCAAAGATTTCACCTTAGTGGATGCTGAAGGGAAGAGGAAGCTGGTCATAGGGCAGCATACCCTATTTGTAGGATCCTCCAGTGAGCACCAACTGAAGCACCATTTCGTTGTAAGGCAAACAGGCAACGTAGGACTGTATTAGAATAAAGGGTAATATACTAAAGAAAGCCCTTTAATTTGAACAAGTCCTTATATTGCTCTATATTAACTTTGTTATGTGTAGATACGACGCTTCATGTATTCGTGTTGTATTCATGTATCTTGTCGTGTCCTAGTTATGTTGAACGTATTTCATATTTATATAAATTTTAATATATTAAGAGTATGTTTTAATTCTAATATATTTGTATAAATTTATATCATATTTTATTATGTGAATTTATTGAAACCAAAATTTAACATTTATTTTATTTTTAATAACATAGTGACATGTTTGTAACAATCGATTAATTAGTTATTCTGTTTGTTATCTTTTGAATTTTATGGATCCATTTGCAATCTCACTAATAATTGAGTGACTCGTGGTGTATTTTATTAATTTTCAAATTAAAGTATTTTAAAAATAAGGTAAAATACACTCTAGGCCACTCAATTATGTGTACAAGTCACTTTTTTCTAAATGTCACACTTAGGTCTCTCAATTAAAATATTTTTACAAACATGTCATCAACCATTAAATATTGGATAGAATAGTGACCTAACATTATATAATAACATTTTTATTTCTTAAAACTTATATACAATAATCTACTAATTTGAGTCTAATTTAAAATAATCGAATAGATTTAACCTATCTTATTTAAAAATTCAATAACGGTTGTTGCTTTATTGCAGAATGCATTTATCCAACTGATGTTTTGATTTGAAGGGTTCTCTTGATTTAATAATATTTTAAAAAAGATAAAATTGATAGAGTTTTCAAATATGAAGGGTTAATATATTAAACTGTTTTAAACAATGAAAAAATTAATAGAAATGTATGAGTTTTGTCACTAAACTTTCAAAAAGTTATAAAATGAGTACTAAACTTTTGATTTTGTTACAAAATGGATATCACGTGATTAGTTGATGTTATGTGTTGTTAAAAGGATGACATGACACACTAAATAAGTAGATAATATCTTAGTCTTAATTAAAAATTTTATTTTATTATGAAAATTCATAATTTATTTCTAAAAAGTTTTAAAATTTTATAATTTTAAGTTTTGTTTACGAATTTTAAATTTTAATAAAACTCTTCGTATTTCTCGGTACCTAAATTTTCAAAAAAAAAAAATCCTGGATTGGGGACTTTCACTCTTTTTATAACCTATGATAAAGTTAAATCAATATTTTATATTTCTTGCGATCATAATTTATAACGAACATGTTCTTTATCTTCTTTAAAGTTTTTATGAAACATGCAATGTTTTCAAATAATTAACTGAAGATTATGACTAAAAATGAATTAAAAATTCAATTATTATATTATAATTTTTAAAAATTAATTGTCTAAAAATTTATTTTAATATATTTTAATACTCTTATTGTCCCATTAAATTTGTTCTTTATTGATTTTTTAAAAGTTAAATTTTTTTAAACTTTGACCATTATTATTTTAAATATTTATAATAATTTAGTTTTATAATATATTTGAAAAATTACTTGATTGAAGATTTTAAAATATAATGTTTTATATTTTTATTAATAATAAATTTTAAATTATAATAAGTCAAAATTAAAATAAAGTTTGACAAAAAAAATAATAAATTGAGTGACTCAAGTGTAATATTCCCTTAAAGAATAGTTGAGGGTTTTTGTTGCCTTTTTTAGGCGGTGACTATATTTTGACCCTTGTTTTCCTTACCGTCGAAAACCCATATCCTTGCTCCATCGGTTCCGGCGAGAAACCCCGGAAATAAATTAACCACCAATCGCCTGTTTATGGAGCTTTACGAGTTATCGTTTTCAAGCTGTGTACAGTTACAGGATTTACGGTAATTATTTTCTCAGCAGTAAGTAAACGTGCGTCGCTAGTTGATTTTTCAATATTTTTTTTGATTTTTTTTAGAGTTTTGAAGAATTTGTCAGTTTTATTTAATTACCCTATTGAGCCCATAGTTAGGTTAACTCCATTGAAATTAGGTTAAAATGTCCCATTTGTGCCGGCATAAAACCTAACTTTATTATTTATTTATGTTTTGGTACTTTTTGTTAGGAATCATGTCAGAAAACAGATCCGAAATGCATTATTAAGTTCTTTATTAGTATAGAAGTTGACTTGAGAATGGAATCTGATCAGTTATACCTAGGTGTAAAAATATAGAAAAGGGGCAAAAAAAAAAAGCAACTTTGAGGGGCATTCCGAGAATCGAACTCGGTAAAGTGTTATTTGATAAGTGGATGCTAGCCTTGTCAGCATGTTGTTCTGATGTTTGACTGAATACTAATTTGGTACTTAAGCTAATGGTTGAAGATGAGCGTATTAGATGATTATGGAGTGAGTTATTGAATGATCGGTAAAGTGTTGTATCCTGATAACCTTTTATTTCCGGAACTCTGCATACTGAATGCTTGGATATTCTTTTTGATGCCAGCAGTGTAGGTGGTATCTACTTTAGTCTTTAGCTGCTAAAGCCATTTGGTTATTCTTATAAGGATCCGAAACGAATCCGGCATTGACCAAGCTTTGTACCTTTGTTCACCACTTTATTTAGTGTAGTCACTGCACAAGAGAGAAGAAAATTGGATGTTGTGACGATAAAAAACCGGACATTTGGTTTTCTTGTTGACTAGTTTTTCTTTCTGTAGACATTTATTTAATCCTGCTCCTTAAATGTCGGTTCCTTACACGCATATGTGATTCCTTTTCCTTTTTTAATATAAGCAGGAAGAATAGCTGCTCAACTGCTCAATATAGGTTATTTCTTATTTAATTATCTTTTGCAACTCATTGTATATACTCTTGTCAGAAAACAATTAAGACTGAAAAATGACTTTGATCCAAACTGCTCTTGCCTAGAAAAAAAAATGAAAGAGGGGCATTCCGAGAATCGAACTCGGGACCTCTCGCACCCAAAGCGAGAATCATACAACTAGAACAAATGCCCAATTTGTTGCCTGTAAAGTTGATAACATCTATAGGTGGCAAATTTTCAATAGTAGTGCATTCTTTCTTTCTTTTTTATTGATGAATCTCTGATCAACTCAATTGTTTGTGAGCTATTTTGTGTATTTAAAATATGTGCATTCTGAAAATTGAACTCATGGCCTCACACACCTGAAGCAAGAATCATACCACTACCAAATGCCCTATTTCTAAAACGTGCAATGTCTGGTTTCTAATTATCAATCCTTTTCTCCTAGAACTCCTGTTAATTTTCAGTAGAGACCAACGTCTGCCACTCTTACATTTTATATGGTACAGTGTATTGTTGCCTAGGTGAAACTGGATGCTGGTGGCTGACACCAGGTTGTAGCTTTTATCTATATTGAGATTCCAGTCATACTGGCTAGGCAGGGTATGAATACACTAGAAGGCAAAACATCTATTGTTTATTATGCTCTTAGATTTTAGACTGTTCTGAAATTTTCTTCAAAACAAAATGGTTAAAGAAAAAAACAAAATTAGATAACAATTTGGCAGCTATGTAGAAACCCAGTCACACTATGTAATGTTCTAATAAACTTTTCCCGAGCTGTATGCGAACATCTTTAGATATACGTTACTTGGATTTGGATATGGGCATGCGTCTAACATGGATATGTTATTTTTATTTTGTTCCTCTGTTGGGAAGAAAAAGCTTCTGAAAAAGCTTCAATGTTATTTTAGTTTTAGAGTTGTACTACCTGCAAAAACAATAGAATTGTACTTGGGAACTCTCACACCCTAAGCAAGAATCATACCATTAGACCAAATATCCTGTTTTACTGTCAACCATGTTCTACACTTATTTATTAGCATTTTTTAAAGGAATCTTGTCAGAAAACAGATCTGAATTCCATTATTAAGTTGTATACTAGTATGGAAGTTGACTTGACTGAGGTTGGAATCTAATCTTTTATTTCAAGTTGTAAACAATTTAGAAAAGGGGAAAAAGAAATGAATTTGGGGGGCATTCCGAGAATCGAACTCGGGACCTCTCGCACCCAAAGCGAGAATCATACCACTAGACCAAATGCCCACTCTTTGAAGATGTTCATGATTGTGATATGTTTTGATGAGTGGATGCTAGCCTTGTCAGCATGTTGTTCTGATGTTTGAATACTAACATGGTGCCTAAGCTAATGGTTAAATATGAGCTTTTTGGATGATTAGGGAGTTATTGAATGATCGGTAAGTGTTGTGCCCTGATAACCTTTTATTTCCGGGACTTTGCATACTGAATGCTTAAATATTATTTTGGTTATTCTTTTTTTTTTCATCCCCCCCTGTTAGGCAGAAAAAGCTTCAATGTTATTTTAGTTTTAGAGTTGAACTAACTGCATTATTCCAAGTTGTAAAAATTTAGAAAAGCGGCAAAAAAGATGAAGAGAATTTTAGGGGCATTCTGAGAATTGAACTTAGGACCTCTCGCACCCAAAGCGGGAATCATACCACTAGACCGAATGCCCAGTTCTTGTAATTTATCGTGATTAGGTTTTGGGTATTATATATAATTTTCAAGATCCTGATGAATTTTGGTGAGTGGATGTTAGGCTTGTCAGCATGTTGTTCTGATGTTTGAATACTAATTTGGTGCTTAAGCTAATGGTTAAAGATGAGCTTATTGGATTATTAGGGATTTCTTGAATGATCGGTAAATGTTGTGTCCTGATAACCTTTTATTTCTGGGACTTTGCATACTGAATGCTCAGATATTATTTTTAAAAATGCAACCCGTAGACTATCCTTTTGTGTCTATTTTGTAACAAAATTAAAAATTGAATGACTATATTATAAATTTTAAAAATTCTTTGTATAAAAAATTTATTTTAATATATTTTAATACTCGTATTGATCCATTTAATTTGTTCTTTATTGATTTTTTAAAAGTTAAATATTTTTAAACTTTGACCATTATTATTTTAAATATTTATAATAATTTAGTTTTATAATATATTTCAAAAATTACTTGATTGAAGATTTTTAAAATAAAAAGTTTTATATTTTTATTAATAATAAATTTTAAATTATAATAAGTCAAAATTAAGATAAAGTTTGACAAAAAAGTAAATAATAAATTGAGTGACTCAAGTGTAATATACCCTTAAAGCATAGTTGACGGTTTTTGTTGCCTTTATTAGGCAGTGACTCTATTTTGATCCTTGTTCTTCCCTACCGTCGAAAACCCATTTCCTTGCTCCATTGGTTCCGGCGAGAAACCCCGGAAATAAATTAACCACCGATCTGTTTAACGAGCTTTACGAGCTATCGTTTTCAAGCTGTGTACAGTTACATGATTTACGGTAATTATTTTCTTATCAGTAAGTAAACGTGCTTCACTAGTTGATTTTTCAATTTTATTTTTTATTTTTTTAGAGTTTTGAAGAATTTGTTAGTTTTATTTAATTACCCTATTGAGCCCATGGTTAGGTTAACTCCATTGAAATTAGGTTAAAATGTCCCATTTGTGCCGGCATAGAACCTAAATTTATATTTATTTATGTTTTGGTAGTTTTTGTTAGGAATCAGATCAGAAAACAGATCCGAAATGCA
Organism: Hibiscus syriacus; assembly: GCF_006381635.1. Lineage (NCBI taxonomy): Eukaryota > Viridiplantae > Streptophyta > Magnoliopsida > Malvales > Malvaceae > Hibiscus > Hibiscus syriacus. The sequence goes on along the minus strand of NW_024063479.1, from coordinate 1,639,639 downwards.
TTATTAAGTTCTTTATTAGTATAGAAGTTACCTTGAGAATGGAATCTGATCAGTTATACCTAGGTGTAAAAATTTAGAAAAGGGACAAAAAACAAAAAAAAACAACTTTGAGAGGCATTCCGAGAATTGAACTTGGGCCCTCTCTCACCCGAAGCAAGATTCATACCACTAGACCAAATACCCAGTCATTGATGATAAACATGATTAGGTTTTTGGTATCATGTATTTTTTTTAAGATCCTGATGTTATTTGATAAGTGAATGCTAGCCTTGTCAGCATGTTGTTCTGATGTTTGACTGAATACTAACTTGGTGCTTAAGCTAATGGTTGAAGATGAGCTTATTAGATGATTAGGGAGTGAGTTATTGAATGATCGGTAAAGTCTTGTATCCGGATAACCTTTTATTTCCAGAACTTTGCATACTAAATGCTTGGATATTCTTTTTGATACAAGCAGTGTAGGTGGTATCTACTTTAGTCTTTAGCTGCTAAAGCCATTTGGTTATTTTTCTAAGGATCCGAAACGAATCCGGCATTGACCAAGCTTTGTACCTTTGTTCACCACTTTGTTTAGTGTAGTCACTGCACAAGAGAGAAGAAAATTGGATGTTGTGACGATAAAAAATGGACATTTGAAAAAACCGGACATTTGGCTTTCTTGTTGACTAGTTTTTCTTTCTGTAAACATTTATTTAATCCTGCTCCTTAAATGTCGGTTCCTTTCACGCATATATGATTCCTTTTCTTTTATCTGAAATCTTTGAGATCACAAGCAGGAAGAATAGCTGCTCAACTGCTCAATATAGGTTATTTCTTATTTAATTATCTTTTGCAACTCATTGTATATACTCTTATCAGAAAACAATTAAGACTGAAAAATGACTTTGATCCAGACTGCTCTTGCCTAGAGAAAAGTAAAAATGAAAGAGGGGCATTCCGAGAATCGAACTCGGGACCTCTCGCACCCAAAGCGAGAATCATACCACTAGACCAAATGCCCAGTTTGTTGCCTGTAAAGTTGATAACATCTATAGGTCGCAAATTTTCAATAGTAGTGCATTCTTTCTTTTTTTATTGATGAATCTCTGATCAACTCAATTGTTTGTGAGCTATTTTGTGTATTTAAAATATGTGCATTCTGAAAATTGAACTCATGGCCTCACACACCTGAAGCAAGAATCATACCACTACCAAATGCCCTATTTCTCAAACGTGCAATGTCTGGTTTCTAATTATCAATCCTTTTCTCCCAACGTCTGCCACTCTTACATTTTATATGGTACAGTGTATTGTTGCCTAGGTGAAACTGGATGCTGGTGGCTGACACCAGGTTGTAGCTTTTGTCTATATTGAGATTCCAGTCATACTGGCTAGGCAGGGTATGAATACACTAGAAGGCAAAACATCTATTGTTTATTATGCTCTTAGATTTTAGACTGTTCTGAAATTTTCTTCAAAACAAAATGGTTAAAGAAAAAAACAAAATTAGATAACAATTTGGCAGCTATGTAGAAACCCAGTCACACTATGTAATGTTCTAATAAACTTTTCCCGAGCTGTATGTGAACATCTTTAGATATACGTTACTTGGATTTGGATATGGGCATGCGTCTAACATGGATATGTTATTTTTATTTTGTTCCTCTGTTGGGAAGAAAAAGCTTCTGAAAAAGCTTCAATGTTATTTTAGTTTTAGAGTTGTACTACCTGCAAAAACAATAGAATTGTACTTGGGAACTCTCACACCCTAAGCAAGAATCATACCATTAGACCAAATATCCTGTTTTACTGTCAACCATGTTCTACACTTATTTATTAGCATTTTTTAAAGGAATCTTGTCAGAAAACAGATCTGAATTCCATTATTAAGTTGTATACTAGTATGGAAGTTGACTTGACTGAGGTTGGAATCTAATCTTTTATTTCAAGTTGTAAACAATTTAGAAAAGGGGAAAAAGAAATGAATTTGGGGGGCATTCCGAGAATCGAACTTGGGACCTCTCGCACCCAAAGCGAGAATCATACCACTAGACCAAATGCCCACTCTTTGAAGTTGTTCATGATTGTGATATGTTTTGATGAGTGGATGCTAGCCTTGTCAGCATGTTGTTCTGATGTTTGAATACTAACATGGTGCCTAAGCTAATGGTTAAATATGAGCTTTTTGGATGATTAGGGAGTTATTGAATGATCGGTAAGTGTTGTGCCCTGATAACCTTTTATTTCCGGGACTTTGCATATTGAATGCTTAAATATTATTTTGGTTATTCTTTTTTTTTTCATCCCCCCCTGTTAGGCAGAAAAAGCTTCAATGTTATTTTAGTTTTAGAGTTGAACTAACTGCATTATTCCAAGTTGTAAAAATTTAGAAAAGCGGCAAAAAAGATGAAGAGAATTTTAGGGGCATTCTGAGAATTGAACTTAGGGCCTCTCGCACCCAAAGCGGGAATCATACCAATAGACCGAATGCCCAGTTCTTGTAGTTTATCGTGATTAGGTTTTGGGTATTATATATATTTTTCAAGATCCTGATGAATTTTGGTGAGTGGATGTTAGGCTTGTCAGCATGTTGTTCTGATGTTTGAATACTAATTTGGTGCTTAAGCTAATGGTTAAAGATGAGCTTATTGGATTATTAGGGATTTATTGAATGATCGGTAAATGTTGTGTCCTGATAACCTTTTATTTCTGGGACTTTGCATACTGAATGCTCAGATATTATTTTGATGCAAGCTGTGTAGGTGATATCTACTTTATAGTCTTTACCTGCTAAAGCCATTTGGTTATTATACTAAGGATCCGAAATGAATCCAGCACTGTCAAGCTTTGTACCTTTGTTCAGCTCTTTGTTTAGTGTAGTCACTGCACAAAAGAGAAAAAAATTGGTTTTTTTTGTCGATCAAAAACCGGACATTTGGCTTTCTTGTTAACTACCTTTTCTTTCCATAAACGTTTATTAAAGCCAGCTCCTCAAATGTCAACAAGCAGGAAGAATAGCTGCACTATATATGTAATTGCTTATTTAATTAACTTTTGCAACTCATTGTATATAGTCTTGTCAGAAAACAATTAGTACTTTGAAAAATGACTTTGGTCCAGATTCCTCTTGCCTAATGGGTTCAAAAAAGGAGGAAAAAAAATGAAAGAGGGGCATTCCAAGAATCAAACTCAGGACCTCTCGCACCCAAACCAAGATCATACCACTAGACCAAATGCCCAATTTGTTGACTATAATGTTGATAACATCCATAGGTGGCTGGCTAATTTTCAATGATAGTGCATACTTTATGTTGATGAATCTCTGATCAACCCAATTGGTTGTGAGCTATTTTTTTCATTTAAAAATGTGCACTGCACTAGGTATGAATCTGTTTTAATCTTCGGTTAAAGGCTTTGGGACATTCTAAGAATTGAATTTAGGTCCTCTCGCACCCGAAGCAACAATCATACCACTAGACCGAATGCTCTATTTCTGAAATGTACAATGTCTGGTTTCTAGTTATCAATTCTTTTCTCCTTTTCTCCTGTTAATTTTCACTAGAGACCAACGTTGGCCACTCTTACATTTTACATGGCAGAATGTATTGTTGCCTAGCTGAAATTGGATGCTAGTCTTGTTAGCATGTTGTTTTGATGTTTCAATACTAACTTGGTGCTTAAGCTAATGGTTAAAGATGGGCTTATTGGATGATTATGGAGTGAAATATTGAATGATTGGTAAGTGTCGTGTCGCTATAACTTTTCATACTGAATGCTTGAATATTATTTTGATGCAAGCAGTGTAGGTGATATCTACTTTAGTCTTTAGCTGCTAAAGCCATTTGGCTATTCTACTAATCATCCGAAACGAATAGCTGCTAAAGCCATTTGGCTATTCTACTAATCATCCGAAACGAATCCGACATTGACCAAGCTTTGTACCTTTGTTCACCACTGAACAAAAGAGAAGAAAATTAGATTTTGTGTCGATCGAAAACTGGACATTTGGCTTGTCATTAACTAATTTTTCTTTCTGTTATAATTTATTTAGGCCTGCTCCTCAAATGCCGGTTCCATGCACGTTTATGTGATGCCTTCTCTTTTATCTGAAAACTTTGAGATCACAAGTAGGAATAATGGCTGCTCAACATAGGTTATTGCTTATGAAGTGACTTTTGCGAGTCATTGTATAAATCTTGTCAGAAAACAATTAGTACTTTGAAAAAATGACACTGGTCCGGATTCCTCTTGCCTACTTAATAAAAAAGAAGAAAAATATAAAAGAGGGGCATTCTGAGAATTGAACTCAGGAGTTGGGACCTCGCGCACATGTAGCAAGAATCATGCCCACTAGACTTTTTTTGTGAGGAATCATGTCAGCATGTTCCAATGTTTGAATAGTAACTTGGTGCTTAAGCTAATGGTTAAAGATGAGCGTATTGGATGATTAGGGAGTTATTAAATTATCAGTTAGTGTCTTGTCCTGATAACCTTTTATTTCTGGGACTTTGCATACTGAATGCTCGAATATTATTGTCGAGAATATCTAAATTAAATATTAGATAGGATCAGTTTTAATTAGATAGAATCAGTCTTTATTCTATTAGTTATTAGATAGGATCATTTTTAATTAGATAGAATCAGTTTTTTATTCTATTAGTTATTAGATATGATCATTTTTAATTAGATAGAATCATTTTTATTCTGTTGCTAATTTTATGCATCTTTTTATGTAAAGTTGTTACATTGTAAACTCTATTTAAGTCAGCCATATTCAGCAGAAATAAACACGATTTATTCGGAACAAGTTTTTCCGTCTTTATGGTGTCAGAGCCAAAAATGGCCAAACCCTACGATGATACCTCTGGTATCGACTCTATGAGTTCTACTCGCTCACCTTCAATCACCCTAAACACTGAATCCTTCCAAAACATATCAATCACTTTTCACAAGTTGAATGGAAATAATTTCTTACAGTGGTCACAATCTGTGAAATTGTTTATTCGTGGCCGTGGAAAATTCGGCTATCTCTCAGGTACCACTACGAAACCTGCCGAAGAAGATGAAGAATCTGAAAGATGGGAGGCAGAAAACTCGATGATTATGTCTTGGCTCATAAATTCCATGGATCCGAGTGTAGGGAGAACTTATCTCTTCCTACCTACTGCTCATGACATTTGGAATGCTGTGAACGAGACCTATTCTGATCTCGGGAACGCAGGACAATGGTTTGAACTAAAAACTCGGTTATGGAGGCTAAAACAAGGAGAAAAAACTGTCACTCAATACTACACTGAACTCAAGACCTTGTGGCAAGAGATTGACATGTTCAGCGACCACGTCGTAACGATCGTCGGAACGACAGAGATCGGCCAATCTGCGAGCACTGCAACAAGCCGGGACACACTAAAGCCAAGTGTTGGAAGCTACACGGGAAGCCAGTCGAGAATTTTTCAGCCAATTGAAATTCTCGTAATGCAAAGGGATTCCATGCCTCATCTGAAGATGCTTCTGAAGAGCCGAAACCTGCCTTAGAACTGTCTGCCTTCAGCAAAGAACAGCTAGAGCAATTGTATCAACTAATGAGTTCTCATTCCATATCCAACACTCCTAACCCATCATCTTATATTGCCTCTTCATCATTAGCCCAGAAAGGTACATATCCTACAGCTTTCATAGCCGGTTCTAAATCAAACCCTTGGATCATAGATTCAGGGGCAACAGATCACATGATCGGTAATTCCTCCATATTCTCATCTTATTTTCCTTTATCTGGTAATCTGAAGGTAAAAATTGCTGATGGCTCCCTAACTTCTATAGCTAGAAAAGGCTCTATCATTATTTCTCCATCTCTCACATTACTAAATGTCCTACATGTCCCAAAGCTCTCTTGCAATCACATCTCTATTAATCGTATTATTCATGATTGCAAATGCATTGCTACAATAACATTTGCTGGATTTGAATTTCAGGACCCTTGTTCGGGGAAGATGATTGGTAATGCTAAGGAGGTTGATGGACTCTATCACTTGGTCACGGACAATCCTTCAGATAAACAAGTTTAGAAACCGAGATGCTTTACTACCTTGTCTTGTGAGAATGAAATAATGTTGTGGCATTATATAGGTTAGGCCATCCTAGTTTTAATTACTTGAAATATTTGTTTCCAAATCTTTAAAAAAAGGACGTTTTTTCTTTTCAGTGTGAAGCTTGTGAATTGGCAAAACATCATAGATCTGTTTATCCATCTTTAAAGTATATGCCATCAAAACCTTTTTCTCTTGTGCATAGTGATATTTAGGGCCCTTCACGAGTAAAAACAACCTCAGGATCTAGATGGTTCATCACATTTATTGATGATCACACTAGAGTCACGTGGATTTATTTACTAAAAGAAAAATCCGAGGCAGCAAGTGTTTTCAAAAAATTTCAATTACTGATCAATACTCAGTTTCAAGCAAATATTCAAGTTCTTAGAACCCATAATGGTCGAGAATATTTTAATGCAATCTTAGGTGATTTTTTGAAACAAAGGAATTATTCATCACAGTTCTTGCGTTGATACTCTCCAACAAAATGGAGTTGCTGAAAGAAAAAATAGGCATTTATTAGAGGTGACTAGGGCTTTACTGTTTGTTATGAATGTTCCTAATCGTTTTTGGAATGAAGCACTCTTAACAGCGTCTTATTTGATAAATCGAATGCCTACAAGAGTTCTTAATTATATTACTCCTTTGCAAGCTCTAAAGAATATGTTTCCTGAAAATAGATCTTTAACTGATTTAACACCTAAAATTTTTGGTTGCATTGTTTTTGTTCATATACACGGCCAAAATAGAGGAAAACTCGATCCCCGAGCACATAAATGCATATTTCTAGGTTTTTCACCAACACAAAAAGTATAAATGCTTTGATCCTAAATCTAGGAAGTATTATGTGAGTATGAATGTCACATTTTTTGAAAAACAACATTTTTTTTGACAAAAACTCTCTTCCGGGGGAGAATGACTCTGAAATGAGTTTTTGGGAACAAACATCCTTGCCAAAATCGGTTGTAAATAGCTCAGTGGAACCAATTTATATTTCTGTAACTAATCCTAGGATTTCACAACCTATAAATTCACAACCTTGTGAGACTCAGGTAGAAACCAACTTGGAACCACTTACTAAACTACGTGTTTATTCTAGACGGATGACTCGACCAAGTAATGTTCCACCGGCCCCCAAGGTATGCCAACCATCGGACTCGACTATGGTCCAAGGTACGACTTCTCTTTCTCCTATTTCTTCTCCAAATTTAGAGCCTTCTATAGAATTCTTTGAACCCATAGCCTTGAGCAAAGGTGTTAGATCATGTACCACAAAACATCCAATATCCAATTTCTTATCTTATAATAAACTCTTCAGATTTCAAAGCTTTTTCCATCAGGATTATGGATGATGCACTACCTAAGTCGATACATGAAGCTCTAGAAGTTCCGAGATGGAGAGAGACAGTTTTTGAGGAGTTAAAGGCCCTGAAGAAGAATGACACGTGGGATCTAACTCCTTTACCTGAGGGGAAACGATATGTAGGCAGCAAGTGGGTGTTCACCATTAAATACCATGCAGATGGCTCGGTCGAGAGATACAAGGCAAGACTCGTAGCACGAGGCTTCACTCAGACATACGGCCTTGACTACGAGGAGACCTTCGCACCTGTGGCCAAACTAAACACCGTACGTGTCCTACTCTCACTAGCCGCCAATTTGGATTGGACTCTCAGACAGTTTGATGTGAAGAATGCGTTCCTAAACGGTGAGCTAGAGGAAGATGTGTTTATGGAAGTTCCTCCAGGCTTTGATGAATTGAAGAAGGATGGCAGGGTCTGCAAGCTAAAGAAATCCATTTATGGATTGAAACAATCTCCGAGAGCCTGGTTCGAGAGATTCACGAGAGCTGTGAAACAACATGGTTACACTCAGGCCCAGTCTGATCATACTATGTTCTACAAACACAATAATGGTAAAATTGCTATTTTAATTGTGTATGTAGATGACATTGTTATGACAGGAGATGACACAGTAGAGTTGGAGTCGTTGAAGAACTTCTTATCCAACCAGTTTGAAGTCAAAGATCTAGGACAACTCAAATATTTCCTTGGAATGGAGGTGGCTAGATCCTCAAAAGGTATAATTATCTCGCAAAGGAAATATGTCCTCGATATCTTGAAAGAGACCGGATTACTTGGATGTAAACCAGTGGCAACTCCTATTGATCCGAATCAAAAACTCGAAAAAGAATATGGTGCTGAGCCTGTGGACAAGAATCGGTATCAGAAGCTGGTGGGGAAACTGATTTATTTGGCTCATACGAGACCAGATATTGCATTTGCTGTGAGCTTGGTTAGTCAGTTTATGCATTGTCCCTCAGAAAATCATTCAAGACTGTTTACCGGATTCTTTATTACTTGAAAGGGAGTCCTGGTAAAGGAATCATGTTTTCGAAGAATGGAAGTCGAAGAGTGGAGATCTTCACTGATGTTGATTGGGGCGGAAGTTCTACAGACAGAAGATCTACTACCGGTTATTGCTCCTTTGTCTGGGGCAACTTAGTTACTTGGAGGAGCAAGAAGCAACCAGTTGTCTCTAGAAGCAGTGCGGAGGTCGAGTTCAGAGCCATGGCGCAAGGAGTATGTGAGTTGTTATGGCTTTGGAGGATCTTGGAGGAGCTGAAAGTTGAAGGAGATAAACCGATGAACTTGTATTGCGACAACAAATCGGCAATCAATATTGCTCAGAATCCTGTACAGCATGACAGGACCAAACATGTCGAAATAGATCGACATTTCATCAAGGAGATGCTGGAAAATGGCGATATCTGCATACCGTTTGTTCCATCATCAGAGCAGCTCGCCGATGTTCTCACCAAGGGACTGTTTACTACGATGTTCGAAGGATTTCTGTCCAAGCTGGGAATGATCGATATCTATTCTCCAGCTTGAGGGGGGGTGTCGAGAATATCTAAATTAAATATTAGATAGGATCAGTTTTAATTAGATAGAATCAGTCTTTATTCTATTAGTTATTAGATAAGATCATTTTTAATTAGATAGAATCAATTTTTTATTCTATTAGTTATTAGATAGGATTATTTTTAATTAGATAGAATCATTTTTATTTTGTTGCTAATTTTATGTATTTTTTTATGTAAAGTTGTTACATTGTAAACTCTATTTAAGTCAACCATATTCAGCAGAAATAAACACGATTTATTCGGAACAAGTTTTTTCGTCTTTAATTATTTTCTGCAAGCAATGTAGGTGATATCTACTTTAGTCTTTAGCTGCTAATTCCATTTGATTATTCTATTAAGATTCGAAACTCATCCGACATTGCCCAAGCTTTGTTCCTTTGTTCACCACTGCACAAAAGAGAAGAAAATTAGATTTTGTGTCGACATTTGGCTTTTTCATTAACTAGTGTTTCTTTTCGTAATCATTTATTTAAGCCTGCTCCTAAAATGTTGGTTCCATACACACTTATGTGATGCCTTTTCTTTTATCTGAAAATTTTGAGGTAACAAGCAAGAAGAATAGATGCTCAACATAGGTTATTGCTTATTTAATTAACTTTTGCAACTCCTTGTTTATAGTCTTGTCAGAAAACATTTAGTACTTTGAAAAATGACTTCGGTCCAGATTCCTCTTGCCTAATACAAAAGGAGAAAAAAGAAGAAGAGAGGGGCATTCTGAGAATTGAACTCCTCTTGCACCCAAAGCAAGAATAATACACTAGACCAAATGCCCAATTTGTTGCCTATAAAGTTATGGACATCTATAGGTGGTTAATTTTCAAGAATAATGTGTACTTTCTTTGTTTATTGATGAATCTCTGACCAACTAATTGTTTGTGAGCAATTTTGTTTATTGAAATGGCATTGATTGAATTTGTTTTGACCTTCAGCTAAAGGCATTGAGGCATTCCGATAATCAAACTCAGGACCTCTCGTACCGGAAGCGAGAATCAAACCACTAGACCAAATCCCTATTTCTGTAATGTATAATGTTTGGATTTTTATTTATCAAATCCTTTTTTTCCCTAGAACTTCGATTAATTTTCACTAGAGACCAAAGTTTGCCACTCTTGCATTTCATATGGTACAGTCTGTTGAACTGCAAAAGAGTGGCATAGTGCTGCTGCAGTGACTATTACCGGGTAGCAGCGACACCCGCCACCGCTAAAAGACCTCAGTAGCGGCGTGAACAAATTCCACATCAACAAGTTCCCAAGATCTGGCCAGTTTAGAAACTATTAAAGATCATGTGCCCAACTTTCTTCATGTAATGGGATTTATCCTTGGGTAGAAGAGGTTGGAGATTATGAAAGTGCAAGTGATGAATGGAATTCTTAATTTTATTTCAACTCTCTTGCATATGCAGTGAAGAACAAATCAAACATGCTTTTTTGGCCTTTTAATCTGGAAATTAGTAGAATAGTTTTGTAACCTTGAGAGGGGCGTTTGGTGAGTAAGGCGACAGCTATAGCGGCGGTGGTAACACCAACAGCAGAGGGGTGGGGTGAGGTAAATGGTTGAGTTATTTTGAGTTTGGAAAATTAGGGTTAGTGAATTTGTTATGTAATGGGAGAAAAACCAGATTGATACTTTTGAGAATAAATGAATGATCCCCTCATTTCACTTGTGATCAGAATTGATTATTTACCAAACTGTAAAAAGCTAGACCTTTGGTTTGTCAATATTGCAACAAAAAGATAAAAATGATGGAATTTTTAAATATGAAAGATTATATCATTGAATTGTTTTGATTTGTGACAAAATTAATAGAATGTATAACTTTAAGGGCTCAAAAGTTTTAGAGAAAATCGCTTCAGTGACCAAAAATGTTTTATAATATACGATTTTAACCAACCTTTTTTGGATTTGCCAAAATGACCAACAAAATCGCAATGCGAAATAAAAATCGCAACGCGATCTCCAGAATCGCAAACCAGTTCCCAGAATCGCAATGCGATAGTACAAATTTGCATTGCGCTTTTCCAGAATCGCATTGCGCTTTATCAGAATCGCAATGCGAATATGAAAATCGCAACGCGAACATAAAAATCGTAACTCGATTCTGACTATCGCAACGAGTATCCGTAAAATCGCAACGCGTATCCGTAAATCGCAACGACAATACGTAAAATCGCAACGCGTATCAGTAAATCGCAACGAGAATACGTAAATCGCAACGCGTATCTGTAAATCGCAACGAGAATACGTAAATCGCAATGCGTATCCGTAAATCGTAACGACAATACGTAAAATCGCAACGCGTATCCGTAAATCGCAACGCGATTTTTAAAGCGCCATTAGAGTCGCTACGCGTATTTTATTTTCAAATTCCAAACACGAATATTAATTATCAGAACACTGAACCGTCCACAGTAAATCCCGTAATCGCAACTCATAACCTAAAACCTAAAACCTAAAATCACAACTCAGTCCCATCTCCATCTCTCACTCTCTACGGCGAAATCCGTCCCCATCTCTGAAGATTTCCGTCCCCATCTCTGGCGAAATCCCTCACAACCATTCACGGTCAGAAATCCCTCACAATCATTCAGAAATGGAAAATCAACCTCCGAGGGTTAGTTTTTTTAATTATTTTTATTTTAAAAATTTTGCATTATTTTAGGTTTTTCATATTGAAACTGCTAAACTGTTTAGTCTTTAACCCTGTGAAGTTAGTATTTGTCTTTGTTTTGTCTTTTGGTTGAAGTAATGTAATCCATTCAAGTTTCAATTTGCAGAAGAATAATAGTTTCTAAACTTAAAATTGTAACATGAAAATGAAAATCGCAACACGAAAATGACTATCGCAACGAGAGAAATGAAAATTGCAACGAGAGAATCGCAACGCGAAATGAAAATCGCAACGAGATAATCGTAACGCGAAACCAAAATCGCATTGCGATTTTTATTTCGCGTTGCGATAGTCATTTCCGCGTTGCGATAGTCATTCTCTCGTTGCGATTTTCATTTAAACCAAAAGACAAAACAGTGTTGCAAATTTTAGTTTCAAGAATAAACTACTACTCTTTATGTTTATTGTTTTTGGTATATCTTCACAGTGTAGTTTTTGGTATATCTAACTTGGTATGTTTATTGTTTTTGTAGAATTTTTTTTCGGCTTCATTGATATTAAGGAATAAAGTTAGCCTAGCCATTACAATTGTTTCGAAGCTTTCACCTGCACAAAGAAATTTGTTTGAGGAAACCTGCTTCGGGCCATGGCTGAGAGTACATCATCCGGGTGGAGATGTTAATTTGACCCATTTGTGGCTTCTGACCATGACTAGCGATCTACCCGACAGTATACAACGTGGTGAGGAAGAGATATGGTTTTAATTTTCACCGGCGTATACTTGTTTTGGGCGGAAGGAGTTCTGCTTAATCAATGGTCTACGATTCGGACACGATGATGTAGGCCGGTACACTTGTCATATCACCTGCCCATCATGGTTATCCTGGGTTTCTCCTAATAAGTCAATAGAGAAACCGAACTTACACGTCGACGACCTGAAGAAATTGTTTAATATGAAAGATGATTTTACTCGGATGAATGACGTCGATGTTGTCCGAGTATGCCTTCTAGTACTTTTGTATGCCGGCTTTTTAGGCAGAGAGGCCAGACAACCTATTCCTCATGAGCTAATATTATTAGTAGAGGACCTAAATGCATGGAATCTATTTCCGTGGGGTTCGTATATATGGAAAGCTACCTGGACTAAGTTGTCGTTTGCCTTTGATGACCGCAAAAGTTTGCGTGGCGATGGGTCGAAATACACTTTGTCAGGCTTTGTTTGGGCATTTAAGGTAAGAATTTCTATATAATGTTTTCAAAATTATAATTAATTATTTAACAATTATTAATGTTTATTATTATATTGTTTGTAGATTTGGATATTCGAAGCTTTCTCCAGTATGCGAACATATGCATTAAAAACTTCAAATGATATTCCAAGGCTATTTCCTGGAAGAGGAAACGTCTGTTGGATTGGGAATACTTAATATCATATGCGACAATAAATAATGTAAGTTAACACAAATACTATCATATATAAACAAGTTATTAATAGTAGACGTGTAACTTTGTTTGAGTTTATTTTTAGGAGGCCAACACTCCATTACAGAGACTGACACCTACGGAGGCTGAGCTTGCCATTGATTGGTGGCAAGCTAGTCAGCGTTTTCTTGATGGCACGAATGATGAGCAGCCTCCACTTCCTCTACTTCGAGAGCCATCACCTCACCCAGAGCCATCACCTGATCGACCCGACTATACACCTCTACAACGAGAGCCATCATCTATCCCGTCACATCATCGAGCCTCTTCTCCACCATCACCTCATGATAGGCGAGCGGCAAAGATACCACGATTTCTATCTCCCTGTTCTCCATCTCCACCTCCACGGGATGAGTCAAGGGAGTTACGTGATGAGGTCAATGTCTTGCGTGAGGAGATCGGTACTCTACGCGATAACGATAGTGCATGGCGTGTGGAGGTGTCTATTTTACGTGGTGAGGTTGTCGCTCTACGTGAGATGGTAGTATCGTTGCAAAATGAGGTTCATACTCTACGCAACGAGGTAAGTTTAAGATTTTTCATATTTAACTTGATGATAAATTTACTCGTAATTTCACTTAGATTAACCATTTCACTTAGATTGCTTAGTAAATTTATTTGGTTGCTGTCAATACTGCTAAACTGTTTATTCTTTAACACTGTGAAGTTAGTATTTGTCATTTGTTTTGTCTTTTGGTTGAAGTAAATTTATTCGGTTGCTGCCAATTCTGCTAAACTGTGTATTCTTTAACACTGTGAAGTTAATATTTGTCTTTGTTTTGTCTTTTGGTTGAAAGTAAATTTGTTCGGTTGCTGCCAATTCTGCTAAACTGTGTATTCTTTAACACTGTGAAGTTAATATTTGTCTTTGTTTTGTCTTTTGGTTGAAAGTAAATTTGTTCGGTTGCTGCCAATTCTGCTAAACTGTATTGTCATTGAACCTGCACTAAACCTATATGTTGTCCTTTTAAATGTTAATATAAGTGTTTACTTCTGGAATGTTATCTGATGCATTTTGTGAACAATGATATAATAATGACTTGGGTGAATACCGTGCAAGTTTGAAATATATTTGTCTTTGTTCTCACTGTATGTATTAATTTAATTTTAGCGGCCCGCTAAGGTGGATGCTCTATGTCGGGTTTTTCTTGCAAGACGGAGTTCACGCATCAGACGGCGTGCACGTGCCATTACGTCTCCGTTCACCCCAATAGTGCGAAGAATCCGTAAGAAAAAGCTCGACTCACCTGTAATCGTTCAAGAGGCCTCCCCTATCGTTCAAGAGGCCCCTATCATCCCTCAAGAGTCATCTCCTACTGTTCAAGAGGCCACTGTCATCGTTGAAGAGGTCTCTACCAACATTCTAGAGCCCGATTCACACGGCATAATATATCGAATTATTGAGAAGCCCCCTCACGTGTCGGACATGATGGATGACTGTTGGCTTTCGTATAAGTTACCGGCCAATACCATTCCGGCAGATGAAGTGGAGAGGAAACAACTATCGGAAACAATTCTGGATAATACCCTTTGGGCTAAGACCACAGTTGATTTTTATCTACATGAGCGGAGCCAAGGGTGTTACGCTGACATATACAAACTCAACGATGATATGCATTTGTTGATTGAACAGTCTTGGTGGGGTGTATTATTAGGGGTTGAAGACAACGGCTATTTCGATGGGGGGTAAGTCTTATATTTCTTATATTTTAGTTTGATTAATTATTTTTAAAATTTATATAATTCACTAATATGTCTTTTTTTGTAAAACAGCATATTGATGCATGGGTGACATGTCTTCTAATTGTAAGGAAATTGAAGAAAAATATTAAAAAAACACGATATACAATTATGCCGATATCTTTTCACGTAGTTCACTTGAAGAATCAACGACATGAATCATATGTGTTGGCTAATGGACAAACTAAACTTTATCCTGCATGGTGGGAGGTCGATAAGGTTAGTATATTTGTTTAAATATTTTAAAGGTGTTCATAAATAAGTGCGCAATTTGAATTATTACATTTCGATGCAGGTGTTTATCCCTGTTTTGGACCGTACTCATTGGCTTCTCGTCGAGCTTCAGCTCCCATCCCTAAAGACAATAGTATATGACAGCATGATAAATTACATATCATTGTCTGATTTGAGAGATATGATTAAGGGATGGAGCTCTCATTTGGCTAAATTCTTGGATGCAATTGATTATTGGACTAAGTCTGGAAACAAGAAGCCAAAGAAGTTCAATGTTACAGTTATCAGAGACGAGATCGCGCCACAACAAACAAAGGAAGCCAAAGGGGATTGTGGTCCTCTCGTATGCTTGTTCGTTGAGCGTTTGACGACAGGAAGTACACATTTTCTACCTCCCACCGATAGAGATAGAGGTGCAGTAGGCTTGTGGTTTCGACATTTTATGGCTAGAGCGATATATGCGAGACACTGTCTACCTGCATCCGCGTTATGAAAGTGTCCATAAACAATTTGTAAGTCAAATGCAAGTGTTGTTAAACATATTTACTATTTTTGGTTTGAAAATGTTTGGTTAAGTAGCTAGAATTCAATAATTTGCTATTTGTAGGTTTTAGATGTGTAGAAAGTGTTGTTGATTCAATGTTTGGTTTCTGTAGGTTAATCCTGAAGTGAGCTGCGTAAAATGGATGTATGGGTGCAAAATTTGATTTCATTATTATTTTTTGATTGTTTAATTGATTTGTAAAAGATGATTTGTAAATGTTGATTTGTTTAATTGATGTGTACATAATATTTGTGCTTGTTTAATTGATTGAAATGTAATAGTTGATTTGTTGATTTCAATCTGCATTATGTTGAATGCAAAACAGGCTATCGCAACGCGGAAATGACTATCGCAACGAGAGAATCGCAATGCGAAATAAAAATCGCAACGAGAGAATCGCAATGCGAAATGACTATCTCAACGAGAGAATCGCAATGCGAAATGACTATCGCAACGAGAGAATCGCAATGCGAAATGAAAATTGCAACGTAATTTCGCGTTGCGATTTTCATTTTCGCATTGCGATTCACTCGTTGCGATTTTCATTTTCGCATTGCGATTTTCATTTCGAATTACGATTCTCTCGTTGCGATAGTCATTTCCGCGTTCGATAGTCAATTTTGATTGGGATTTGGATTAGGGAAATGTTGTGTTTAGTATTAGAAATGTGGTGAAACAATATTTGCTTGGTGATGAAATTGTGGTGGAACCATTAAATTTTGAGCACCATAAACTGGGGTTGAAAACTTAGTTGATTACTACCCGCTACTGACCCAACTTCACTACTTCTACGTTCAACAACATACAATGTAACATCATCACTTGAAACACTAATGTAAGCAATGAATCGTTCAACATCTTCATTGTCGGTTAACAAATAAACTTTACCATTTCTCTGATAAGATAGCCTAAATCCACTTAGGGGCTCTAAATTCAATTTATTTGCAACACGTAACATTAGAGTTTCATAAGTTAACTTTTTTTATAACAGTTTTAGTTGAAGATTCATGGGTAAAGACATATATTGTAAAACACCATGAACATTCTCCCATGACCCTCCAAAACACAAATATATCCAAACATGATCAACATTAGATGATTTCATTATTGTAAATTAATTTACTAAACAAACGAGCTGCGAAATTAAAACCTGTTGCCGGATGGGGAAGGATGTCGTTGGATATAGGAACGGATGTCGCCGGAGAGAGTGATAGATGGAGATAGAATGAGTTGCGATTTAGGTAATCGTTGCGATTTACGGATACGCATTGCGATTTACGTATTCTCGTTGCGATTTACAGATACGCGTTGCGATTTTACGTATTGTCGTTGCGATTTACGGATACGCGTTACGATTTTACGTATTGTCGTTGCGATTTACGGATACGCATTGCGATTTTACGGATACTCATTGCGATAGTCAGAATCGCGTTGCGATTTTCATATTCGCGTTGCGATTATGGAAAATCGCAATGCGAATTTGTACTATCGCATTGCGATTCTGGGAACTGATTTGCGATTCTGGAGATCGCATTGCGATTTTTATTTCGCATTGCGATTTTGTTGGTCATTTTGGCAAATCCAAAAAAAGTTGGTTAAAATCGTATATTATAAGGCATTTTTGGTCACTGAGGTTATTTTCTCAAAGTTTTATTATACCAAGCCACAATGATTGGGTCTGTTCGTAGGAGTTAGCAAAATTCGACTAGACCAAAAAATGATTTTTTGACTCGATTTTAATTTTTTTAATTCAAATCAAGTTATAAAATACAACTCGAATAATTTGAAATTTTTAGTAATTAGTAGATTGGGTTTTTCAAGTTTAAGTTGAGTTATTCGATTTTGTGTGATATATGTATATTTACATGTAAAAAAAATATATAAAGAAATATATATGTATTGTATATGAATATAGTTATAAAATATTATTAAAACTGAAATCAAATAGTATCAGCATATTATAAATATTTAAAATTAAATTTAAACAGAAATTTCAAAATTCGACTCGATTTGAAAAAAATTCAAATCAAGTTCGAGTTATAAAATAGGACTTGTAAACTTGAATAATTTGAAATATTTTGACTCGACTCGATCGAATGTTCACTCAAGTTTGTTTGTAAAAATTTGACTGGGTAAAGTACATAAATGATCACTAAACTAATCTGAAATGTTTGTTTTAGTCACTAAACTTTCAAAAATTATAAAAGAGACATTAAATTTTTGATTTTGTCATAAAATTGGTATCATGTGATTAATTGTAGTTAATTATTGTTAAACGGGATAATGTGATAATAAAATTTAAACAAAAATATATCGATTTTTCAATATTAACTAAAACTTTATTTTTATTTAGATACTTTTCTAATATTTTTAGATAAAAATTCTAAAAAAGTTTTAAAAAATTAAAATTTATAAAAAAACCGTATTTTTTTAAAACTATAATTTTGAGAAAGGTTTACAAATCTTGAAATTTAATAATCAGTATTTTGTATTTCTTTTGATAATAACAAAGTTGTTCTTGTCTTCTTTGATTTTTTTTATTTTATAAAAATTATAGTGTTTTCAAACATTTAACTGAAGATCATGATTAGAAATGAAACATTTAGTGTCTTTTTGTGTTAAATCATTTTATAATTTTTAAAAGTTTAGTATCCAAAGATATCATTTTACCATAATTTAGTTTGTAGTCATTTGTGTATTTCGTTCTTTTTAATTCAGTGACCTGTTATAACTATTAGAATGTTTTTTGAGTAGTTTGTTAACATACGCATAAATTAGTGACCTGAAGTATATTTTACCCTTAAAAATAGTTGAGGCCTTGTGGGCTTATGTTGCCTTTTATTAGGCCGTGGACTCTATTTTGACCCGAGTCTTCCCTATTGTCGCAAACTCGTTTCCTTGTTCCATCGGTTCCGGCGAGAAACCACGGAAATAAACTAACCACCGATCGCCTGTTTATGGAGCTTTACGAGTTTTCGTTTTCAAGCTTTGTACAGACTACAGTTACATGATTTACGGTGATTATTTTCTCTGCAGTAAGTGAACGTACATCGCTTGTTGATTTTTCAATTTTTTTTTTAGAGTTTTGAAGATTTTTTTGGTTTTTTTTAATTACCCTATTGAGCCCATTTTAGGTTAATTCTATTGAAATTAGGTTAAAATGTCCCATTTGTTTCGGCATAGAACCTAACTTTATTATTTATTTGTGTTTTGGTACATTTTGTTAGGAATCTTGTCAGAAAGCAGATCCGAAATGCATTATTAAGTTCTATATTAGTATAGAAGTTGACTTGAGATTGAAATCTGATCAATTATACCTAGTTGTAAAAATTTAGAAAAGGGACAAAAGTGAAGAAACTTTGAGGGGCATTCCGAGAATTGAACTCAGGACGTCTCGCACCCGAAGAGAATCATACCACTAGACCAAATGCCCATTCCTTGATAATAATAGTGATTAGGTTTTTGGTATCATGTATTTTTTTCAGATCCTGATTTTTTTGATGAGTGGATGCTAGCCTTGTCAGCATGTCGTTCTGATGTTTGAATACTAACTTGGGGTTTAAGAAAATGAGGTTATTAGATGATTAGGGGGTGAGTTATTGAATGATAGGTAAAGTGTTGTATCCTGATAACCTTTTATTTCTGGAACTTTGCATATTGAATGCTTGGATATTCTTTTTGATGCAAGCATTGTAGATGGTATCTACTTTAGTCTTTAGCTGCTAAAGCCATTTGGTTATTCTTCTAAGGATCCAAAACGAATCCGGCATTGACCAAGCTTGGTACCATTGTTCACCACTTTGTTTACTTACTGCACAAGAGAGAAGAAAATTGGATGTTGTGACGATAAAAAACCGGACATTTGGCTTTCTTGTTGACTAGTTTTTCTTTCTGTAAACATTTATTTAATCCTGCTCCTTAAATGTCGGTTCCTTACACGCTTATGTGATGGCTTTTTGTTTTATCTGAAAACTTTGAGATCACAAGCAGTAAGAATAGCTGCTCAATATAGGTTATTTCTTATTTAATTAACTTTTGCAACTCACTGTATATACTCTTGTCAGAAAACAATTAAGACTGAAAAATGACTTTGATCCAGACTGCTCTTGCCTAGAGAAAAGTAAAAATGAAAGAGGGGCATTCCGAGAATCGAACTCGGGACCTCTCGCACCCAAAGCGAGAATCATACCACTAGACCAAATGCCCAATTTGCTGCCTGTAAAGTTGATAACATCTATAGGTGGCAAATTTTCAATAGTAGTGCATTCTTTCTAGGTGGCAAATTTTCAATAGTAGTGCATTCTTTCTTTCTTTTTTATTGATGAATCTCTGATCAACTCAATTGTTTGTGAGCTATTTTGTGTATTTAAAATATGTGCATTCTGAAAATTGAACTCATGGCCTCACACACCTGAAGCAAGAATCATACCACTACCAAATGCCCTATTTCTAAAACGTGCAATGTCTGGTTTCTAATTATCAATCCTTTTCTCCTAGAACTCCTGTTAATTTTCAGTAGAGACCAACGTCTGCCACTCTTACATTTTATATGGTACAGTGTATTGTTGCCTAGGTGAAACTGGATGCTGGTGGCTGACACCAGGTTGTAGCTTTTATCTATATTGAGATTCCAGTCATACTGGCTAGGCAGGGTATGAATACACTAGAAGGCAAAACATCTATTGTTTATTATGCTCTTAGATTTTAGACTGTTCTGAAATTTTCTTCAAAACAAAATTATATAACAATTTGGCAGCTATGTAGAAACCCAGTCACACTATGTAATGTTCTAATAAACTTTTCCCGAGCTGTATGTGAACATCTTTAGATATACGTTACTTGGATTTGGATATGGGCATGCGTCTAACATGGATATGTTATTTTTATTTTGTTCCTCTGTTGGGAAGAAAAAGCTTCTGAAAAAGCTTCAATGTTATTTTAGTTTTAGAGTTGTACTACCTGCAAAAACAATAGAATTGTACTCGGGAACTCTCACACCCTAAGCAAGAATCATACCATTAGACCAAATATCCTGTTTTACTGTCAACCATGTTCTACACTTATTTATTAGCATTTTTTAAAGGAATCTTGTCAGAAAACAGATCTGAATTCCATTATTAAGTTGTATACTAGTATGGAAGTTGACTTGACTGAGGTTGGAATCTAATCTTTTATTTCAAGTTGTAAACAATTTAGAAAAGGGGAAAAAGAAATGAATTTGGGGGGCATTCCGAGAATCAAACTCGGGACCTCTCGCACCCAAAGCGAGAATCATACCACTAGACCAAATGCCCACACTTTGAAGTTGTTCATGATTGTGATATGTTTTGATGAGTGGATGCTAGCCTTGTCAGCATGTTCTGATATTTGAGTACTAATTTGGTGCTTAAGCTAATGGTTAAAGATGAGCTTATTGGATGATTAGGGATTTAGCTGCTAAAGCCATTTGGTTATTCTTCTAAGGATCCAAAACGAATCCGGCATTGACCAAGCTTGGTACCATTGTTCACCACTTTGTTTACTCACTGCACAAGAGAAGAAAATTGGATGTTGTGACGATAAAAAACCGGACATTTGGCTTTCTTGTTGACTAGTTTTTCTTTCTGTAAACATTTATTTAATCCTGCTCCTTAAATGTCGGTTCCTTACACGCTTATGTGATGGCTTTTTGTTTTATCTGAAAACTTTGAGATCACAAGCAGTAAGAATAGCTGCTCAATATAGGTTATTTCTTATTTAATTAACTTTTGCAACTCACTGTATATACTCTTGTCAGAAAACAATTAAGACTGAAAAATGACTTTGATCCAGACTGCTCTTGCATAGAGAAAAGTAAAAATGAAAGAGGGGCATTCCGAGAATCGAACTCGGGACCTCTCACACCCAAAGCAAGAATCATACCAATAGACCAAATGTCCAATTTGTTGCCAGTGAGGTTGATAACATCTATATGTGGAAAATTTTCAATAGTAGTGCATTCTTTCTTTTTTTTATTGATGAATCTCTGATCAATTCAATTATTTGTGAGCTATTTTGTGTATTTAAAATATGTGCATTCTGAAAATTGAACTCACGGCCTCACACACCTGAAGCATGAATCATACCACTACCAAATGCCCTATTTCTCAAACGTGCAATGTCTGGTTTCTAATTATCAATCCTTTTCTTCTAGAACTCCTGTTAATTTTCAGTAGAGACCAACGTCTGCCACTCTTACATTTTATATGGTACAGTGTATTGTTGCCTAGGTGAAACTGGATGCTGGTGGCTGACACCAGGTTGTAGCTTTTATCTATATTGAGATTCCAGTCATACTGTTTAGTTCAGAGTATGAATACACTAGAAGGCTTAAACACTATTGTGTATTATGCTCTTAGATTTTAGACTGTTCTGAATTTTTCTTCAAAATGGTTAAAGAAAAAAACAAAATTGCATAACAATTTGGCACCTGTGTAGAAACCCAGTCACACTATGTAATGTTCTAATAAACTTTTCCCGAGCTGTATGTCAACATCTTTTGATATACGTTACTTGGATTTGGATATGGGCATGAGTCTAACATGGATATGTTCTTTTTATTTTGTTCCTCTGTTGGGAAGAAAAAGCTTCTGAAAAAGCTTCAATGTTATTTTAGTTTTAGAGTTGTACTACCTGCAAAAACAATAGAATTGTACTTGGGAACTCTCACACCCTAAGCAAGAATCATACCATTAGACCAAATATCCTGTTTTACTATTGTAGACACTCATTTTCGTCCGAATTTGGGCGTTTAACCACGACTTTAATTTTTATATCATTTTAGGATGGACTCGACTTCGCGACGAATGAGTCATCCGCAACCCCATTCGACAGGGAGTTATTCTATTCAATCTTCATCTCCACCAGACGAAAATTTGTGTCTTTTTGTCTTTGTCCTATTTTTCGTTCCACGAAAAAGGACAAAGAAGGGCAGCTGTAGACACTCATTTTCGTCCGAATTTGGGCGTTTTATTTATTTATTTTTATTATAGTAATATAGTATAATTTTTGAAAATGTTTTTGAAAAATATATTTTTGAAATATGTATTATATAGTTTTTTTTAAAACGTTTTTGAAAACTTATATACAATATATAAGTTTTAAAACATTTTGAAAATTATGTAGTATATAGTTTTGAAATCATTTTGAAAATATAATATATATTTTTAAAAACATTTTTGGAAAATTTATATAATATATAGTTTTAACAAAACATTTTGGAAAACTTATATAATATTTTTAAAATCATTTTTGAAAACTATATAATATATAGTTTTGAAAATGTTTTTAGATATAATATATAATTTAAAAAATATTTTTTTGAAACATATATATTATATAATCTATATGATTATTATTATTAATATTTATTTTATTTTATTTTATTTCATTTCAATTCATTTTATTAATTTAATTTCATTTATTATTATTTTTTGTCAGGGTCCAAACGGGGTCCAAAAACAAAGACTGGGCCTAAACCAGCCCAGCAGCATGTTAGGTTTCATATCCAGTTTCAACCAAGGCGCCGCACGACCCGGGCAATCAAAAGCCATGCGAAACAGACGGGCAACAGTGCCAACGACGGCCGAGATCCCCGGGACTGACCCATCCCGGGGTGACCGATCACGAGCGCCCCTATTTCGGGACCACAACGGCCGGTGGAGGCCTATAAATACCAACCAGAACACTATCAGGGAAAGGGGGGACGACCATCAAAGATCACAGCCAACAAACGAAACCGTAAAACACATCATCGGAGAGAACACAGAACCGAGGGAAAACGAACGAAGAAGAAATCCATCTCAACATATCAGAAAAAAAACAACAATCAACCATTACCAAGCCACCACAGACCCACAAACGGCCAACAGTAAACCAGAGAGTCATTATCACAAGACAGTAAATCACGAAACAACAAAGACAGAAGTCAAACACAGTACAAAAAACCCAAAAAACGGAGACTTTCGAATCCGAAAGTAAAAATAACAAAGTCCAAAACTTTGTTGCGTGGAAGAATACCGAAAGCCACCCGGAGCGGCGTCGGAGAAGCGAGCCGTCACCGAAGAAGGTAAAAAGCCAAAGGATTATTTTCAGATCTACGTTTACTGGGGCTTGTTTCGGGGATTTAGAGGTCGGTTTTGGGTTTACGGGGTGGAGATGAGCATTTTGAGGCTAGGTATGTCTTTTCGGCCACCACCGCCGGCGACCGGCGCGACGGAGAGAACCCCAGATGGCGGTTGGATTTTGGCCTAAGCATGAGAGGTTGAGAGAGTTCTCAACTCTCTCTCTCTCTTCAGATATAAAAAATGTGGAAAATGAAAGGGTATAGGCCGTTTTGGCCGTGGAAGTATTCATTTATATACATTACGAAACGGCACCGTTTTATCAAGGGTCTTCTGTGCATTTTTGCGCCTGGGTAAACTGTTCTATTGGTGTCTGTAAGTTGTAAATCTTCTTTTTTTGGTCACTAAAGTGAAATTTTATATACTTTCGATTTGGGGCGTCTAATTTTATTATGTTTACCATTGGATCATTACATTACATATATATATATTTTTATTTTTTATTCCTTTATTATTACTATTACCGTTATATACTTATATATATTTTTATTTTTTTTATTTTATCTTTATTGTATTCCTTTTTTAGTTTTTATTTATTATTTATTTTTTTATTTATATTTTTTTCTTTATTATATTTATCCTAATTATCTTCATTTTTTTCATCTTATCTTATTTATTCCATTTGTTTTTTAACTGATTTTTAACCTATTTTATCTTATTCATTTTCACCACTTTTTTCCCTTCTAACAAGTGTCATGACTTTTTAAGGGTACGTTTTCAAATCAATCAAAGGTAAGCAATTCGAATCAGGTAATTTTAATTTTAATTTAAATTTCAAATTTTCGCTATTTAAGACAACCGATAAATTAATTGGTACCGAAAGGGCGGTTCAAGGGTGCTAATCCTTCCTTGACCGTAACCGACTCCCGAACCCGACACGTTTCTGGTACAACGCAGATCATGTAAGATGGTGTCCGACCCACCTAAATTCGTTTTAAAGTGGTCGGTGGCGACTCCAATTCACATTTTTCAAGTCCAAGCCCAATTCCGAAGCCCAACCGAAAGACGATTGCGACAACTGTCAACCATGTTCTACATTTATTTATTAGCATTTTTTAAAAGGAATCTTGTCAGAAAACAAATCTGAATTCCATTATTAAGTTGTATAATAGTATAGAAGTTGACTTGAGGTTGGAATCTGATCATTTATTTCAAGTTGTAAACAATTTAGAAAAGGCGAAAAAGAAAGGAATTTGGGGGGCAATCCGAGAATCAAACTCGGGACCTCTCGCACCCAAATCGAGAATCATACCACTAGACCAAATGCCCACTCTTTGATGTTGTTCATGATTGTGATATGTTTTGATGAGTTTGATGCTAGCCTTGTCAGCATGTTGTTCTGATGTTTGAATACTAACACTGTGCTTAAGCTAATGGTTAAATATGAGCTTTTTGGATGATTAGGGAGTTATTGAATGATTGGTAAGTGTTGTGTCCTGATAACCTTTTATTTCAGGGACTTTGCATACTGAATGCTTAAATATTATTTTGATGCAAGCAGTGTAGGTGATATCCAGTTTAGTCATTAGTTGCTAAAGCCATTTGGTTATTCCACTAAGGATCCGAAACAAATCTGACATTGATCAAGCTTTCTACCTTTGTTCACCTCTTTGTTTAGTGTAGTCACTGCAAAAAAGAGAAGAACAATAAATTTTGTGTTGATAAAAAACAGGACATTTTGCTTTCTCGTTAACTAGTTTTTATTTCATGCCGATTGTTTACACGCTTGTGTGATGCCTTTTCTTTTATCTGATAACTTTAAGATCACAAGCAGGAAGAATGGCTGTTCAATATAGTTTATTGCTTATTTAAGTAACTTTTCCAACTCATTGTATATAGTCTTGTCAGAAAACAATTAGTACTTTGAAAAATGACATTGGTCCAGATTCCTCTTGCCTAATGGTTTCAAATGGCAATGCAAGATAAAAAGAAAAAATGAGGGGCATTCCGAGAATCGAACTCGGGACCTCTCGCACCCAAAGCGAGAATCATACCACTATACCAAATGCCCAATTAGTTTTTTTATGATGATAACATTAATAGGTGGCTAATATTTAAGAATAATGCATACTTTGTATATCTATAAATCCCTGAGCAATTAAATCTGTTCGTGAGCTGTCTTGTTTGTTTAAAAAAATGTGCATTGCACTAAGTTGGAATCTGTATTGGGATTAACACCGGGTTGGGGCTTTTAAAATTGCATTAACACCAGGGTGTGAGCTATTTTGCCATTTGAAAAGGCATTCGGCTATAGGTTTTATTGGGGCATTCTGAGATTTGAACTTAGGACCTCTCACACCCGAAGCAAGGATCATACTACTATATCAAATGCCTTATTTCTGAAATATACAAAACAATGCCTGGTTTCTAGTTATCGATCCTGTTCTCCAAGAACTCCTTTTAATTTTCACTGGAGACCAACATCTGTCACTCTTTACATTTTATCTAGAACAGTGTATTGTTGCCTGTTGAGAATTAAGATCAAATGAATAACATCTGATATTACTATTATGCTTCACGTGCAACTACATCACAACCAGCTTATATAGCTGCTATGACTTCAAGCTTACTCAATCTTTTAGCTTCCTATAACAACATTCATAACAGAATCCAAAACGTCCCTATCCTTAACAACCATAACAACTCACACACACACTCAATGCACACATTAACAGTGCATGCACACATTACACGTTAACAATGCATATTCTAGAATGCAAATGTATATTCCGGAATGTATATTCCATAATGCATATTCCAATATTCTCCCTACTCTTTTCCTTCTCCTTGAGTAAATGAGAAAATTTGCACTTTGGGTCGAAATTGCTCAAACGAATATTTGGACAATGATTTAGTAAATCATCCGTTCTAGTTGAATCGAAAGTGCGATGCTTCCTTCCGTTCTAATTGAATCGAACGTGCGATGCTTCCTTCCGTTCTTCTTGAATCGAAAGTGCGATGCCTCCCTTCGTTCTACTATAGACGAGAATCAAAAGTGCGATGCTTCCCTTCGTTCTACTTTATTCACCTTTATTTTCTTCCTTCTTCATCCTTTTACCCAATGTGCCTTTAGATTTTCTGTGAAGCTTTCAAGTCCCATGATTTCTTTGGAGAAAAAGTAACAAATGATGAAAAGATACCACAACAATAAGTTGTTTTTAAACAGACCATGACTATTGAAGAGATCACCAAAACAATACCATTGTTCTCAACCAAATTAACTCGCTTATACCAATGAACAAGTATTCAGCCAACCATCAGCAGTAACCAATTCAGTAAAGTCAACAGAACAAGACTCAGAAGGAGGAGTATGCACGTCTATGCAACAACTAAATCACTACATCAGAATTCTCACATGTTGCTACTCTGCTCAAACTCACACTAACTTTGATTTCTTGCTTGAATAACGTCCCAAATGCAAGAATCCAATCACCAAACCAGATTTGATTAACCATTGTGAATCACCAACACAAAACTAATCTCAATAAAGCATAAGCAGTAGACAGACAACAACTGATATTCCAAAATCAATTACCATCTAAAACTAAGAAATGATAGTGACTGAGACATGAATCAGTAATCAAACACGAATGATAGAGGAGGCAGCATCCATTTAGATAGAACCTGAAAAACAAACTCAACATATCTCATTGTAGAATTGCAACAGTCGCCAGAAAACATGAAGCGATGACGATGAAACTCTGACGTAGCAAACCATCAAATTTGTAACACTGCCAATGAACAACCAACTGGCGTCAAGGAACCAGATTCAGATATGAGATTCTGATATGAAATAGAGGAAGTTCGACTGGTGAATCGACGAAGATAACAAACAATTGGAGATCCGATGAACCCGAAAAACAGACAAGATATTTGAGAGCAATTTTGCAGCAGTGATGACAAAGGCATCATCAACAAGAGCGGCAAGAGAATAGCAGGTGGATACGATCATTAACAGCGCTGGAAACAGTCACAATAGCACCAACGAATTCCAAGCAGCGGGAGAAAACATTGTCACTACCGAACTCTCACAAACAAAACGTCGAACAGGTAGTAGATGATTCCAAATAAGATCATAAATGATAAATGCACGACAGAGCCATCATTGTTTAACTCAAAATTCTTCAATACTTATGTTAAAGAAAAACTGGTGATAAAAGAAACAATCACCTCATGATGCGATACTTGCGGCAGAAAAAGAAGAAGAAACAGGTGGTGCTAGCGATGACAGCAACATCATTCAATGAAGAGCAGAAGATGAAGAAAAACACGGATGAAGAAAAACAACTTGAAAAAAGGTAATGGAGATAACAGTGGCGAAAGAAAGGTGCGGCGGAAGAAAGGCTTCAGGATCTTTAGCAACTGATACCATGTTGAGAATTAAGATCAAATGAATAACATCTGATATTACTATTATGCTTCACGTGCAACTACATCACAACCAGCTTATATAGTAGCTATGACTTCAAGCTTACTCAATCTCTTAGCTTCCTATAACAACATTCATAACAGAATCCAAAACGTCCCTATCCTTAACAACCATAACAACTCACATACACACTCAATGCACACATTAATAGTGCATGCACACATTACACGTTAACAATGCATATTCTAGAATGCAAATGTATATTCCGGAATGTATATTCCAGAATGCATATTCCAATATTGCCTACATGAGATTGGATGCTGGTGGCTTTTAAAATCACATTAACATATAACATCAGGTTGTGGCTGTTTTCTAAATTGTGATTCCATTTGATACTTGTTAGTTCAGAATATGAATACACTAGAAGGCAAAACATCTATTGTTTATGATTTTCCTAAAATTTAATAATTTCTTTTAACCAATTAAGTGTTTGACTGCTAAATAGACAGTTTATAAGTTTATTATGCTCTTAGATTTTAGACTGTTTTGCATTTAAAAACAAAAATTACATAACGATTAGGCAGCTATGCAGAAACCCAGTCATTTTGTGTAATGTTCTTAAAATCTTTTCCCGGATATGGGTGTGTACGTGTTTGACATGGATTCGTTCTTTCTATTTCATTCCCCCTTAGGCAGAAATAGTTTCAATGTAGAACATCACTACAGAATTTTTCTGTTCTTTTAATGACTGTTTGAGCATATGGTTAGGTTAATTCTTATGAAATTAGGTTAAAATGGGGCATTCTGAGAATTGAACTGGGAACCTCTCGCACACGAAGCGAGAATCATACCACTAGACCAAATGCCCATTCTTTAATGCTGATCATGGCTAGGTTTTAACTATTTTATATGTTATTCATGGTCGTGATATATTTTTGATGAGTAGATGCTAGCCTTGTCAGCATGTTCTGCTGTTTGAATAGTAACTTGGTGCTTAAGGTAGATGAGCTTATTGGATGATTAGGGAGTCATTGAATGATCGGTAGGTGGCGTGCCCTAATAACCTTTTATTTCTGGGACTTTGCATTCTGAATGCTGGATTATTATTTTGCTGCAAGCAATGTAGGTGATATCTAGTTTAGTCTTTAGCTGCTAATGCCATTTGATTATTCTACTAAGCATCCGACACTGACGAAGCTTTGTTCCTTTGCTCACCACTTCTCAAAAGAGAAGAAAATTAGATTTTGTATCGATCGAAGACTGGACATTTGGCTTTCTCATTAACTAGTTTTCCTTTCTGTAATCATTTATTTAAGCCTGCTCCTCAAATGCCGGTTCCATACACGCTTATGTGATGCCTTTTATTTAATCTGAAAACTTTGAGATCACAAGCAAGAAGAATAGCTGCTCAACATAGGTGATTGCATATTTAATTAACTTATGCAACTCATTATTTATAGTCTTGTCAGAAAACAATTAGTACTTTGAAAAATGACTTGGGTCCAGATTCCTCTTGCCAAATAGAAAAAGAGAAAAAAAATAAAGGATGGGCATATACTCAGGACCTCTCACACCCAAAGCAATCATACCACTAGACCAAATGCCCAATTTATTGCATATACTGTTATAAATATCTCTAGGTGGCTAATTTTGAAGAATATTGTGTACTTTCTTTGTTTATTGATGAATCTCTGACCAACTAAATTGTTTGTGGGCTATTTTGTTTATCGAAATGCAGTTAACTTTGAATCTGTCTTGAACTTGGGCTAAAGGGCACCGAGGCATTCCGAGAATCAAACTCAGGACCTCTCGCACCGGAAGCAAGAATCAAACCAATAGACCAAATGCCCTATTTCTGTAATGTATAATGTCTGGTTTTTAGTTATTAATCCTTTTCTCCTAGAACTACTGTTAATTTTCACTAGAGACCAAAGTTTGCCACTCTTACTTTTCATGTGGTACAGTCTTTCGGACTGCAAAAGAGTGGCATAGTGGTGCTGCGGTGACTATTACTGGGTAGCAGCGACACCCGCCACCAGTGAAAGACCTCAGTAGCGGGGTGAACAAATTTCACATCAACAAGTTCCCAAGACCTTTAGGTTGAAGAGAGGAAGGAGATTATGAAAAGTGCAAGTGATGAACAATTGGAATTCTTAATTTTAGTTCAACTCTCATGCATATGCAGTGAAGAACAAATCAAACTTTCTTATCTTTTTTAATCTGGAAATTAGAAGAATAGTTTGGTAACCTTGAGAGGAGCGTCCGGTGAGTAAGACTGCGGCATAGGGGTTAGGTGAATGGTTGAGTAATTTTGAGTTTGGAAATTTAGGGTCAATGAATTTGTTGTGTAATGGGAAAAAATCAGATACTTTTTTAGTAGAAATGAAGGGTCCCCTCATTTCACTAGTGATTAGAAGTGATTAGTTACCAAACTGTAAAAAGCTAGACCCTTGGACCGTAAGTAATAAGATACCGTTCAAATTAAATTTAGAGTTTGAGTTCGAGTTTAAGTCTCGCAAATGAAAAGTGAAAATGATAAAAGAATTTTTGGCGCATTTAATTGTCGGATCTAGTTTAACTCCTAAAATAATTAGAATCTATATAATTATCGAATATTTTTATTGAATTGAATAGATATTGTTTTTTTTTTTCAGAGGATTTGGGTTCAAATAATTTCGTCTACGAGATATATGTTCGTTGTCGATAAGTTAAAAAAATTAAATATATATTATCTTATAATCATCACAGATATTCAAAAAAAATCTTTAGTTTGAAAAATATAATGATAATTTTTTTCAATATATAAAATTGTCTAAAAAAATTTGAAGGGAAATGTTCGCTTTTTATATCTAGTTATGATATTTTATTTTTTTAATAAAATTTCTAATTATTTTTAATTCTTAAAATTCTCAAATCGAATATAACTATACTTAAATAAATTAGAATTTACAAAATTTAAAATGTCAACCAAATAAAGATTATTTAAATTTTTCTAACGTCAAATTTTAATTTAAAAATAAAAATAAAAAGGATTATGGATATCCTATTAACTATACTATTCTTAATAAACATATTATTTTTTAATTATGTATCTAACAGATTAGTTGTAGATGATGACCATGAAATGATGATTGTCGGCCAATTAATAAGGACCTTGAAGTGACATTAATCATGACAAATCAAAATACAAAAAAATAGTATCATTTAATATTTGAACTTGATAATTTCTTTCAAATTAGTGCATGAGTTTTAATTTAGTTTACATCAGTCTTTAAACTTAGTATTTTATTTATTTTAGTCCTTTTAAATAATGTGAAAAAAATCCAGAAACTAAATTAAAAAATAATCAAATTTAAGGGTTAAATTATTTTATTCCAGAAAAATGAAAATGAAGTAACGAGGAATCCAGATGGGCAGGCATTTTCATGATTAAATTCTTGCTACTCAATAACCTTAGGTCCACTCCTTTCAGCCAAAAGCAAATGCTCTAAAAGAATTGATTTATTTTATTTTTTTAAATTTTTTTATTATATAAATAAATTTGATCCTTTAACACATATATATTATTAGTTTTACCCGTATTCATTTTATAATTAAATTTATTTTTAATCTTTCAGAAAGAATTAAATCACTTGCTAGTAAAATAATGACTGTAATAATAAATTTTAAACTATTTGAAGTGACAACTCATGTTGTAATCTTTGTATTGTGTGTCAATATAAAACAACTCGATTATTTTTGAAAGGGTTGAGTGTCATATTTAGAGATAACATAGGTGGAGTTTGATTGAGTTTTTGATTTATTTAAATTCGATCCAAATATTATATCCTGCATCCATCACTTGAAATCCTGTCGCACACATATTTGAAAATGTTTTATTCGACTCAAAATTTAATTCAATTTTTAAAATAAAAATTCACTTAAAAACTTTATTTGGTGAATAAGGACCGTATTAATATATATATATATATATATATATATATAGATAAAGAATTATTACAATTATCTCTAAACATGAGGGATAATTATATTATTATCTTGAGTTGGGTCGAATCAATAATTGTTCATCTTAAACTCAAACTTGACTCATTTTGAAACAAAATTTTCAATAAAATAATAATCTTACAAAATTAGAGCGGATCGAAACCCATTGGATCTGGATCTCATATCTATCCCTGATCATATTTAAATCTTTTAGAATGTTTGAAAGTGAAATTTAATTAATAAAAAGGCCAAAACATCAAAATGTGTAAAATTGAGGACTAATTATTATTATACCTTTCAAAATTTTATTCTTTAGAGGGTAAACTATGAGTTTAGTCACCTAACTATCTCTTTAGTTTTGTTTCGATCACTTCACTATTACTTTTTTCAAAATCATACATAATGTTACGTTTTGATTTCATTTTGGTCCACATGCGATTAAAATATAAAGATAACTGTTGAAATGATAATTTTTAATTTTTCAATGATCACCGTTATATTTTTAAAGTCCGGTGATCAATATATGATTTAAAAAAATAATAATTAAATAGTCTCAACGAAACTAAAGTGATAGATGAATAACTAAATACTTAAGTAATAATTAAATAACTAAATACTTGGTTTGACCCTTCTCTATAATAATGCATGACGGTAAAAGAAAACACTTTCCTTATTCTGGAATCAAAATTTTCTAAGGAAAAAGAAAATGACAGGTTGAAATGCAAATCAAAATATTAGAAAACAAAGTTGGATGGTGGGGGTAATTGCTTAAAAAGGGGACAAAAAATGAAAGCAAAAATGGCAGAAAGCGACACATTTCCTACAAATTTGCTTTAATTCGTTGCCTCCTCAATTCACTCCAGTCCACACTATTTTTGGCCCCCTTTTCACCCTATAAATAAACAGATATTAAAGCTCCAAAGGGAGGATCAAATCGGTGAGGAAGAAGCCCAGGTCGGAAGAGAAAACAAGAGTGAAATTCGATTCATAAAAAGAATCAACTAAAACGATCGTAAAAATCGTTTTGGATTACTCTGTTTCGCCTTCGTGATCTATAGGGTTCTTCGTAAAAATCGGCTTTGTTGTCGAAAGATCCGGAGCTTCTCGTGGAAACAAAAATGGCGACCTTTCAAGGGACTCAACAAAAATGCAGTGCTTGCGATAAGACTGTGTATTTGGTGGATAAGTTGGCGGCTGATAATAGGGTTTTCCATAAGGCTTGCTTCCGATGCCACCATTGCAGGGGTACCCTCAAGGTAACATCTCTTTGTTTTGTCATCCATGATTTTCGATATCGATGTTAATGGAATTCGGATAAATATCGAATACGAGTATGTCTCTAATATCGGACATGATTAGAATTATATAAATAGGGATGTCAACGAGTGAAGTAAGGTTAGATTTCTGGTCATCATGACCCAACCTGAGAGAAGTATATTCCTTAACTCGACTCGGTTCACGTGTAGGGAGATCTCAACTTGAATTTTAGGATGGAAATTTATATCTCATCTGATCCAACCCGGAATAAATACATCTTTTTTTTATATACAGGGGTGGCTCCCCCAATCCAGGGCTAAGGCATACCTAAGATACAATTAGGATTTAAATAGGACTTTACAGATTGCTCACCAAGAGCGAAGGTGGTGTGATTCGAACTTGGCCTTACAAGCTCAAATTCCTGAATCTCAACCACTTGTGCCAACACTTATTGGCGCGCGCGCACATATATATATATATATATATTGTACTTTTTATTTCATAAAATAGTGATATAACTGAAAAAATTACATGGAGATATATTATAACAATTATTCTTAAATAAATAAAAGAAAACCATATATTATCTCATATAAGGTTGATAGTATATTTTCCCTTCAAATTCAAATTCAAATTCGGCCTATCCCAACTTGAAATCGAATTGTTTTCTTTAAAAGATTAATCTTATTAGATCAAACCTATCAAATTCGATCAAATTATTGTCATATTTACAACATATTTAGTAGCTAAATGAAAATGTATTGGAATTTGTTTATTCTTGCCATTCTTGATTTTCTGATTATGAGATTTTAAATTGCTTTATAAATTTTAAAATATTTAATTGAGTATTGAAAATATTAATATTTTAAAATTTAATTATGTGAATAATACTTTAAGAACTCAGTTGAGTTCTTAAAAGTACTGTGACTCTAATACAAAATTTAAAAATTCATGTTCAAAGTCAAATGTCTTAAAGTTTAGTAACTATTAGTGTAGTTTACCCAAATTTGTTTGACACATTAGATTAAGTTTCCACTAATGAACTAATTTGATCTTAATATTTTAAATATGTCACATGTCAGATCCAAAATTTATATTTAACGCAGTTGATAGACTAATAAAAGGATCTAACTAACACAATATTGACATTTAAGAACTCAATTAAAATGTTTTAAGCTTAGGATAGTTTGAAAATGATAATGAAGAACATTTAGTACAATTAACCCATATATATTTTACAATATTGAGATTTTATTTTATTTTGTTTTATTGGCAGCTTAGCAACTACAACTCTTTTGAAGGGGTGTTTATACTGTAGACCTCACTTTGATCACTCTTCAAGAGAACTGGCAGTCTGGACAAGATTTTGAAGGTAAAATTTTCTATTGAATTATTTTTTTTTTACTTATGTTATTTGAGCTCGGGTGTAAGTATCGATACGAGTATTTCGGATATGAGTATTTATTCGACAAATATATGTTTAGATCTTTTTAAAGATCATGTATTTAGATTATCCTTAAAGGTTATATCTTTATATTCATATGTCGAAGACGAGTGTCAGATAAGAATACTTCGAATAAAACAAAGATCCTGAACAATCTGCTAAAGTTTTTTCCCAAATCTTTTTTCAGGAATACCAAAGATCGCCAAACCAGAAAGACAAAAGGAAAACGAGGTAATTCCTGCAAACTATATATATATATATATATAGATAATTATTTGATACACTAACGATAAAATTATTAAAGTTAAGAAATTGGTTGTATATTTAATTGATATTTAAATAAATAAACACATTATGATTTCTTAATCTTGTCTCTGATTTGTATCGAATCGAACAGAATGCAGCAAAAGTGTTGAACATGTTTGAGGGCACCAGAGAGAGATGCAAGTGCTGCAACAAGACTGCTTATCCAATTGAGAGGGTAATTAAAATCTATATTACTCGAACTCTTTCTACTCATATCGATACTTATTTTGTCAGGAGTACGAGATAAATCCTCTAAAGACGTTCTAGATAACAAAAATCTTAGAGTCGGATACATTATTCGTATCCAACACATGTATTCGGATTCGAGAAACATAGATTGACACCCCTTTCTCTTTGTGTTTTTAAAGGTCACTGTGAATGGAACAGTATACCACAAGAGCTGCTTCAAGTGTACCCATGGAGGTTGCACCATTATCCCATCAAACTACATAGCACATGAAGGGAAACTCTACTGCAAACCACCATATCCAACTCTTCAAGGAGAGGGAAACTACAGCCAGCTCGAGACGAACGATCGCAGAAACACAACAACGCCGCGACCGATATGGTTCCTTCTGTGGAAATCGCTACCGAGTCGTGAGAAGAACTCGTACACATCACTTTTGCTTTCATGGAGTATCTGAACATCCTTGGGTTCTTCTTTTTGGTTTAATCCATTGTTGCAAAGCTGAGATCGTATGATGTGCCAATTGGGTTATTTGTTTGTTTTTGGAAATAAGATTCACTTCATGGTTTTTATTGTTTCAACGGCTTTGATGGTTCTTAATTATTACAGTAAGCCTGCAAAAATCAAAACCTCATCATGATGATATACCATTATTTATAAAGTTAAAAAGTAGTCATTGAAGCAATTAGGGATGAATATAGTTTTTTTTTATTAATAATCTAATTTGTATTTTCAAAATTTCATAATTTTGTAACTTTTGATATAGTTTTTTTTTTCAATCATACATCCGTAACCTAAAATATTAGTTTTAGTCTATGAAGACGATCTTACAAAATAATCAACCAAATCTTTATTTGGTTGACGGATGAGCCTAGAGAGAACATCGTACACTTCATTTATTAAATTTTAGTTTTAATTCTAATAAGAACATAATTAAATCATGATTTTTTTTATTAAAAATTATAATTAATTTAGAATTTTGTTTGTTTGATTAAACACTTCATTTATATAACTTTACATATTAACAATATCAAGAATCAATTGTCGGCGACTACTGTTCATCGTCGGAAAACCATTTTCGTTGACAGAGAACCGTTTTCTTATAATGTATAGTCTAGAAGAGTTAATTCCATCGTCGTATAATGTCCATCTCACCAAAATTGTGAAGCTCATAAACCAAGATTGCGGCTTAAAGGTTTCCTTATTTTGAAATATATATTGTTCCATTGATTATACGACTAAAATACTCAAGAGTGGGGGTATAAAATGACATTATGGATTGTCGTAGGATCATGAAAGCATGGCTGGTTCATCCATTTTGCAACTTGAAAGTTGCAGAGCAGTACCTTTCAAGTCCTGTTCATCGTAGGATCATGAAGGAGGAGGGTAAAGAACTGTGAAAATGGAATGAAACAGCTTTTTTAAAAATGAATTTAACCATGGGGCATGTGGGGATAAACTTTGAATTGAAAACAACAATGAGAAATCGGCCAAATCAGCAAGCGTCCAGTGCCTACCGCTGTATGATTCTACAGGAAAGAGAAGGAAAAGCAGCAACCGACATGGATGATATTTTCGTTAAAGGGATTGCATTCAAATACCAATAACTTCAATTATGATAACAAGCTTGGAGAAGGGTTAATCTCATCGTCATATAATGCCCATCTCACTAAAATTATGAAGCTCATAAACCAAGATCACAGGTGAAGGTTTTTGGGCCATGAAAATGGTTTTCCAATTAGTTGTTGGCGATTGATTCTTGATGTTGTTGTTGGTGATGAATTTAGAAACTTATATAAATTAAGTGTTTAAATCTTGAACAAATAAAATTTTAAATTTTAATTTTAAATTTTAATGAAAAAAATCATGATTTAATTATATTCTTATTAGAATTGAAATTAAATTTTAATAAAGGTTTAATTGTCGATAGATCATTAGAATATTTAATATTTATTTAACAATGATAATTTAATTAGTGATGCACATTAATATATCATATTAATGGTGTTTTTCGGTATGTGACGTCTATTTTAGAATTTTCCTTGGTTGACATGGTTGTTGTTATAGTTTCAGTTAGAGATGATTATAGGTTAGGTCAAGTTTTTGATCAACTCAAATTTGACATGAGTATTATGCTCCTTTATCCGTATCTGATCCTATCCGACATAAATTGTTTTTTTATGGCCGACACAAATTGTTTTTATTAGATGAAATAAGGACCTAATTGAGAAAATAGAGAAATGTATTATTATAATTATTCATAAATATATAAGAGATCATTATAATATTATTTCAGATCGATCAAGAATTTTTAATCTTAAAATTAAACTCGATTCGATCTGATCTCACCCTTAAAAATTATGAGTCGACCAAAATTAATTTTTTTCAACAAAAACAGAAACCAATTCTTTAAGATTGTATCAGCTGGCCTAAATTTAATTTTTTTTTATAAAAAAACCAAAAAAAAAATCCTTTAAGATTGTATCAAATCAAGTCGAAACTATTAAATTCGGGTTAATGCTCCTACCCAGTTTCGGGGGCAAATCTAAAGGGTAGGAAGGGACCTTAGACCTCTAGACAAAGTGGTGAAACTGTACTTTAAGCCCCTGTTGAATATAAATAATTCAATTTAATCATTTAGAATAGAACTCTTGCTTTCCCAGCAAATTTTATTTTTATCTCAATCCCTAATAAAGGTTTTTGGCTTAGTCCCTCAATGGTTTCAGAGATATTTAAAAAAATGGTAGAAAATGGAGATCATAAAAGCATACTCTTGTAATGATTATCGGTCATAAGGCAATACACTGTAGTTGTCAATTACGTTAATTGAATTGATGTTAGTTTGAATTAATTTAAATTTAGCCATTTTAAATTCAGATCATTTTAAAAAAATACAAAATTTTATTAAAAATTTCTATAATAATATCGAATTATATAAGTTCCCCCCCCCCCCAATCTCATTAGAACATAACATATTGTCTGAGATTTTCAAGTTATTAACACCACAAACATATCAATGTATACCATGGAAGAAACAGACTACTTGCACAGATGTATGGTATTGTCTGAGGAGACACAGCCCAACCCCCTTTTCACACTTGGCCATGGAATTCCCGAAACCTGAAACTTTGTTTTCTTCAACCTCTCCTATTTTACAGAGCTGTTGTTCTACATGAAAAACTTGGCATCACATGTGCTTATGTCGAAGTTGAAATCCGGGCTAGAACATGGATCGGGATAAATTCAGGGTGTACTTGAAGAGCAGGTTCGGGGGTTTTCCTTTAATATCTGAGCAGCAAGCGTTAGCAGATCGAGCATCTCAAACCCTGCAGCAGAAACTGAATCTATTTTCCGACTGCCAGAATCCTCGAGCATATTGCTTGCCTCGCAGTCTATACTATCTCCAATCGGTTCACCATCTCCCTCGGCTGACCAACTAACGGGCAGGGAGCTGCCAAGGGCAGTCTTCACAAGTTTTGCCTCAGTAATGATCTCATCAAGTGTTTCTGATGCGCTAGCATCTGAATCTTTAGAATTAATCAACTCTGTTACCTGCAAAACCGAATAGCTTTGTCATTTATCGTTCAAGTCGAACAAGAATTAAAAAAGCTATTACTAACAGTTGAATGTAACTTAGCTTCAAATGGTCAATTTGCATTAAAGAAAAAAGGTCCACAGACAGAACATAATATAAGAATAACTTCCGACACCGATAATAATTTTTTTGTTTCACTCAGTAAACCTAAACATAGTTTTGCATGAATAATGTTCAAAATCAACAGTCTAAAATATTCAAGCATAACATGCCCATGTCTGAAGCAAAGAAACAGCGAGTCTCGGACGTTCTTGATATCATGTTTGCATGCATGATGGAAAGCTGAAAGATTACCTTAAGAAGTGAAAGACGCAATCTATGAACTGTAGAAGTCAGGAGTTCTATACTTTCCATGCTCTCCTTCAGTGTAGCATTTTCGATTCTCAATCTGGAAGAAGACAGTAATAACATAATCCACATAAGTATATGTTAAACTTGTAGAATAGATTAAACTTGTAGAATAGATATCACTCCACGATTTGCAAGCATAAAAAACATATATATATATATAGTAACGAAATCTATGCTATTTGGCGGAGCTCAGCTTCGTTCCCCTCAGCATCCAGTGCACCAACCCAACGTCTCAGATATGTTTTCTTTAGCAGATTTTTTAATTTCCATCTTTTTTCATATGTAACAACTCTTCTGTCAGCAACTTCAGCCAAAACATTCCCTTGCTTCATCTCATTACTGATTTTCCTGTAATACATGTCACATTCGAGTTAGTTGTATACACAATTCAGTCACTATAAGTGAGAAATATTGCTCAAAACACTGACACGCAAAATTTAAGAAACTGAAAAAACAAGACAAAGAAAAAGGTCAAAGTTAAGATCTTCAGGCATATGATTAAACAAGGATGTACAGAGGAATTCCACCATATTCTTGAATTCGAACAATGATACATGAAAAATCCATTCCTTATCTACATCATTCTTTTACTCAGAAACTACATATAAATGCTGACGAGTAAATGAGGATGCATGATGCTCCATGCAACAAGGAATAGCAACAAAGTCCTTCAAGTCTTCAACAGACAGTTTCTCTTGAAACTAATCAATTTTTTGTTTCTCTACAAGGTCTATTGACTGAACCAAGTAGATCTCATAAATCATTGTTTCAAATTAAGTGCTGCAACAAAAAAAAACTATGGAAAATAAAATGCATTTCCATAGAAAGTTAAATTGAGAAAGTTACTTGAAGCAAATTTCTATGAAGTCATCTATCTTTTTCTGAAGAGCTGCATTAACATTTTTCTCAAGTAAATGTCTTTCTTCCTGCTGTGATAAAGCAACAGTGCAGCCACTGACAGAAGATTTCAAGGATGAGAAAACAAGGTATGAACTTCCAGAAACCAGATTATGGATAAGAAACGTCTAAAACCTTTTCTTGTAATGCCTGTGCAAGGCTTCTGAGGCATCACCTTTAGTCTCGGCAGTATTTAAATCCAGCATGACCCTCTACAAAAATATGGATATAAATAGATATGTATAAATTACCAGAAAACCAGACCACAGACAAAAGAAACGTCTAAAACCTTTTCTTCCAATGCCTTGCAAGGGCTTCTGAGGCATTAAGTGTAGTCTCAGCAGTATTTGAATCGAGCAAATCCCTCTACAAAATGATGGATAAATAGAAATATTAATTTACCAGAAACCAAACCATAGACAGAATAAACATCTGAAACCTTTTCTTGCAATGCTTGTGAAAGGCTACTGAGGCATCACCCTTAGTCTCAGCAGTATTAAATCCTCCCCCTACAAAATATGGATGTAAATAGAAATTACAACTTAAAATACATGGTACAATGACCGTAAAATAATAACCACAGCCGGCTTCCTGACATCTAGATGCATCCTTACAGAAAATACTCAATAGGAATGATTTTCTCACTAAAGTTGTCAGAGTTAAAGATGGATTTGAACATAATTGAGAAACTTTAGTGAGAAAAGTCATTTTCAGTGCTCAGACTGCAGTTGCTACCTGAAAAATCAGAACTTCCAAAATCACATGCTTTAGCATCAAAAGACTAAAAAAAAACATCAAAGAAAAACATAAAACCAAACAAAAATGCCCAAAAAATGTCATTCTATTTAGCTTTTATAACTCATCGCTTGGAAAGGAGGATTTAAGCAACCAGGACGTTTCTTTTATTTAATAAAAAACCTTTTATCATTCAAATCAGTCTCTTGCGACAAAGATAGCACTATATTTTTTACATAAATGCAAAAAAGAGAGAAACCCAACAAACAGTTAACCACTAAGAAACAAACCTTAGACTCCAACTTGGCTTCAGCATCAGTACTTATATGTACAGCTACACACCCATCTTCATCCGTTTTGAGAACACACTGCACATGTTGCCCTCTTGGATCAAATTGCCTTTTTTCTCTTCAGCATCAGTACTTGTAGTACATCTACAAGCTCGTCTTCATCTGGTTTGAGAACACTATGCACATTTTGCCCTCTTGGATCAAATTGCCTAATTTTTTCTTCAACTGCGTCAACAAATCTTTTGATATGTGATCTTTCCATATCAAGTAAATTCATAATTTGAATTTTGTGCTCAGAATGATAAATGCGTAATTCTGTGACCCTGTTCAAAATCATTTTGCCTGAAGTGATCTGCACATAATTCATAAAGTCAAGGACTTAATCATAGAAAAGAAACAAAAGGACAACCATAGAAATGAAATTAAAAAGGGAAAAAATTTAAAACTAAGTACTCTCTTTCTTTCTTTCCAATTCACAAACTTTCTTCTTTAAATGATTTTCAATCTCCAACCCTATATACCAACAATCAATTTCTATCAATACGAAACATGAAAACCAAGCATAGGAATCTCAAACATATACATACCATTCGCAATTTGTTTCGAAGATCATCAACAGATCTCCTTACTCTTTCCAGTTCTGCTTCCAATGAACTCTGTCTGAGGAAAAGTTATTCAAGTTCCATGTTGAAACAAAATTCAATCTAAAGAAATTTGAATTTCTATAAGCTGAATCTGGAAGAAGAAAAAAAACTGATGCCAGTCACCGTATTAGTCTTGCCAGCTAAGCACAAGTTTAATTAACATGATATGAAGTAAAACACGCGTAGAACATGGGCATTGGTTGTTGAATCAATTGATATATTTTACAAACATAAACATGAAAAAAAAAAACCAATATACCGTATATTTTATTCATTTTGGAGTAGATAAATCATAGACATATAGGCACCTTTGTCCATAGCAGTAATAGTCCAAAGTAACAATAAAATACTAAATATTAAATAAAGGGAAAAACTAAGAAGAGACAAATTCTATAATTCTAAGTTAAATTACAATAAGGTCGCTGCAAAACCAGATAGAGGAAAATTTAGAATTTAATTGAACTCACAATGTATTAGCAGTGGAAGAATCATTGAAACTCCACCTTCGGCAGGATCATTCAAGAGACATGCACATTTCTCATCTAAACTAGCATCCTCTAATTCCCCAAGAGTTTCTTGCCTGATCTCGTAACTTGTCGATAACCTGTCCCAGATATAGAAAAGGTAAGAAATTGCATATGCCCTTGTAAAGCCAAGAAGATAAAGGAACAAAAAGAAAAGGTAGATGAGAACCCTGAAATAAAGAAATTCATTTTTCATTTGAAGAGAGCGGCTAAAATGTAAATAGATTAACTAGAAAAGAAATAAGTCTAGTGGCACCAACTACCAGGGCAAATGTGAAGCAGACTGTGACCCTAAGCCAAAAATTAAAAGGCGGGAGGCATTGCTTCTTATTAGTTATTAGGATTATAGTCCTCTTATTCGTGTCTCCTTTTTCTTTTTCTTTTTTTTTTTTTGGGGGGGGGTGGGGTGGGGATGGGCAGGGGGTTGCTAGGATAGGCCTTGCTAGAAAAAAAATTAAAATAATTTTAAATCCATAAAGAGAAAATCTAAGCAATTATTTTAGTTCGAAACAAATGTATAATTCACAAGAATCAAATAAATATTTTTAATATATCTAATTAACCTAAATAACATATTTCGTAAAGCTTGAAGACAGGTTGTAAAGTAGGTTATCAACCCATATTTGTAGCAAAACTACGATCACTACATAACAAGTACATCATATTAATTCAAGACACTGCACCTCTTATTTAAGAAATCAGCTCAAGATGAGAACATAATATTTCTGACTTTTTACCTTACTTAAAGTTCCATTTCCTCTTTTTGTTTTGCAAGATCAATTTGCAGTGCATCATTACATCTGCTCTGTTCAAGACAATTTGACGTAAGCTCTTCCAACCTGTATTACAATTTTTTAATGATTATTATCCAAATAAAAGAAAATCAATTTGGATCATATCTAATAAAAATTATATATAAAACTAATTTTAGATTTCATATGTGTTCTTAGCACTCAATTTTTTTTCTTCCAAAGGGCCATCCCATCCATGAAACTGACAATAGTGATAGCAAATCCTCCCCAAACCCAAACGTGAAAAGATATAAAGATTACCTTGTCTGAAACTCATTATATTTCTGAGCCATGAGC
This sequence comes from Hibiscus syriacus, assembly GCF_006381635.1. Lineage (NCBI taxonomy): Eukaryota > Viridiplantae > Streptophyta > Magnoliopsida > Malvales > Malvaceae > Hibiscus > Hibiscus syriacus. The sequence goes on along the minus strand of NW_024063479.1, from coordinate 1,596,222 downwards.
TCTTCCTTCTCCTTAGCCTTTTCAGCCTGTTACCAGCCATGTGGAACTTCAAAACTTAGAATAGAATTAAAATACAGTGCACAATAACTAGAGGGCAATCATAAATAAATTAAGATTAAACTAATTATGGGAAGAACCTTCAAGATCGCATGATCCCGTTCAGCAAAAGCAGCTGCCACACAACCTTGGAAAAACTTAACCTGCTTCTCAGCTTCCACATTCTGGAGAAAAAACCAAAACAAATTAGCTAGAAAAAAATAAAAAAGCCAAACAGGAATCTCATTCATTCACTAAAACAAACACGAAATTATTTCATTTCCGTTTGTTAAGAATGTTACCTTAGCAGCCTCCTCACGATGTAGGTCGGCCAACTGAGTCTGCAAACAACAAAGCATTCACATAAACTCGTACAAGAGGTTAAGAAAATAATAACTGAAAACTAAAAATAAACATACTTTAATTCGATAAGATTCACAAAGCTCCTCTTGAAGATTTTGGTTATGCCGGGTACAAGCAGCTAATTCCTTTCTCAAATTCTCAATCTCCTGCTCTAATCCAGCTGTCCTAATAGGGCATTAATTTCTCAATAAACAAACTCAAAAAAGAAGGAAAAAAAAGAAGAAAGAAAACAACGAATCCATCAACCGTATGATGGAAATTAAAATTTTATACCTCTGGAAATGCATTCGAGTGGCCACACCAAGATACTTGGTCCAGCTTGTTGCATACACAATTGTTCTATATCTTTACGCAATTCATCACGCTCTACAAAATCAAAATCATTATTTTTTTATTAAAAAAACTAGGGTGAAATTCACAGCGAAAAATAAAGAAGAAATAAAAGTGTACCATGTTCTAATTGTTTGATGCGAGCAAGTAGTGATTCGGTGTCGTTTAAGCTGGTCTCCATCTTTCTTCAGATTTTCTCAGGGAAAGTTGAAAATTTTGGGGATTTTTTATTAGGGATTATAAAGAAATTAGAGAGATAACGTGAAAAGAGGGGACAAGGCTCAAATCAAATGCAATGTTGAATAAACCATTTTGAAAAAAGCCAAATTTCTTTTGTGCTTTTATCTCAGGGACATGCAATTTTGTAATATTTAGCAAATTCACTCTTACCCGACTGGTTTTTTGTTTTATCATAACGATTTTTAGTAGGTCTAATTCCACTACCAATCCCTATAATCTTTGGACTTTTGAAATTTAATCCCTTCATTTTAAATTCTGAAATTTAATCCCACTCGTTTTAATCTTCAATTAATCACACATAAAATTCATAAATTAATACCAAATATGCTCTTCTATTAATTAAATTATACCAATTAAGCTATTATATTAATTGGTTGGGTGAACTATACGAAAATTAAGTATTTTTGGTCCATTACATTATCAATATGTTCAGTTTAAATTCTCGCCGTTAACTCTGGTTGGTTCCTCAACATAAGTGTTTCTAACAATTAAAATAAAAAATGTGTTTTCTTCTTCTTCTTCAACTTAAGAAACCTAAAAAGATGATTATTAAACCTAGTCTTTCTTCCACCATAAACCTAAGAAGCCTAAGAAGAGGATTATTAAACCTATATGGCATAGCATCCAATACATCCACGACTTGGGGCTCAAAACCCATATATATCATTCTAAGAAGCCTAATAAGAGGGTTATTAAATCCAACGAGAAATTTAGGTTTTCTTTCGTACGAAAAATACTTCGAGAGACATGAATTCCTTGTACCAAAACCCTTACAAGGCACAACTTTTGTTTGGGCGTGGTTTAGGGCTGGAATGGATTGGATGGAACAGAAGAAGTAGCTAAGAATGAGGAGATGAAGGAAGAGATTAAGAAAGAAAAGGCGTTGAAGAGAAACAAGATGAGGCAGTGTAGAGGTTAAAAGAAGCTACTATTAATACTTTATGATACATTTGATATGAGGGTCGACAAGCATTGGCCTAAGAAGAGGTACTGCTCCTTAATCTCATCCAATTCATTTTCTTTTTCTCTCTCGGCTAGCTTTCCCAACTGCGCCGCTCTCGAGCGTTGGCTTTCTCCTCCCGCTTGCTCGGACACGCGATATCTCTCTCGTTGCCTCTCACGATTACGACGGTCGTAGGAGTCGGATCAGGGTTTAGAAGAAGGGAATCAGAGGCATTATTGGAGGTGATGGTGTTGTTGGAACGGTAGAGCTCTTTGAGGCGGAGCTTCTGCTGGGTGCGCTGTTCTTCGAGGCGCCGAAGCGCAAGCTGTTCATTTTGGGCTTTGGTTAAAATACTTGTTTTGGGGGATTGGTATTGTTCATGATTTCTTCTCCAAATGTATGCACGGATGAAAAGGGAATTACTTGGTTAGTTGCAGGAGGGGAAGAATGATATTCAAAGAACTGATTTTTTTTTTTACTTAATACAAAATCACCTTGATTTACTTTTGCTGCCATCGGGGAAAACACCTTCTGCTATAATCAGATACTGATTAGTTTATCTCTATATCAACATGTAATTATTATTGCATTAAAGATATTAGTTTAACATCGTCAAAAGAAGTATTTGTTGAGTCTAAGCGAGGAAAAACCATAACTGTTAGTCGGAGTTATGTGAAGGGAACATATAAGATATAAAATAAGGTTTTTTTGAAGGTCTAAAATGGCAGGAAAGTTTATTTTTCCTAGTCTCGAACACTACCGTCAATAATTGATTAGAATCGTTGTATTTTCTCTTTTCAACAATTGAGATACTATAATTTTTTGCTGTTTTGAGATACCAACACATGTATGCAAAATGCAATATTCAATATTATATATGGGACATTCCGATGTATGGTTTATTTCTTGGTTGCTTGCTTTCCACATGTGTGGTTTCTTTGTTCGTGCGAGAATGTCATCCATCTATTGCTGTTTTGTTTTGAAATACGAGGTTTCTTAACGAACAATTCTGTTTCTGTTAACAGCCTGATGGTTAGATGCCAAGTGAAAAGACTGTCGGAGGAGGTGATGATGCTTTCAACACTTTTTCACTGAAACTGGTGCCGGAAAGCACGTTCCTCGAGCTGTATTTGTGGATCTTGAGCCCACTGTTATTGATGAAGTGAGGACTGGTGCTTATCGCCAGCTCTTCCATCCTGAACAACTCATCAGTGGCAAGGAAGATGCTGCCAACAATTTTGCCCGTGGTCATTACACCAGTAAGTCCTTATTACCATGTTTTGTTTGTTTTATTGGGACTAATAATTTGCTTATTTGTTTCAGTTGGCAAGGAGATTGTTGACCTGTGCTTGGACCAAATCAGGAAGCTTGCTGATAACTGTACCGGTCTTCAAGGGTTCCTTGTTTTCAACGCCGTTGGCAGTGGCACTGGATCCGGTTTTGGTTCTCCTTTTGGAGCGATTGTCTGTTTTATGGCAAGAAATCGAAGTTGGGTTTTACTGTTTACCCATCTCCCCAGGTCTCCACTTCAGTTGTTGAGCCCTACAACAGTGTTCTCTCAACTCACTCCCTTTTGGAGCACACTGATGTGTCTATTCTCCTTGACAATGAAGCTATCTACGACATTTGCAGGCGCTCTCGACATTGAGAGGCCCACATACCACCTTAACCGCCTGATCTCTCGGGTCATTTCTTCCTTGACTGCCTCACTGAGGTTTGACGGTGCCTTAACGTTGATGTGACTGAATTCCAGACCTTGGTTCCCTACCCAAGGATTCACTTCATGTTTTCCTCGTATGCACCAGTAATCTCTGCCGAGAAGGCTTATCACGAGCAGCTCTCGGTCGCTGAAATCACCAACGGTGCCTTTGAACCCACATCTATGATGGCCTAGTGTGATCCTTGCCATGGGAAATACATGGCTTGCTGTTTAATGTACCGTGGTGATGTTGTTCCCAAGGATGTCAATGCTGCTGTTGCTACCATCAAGACCAAGCGCACCATTCAATTTGTGGATTGGTGGCCAACTGGCTTCAAGTGTGGTATCAACTACCACCCACCCACCGTTGTTCCTGGAGGTGACCTCGCTAAGGTCCAGAGGGCTGTTTGCATGATTTCCAACTCCACCAGTGTTGCTGAAGTCTTCTCTCGCATTGACCACAAGTTTGATCTTATGTATGCCAAGCGTGCATTTGTTCACTGGTACGAGGGGAAGAAGGTGAATTCTCGAGGCTCGTGAGGACCTTGCTGCGTTGGAGAAGGATTATGAAGAGGTTGGTGCTGAATCAGCCGAGGGTGATGAGGGTGAAGATGAGTACTAATTTGTTATTGTGGGCTTGTCTCTCTTATTATGTTTTGTTTCCCTGTTTATGTAAGTTTGAGTCTTTGAAGCTTCGTTCGTTAAAAAAAGTTATATGGTTATTATATTTTATGCTCTGTTTTTTGTTTTAATCTGGTGTTTGTGTTGATATTTCTGTACTTTTGTGCGTATTTGAAAGCAAATCGCTAGAAAACTTATAAATACGTTGAAAGTCATGGGTGACGAAGTGTAGAGTAAAACGCAGACGAATTAGTAATCAGCAAGGATCAAAATGACAAAATTATCCGAACTTTGTTTAAAAATAAGGAACATATCCGATATAAATTAACAACACAAGTACGAAGTAAGTTTGATGCTAACAAATGCATATGAACTTTATCTTTAATCGCAATATTTAAACTTAAAAAACAAATATTTTATCAATGCTAGATTTGGTAATGCAAAAAAGCATTTTTTTTAAATGTTTAAATATATATATATAAAGATACGTTCATTGAATGATTGAATTAATGTCCATGATAGTTGCTACCTTTGCTTGACCAGATTATTTTTCTTAACACGTATTTGTGTTAATACATAATTTTAACATGTAACTTAACGTTTTTTTTGGACAATTCATGTAAATTTTTTTATTACTTTTTCTTCATTTGGATCGTTAACAGTGTCACATAGGGCAAATGTGCCCTAGTGTCCCTTACCGGAATAATAAATATCAACACATAAGCACCTGTGTAGCTCAGCTGAACACAACATGATGTTTACTTGGGGGGCTAGCAGCCTGGTACAGCAGCCTTGAAAGCTATGCCAAGGTTTTCTGGAAAACCGAAACCCGGGATCTGACTGAGCTATACAAGCACAATTGGATGCAGCCTGCGTTACAACAGAAACACGTACACAGTCATTTGCTCAAAAATTGCAGAGGCAACAACATTTAGCTGTAACTCATTTTCGTTACAATAGCAACATCACTTGGGACAAGGTTCAAACCGATCAAGTTTACAATCGGAAGGCTACACGGCTAGCTGGACTCAAAATCACTGGCAACAGTTCAAGATAATAAATCCCATTCCACTAATGTAAACGTTGCACAGATATACGGTATTCAAGATTATGTTTTTGCCTTCTTTCAACCTCATCAGCAAGGTTACAGCAGGGATATTGAAAGGAGAAGAGTAATGGTTCTGCTAGCTAACTATCTAACTCGTCGACATTGGTTCGAAAAATATAATCTTCACCCTCTAATTCTTCATGATATAGAGAAATTGGTGGCATCTCGATCTTTTTGATGGACTCTCCACCATCTAATGTCCTTCTTCCCTGTTAAAGCTGAAAGGTGTTAATTTTACACCAGAAAGTCACAGATGAAAGCTTTGAAACATTTTAGATTATAGCAGAACTTGTTAATCCCATTAGCATATAATTTGCATATTGAAAATTCCATGTGATAGCCATGAAGAGCGACTAACCTTCCTCAATATAAAGAAAATAGTGAAATCCATCACCAAAAGTATGCCACTCGACAGACCATGAAAATTTGGCATTATGAAAGAAAGGTCTCCTGAAATGTGGCTACATGAATGAAAATTCCAAGTTAAGAACAATAAGCTTACTATTTAGAAAGGACAAATTTGCATTTTTTTTCTTCTTGTACCTGGCCGAAAGTAATAGATATGAAAATGCCGTCGGGTTTCAAAACTTTATGAACACCTTCAAATAAAAGCATTTAAACATAACTTGTCAGAGAAGAATTTAATTATATGATTAAGAAAATCAAATTGAAACTTCAGTATATGTAAAAGAGAATTCATCTTGGATTTCATCAGTTTACCATGGTTCCTTTCTCAATTACCACATCGAAAGACTCGTTGTTAAAGGGAGGTCTAGCATGTCTGCTTCCAGGACTTTATTTCTGATAAAAGAGGTGACAAGAAAGCAAAAACTGATGAATGAAACTAGTTCAAATAACTGGTTTGGGTGAAAAGGATTTTGTTTCCATCATAGTAGGATAAGAAAAATAATTATTACATTTTCCATAGCAGATAAGTGAAAAGGATATCTTTTGGACATTTGACCATGAATTTGCCAATGATAGTTGGTACTTGATACAGTATTTAGATTGGTTTCAGGTTAAAGTCTAACCCATATATAATTTTGGTTTCACATGGCCAAACAAGTGAAGATTAATACTCCAGTTTTCCAGATGAAAAACTACAATTATTATTTAATTATCTAGAAAACAATCTCTCAGATGAACTGGCAAGTGATGGAAGATATCACGTAAACATATATGTCACAAGTTTTCTTCACAATGTCGTGCGATACTTAGTTCAATGGCATGCCACATATATGTAAAAATAAAAATCTTACGAAAAGACAGTAAGAATGTATCACAAAGTTAGACAACATTCATATGCAAATTCATCAGACTCGAATCAAGCTTCAAATTCTAATAGGCCAAATAGACAAAACAAAAAATAAAAAGCAATAGAAACTTAAGAAAGTATGCGGGAAACACACCTTCATATCCCTTAGACAGCAGTCTTTCCTTCATCCTCTCCACTGCAACAGATGACAAATCAGTGCACGTTATGTCGGTGATACCATCCTTGTAGAGCTCTTCAGCAACTGTGAGTTCCCACACCCCAGTTCCAGCACCTTCATCATGTAATTTTTTCATCATATCATGTTAAAGTAAATCAAATCCCCTTCTTACAAGAATCAATCGAAAATGTGACCACAATCCGTAATTACAAGTTAAGCAAATCACCAATGCAAAGCTTCCTATTTAACACTTGTAATCATTATAAAAAAACAAAAATAAAAATTCTAATCCCAATTCAAATACCAACAAGCTTAACAGCTCTGTTGATCCAATGCTAAGCTAAAGATATCAGAACTTAATCCGGTTCCCAAATACAGCCTAGAAACTCAAACAAGCGACTACTCATTGCTCTTAAGCCTTGAAGTATGTATTTTAGCTGGATGACTACAATTTCCCTCATAATAGCACCAAAAAATATGACGAAAATTGTATTCAAGACAATGAGTCAGAGAGAGAATGCACTGAGGAATTGGGCTGATATGGCCTTGAATGATGGCGAAAATGAGAATAATCTTTGAGCCACTCGTAGTGTTCTTCTTAGAGAACGCTGGTTCCTGAATACAACAAACAATAACAAAACAAAACACACGAAAACACAGTTTTTATGATCCGAACAATGAAAAAGGTTACCAGTAGTTAGGGTCAAGATAGGACGAAGCGGATTTAGGAGGGTCGGCTTTTTTAACGGTCTGAACCAGGATTCTGAGCCGTATCCATCTTCTTTCCTTTTCCGATACTAATTCTTCCCTCTTTTTTACTTCCTTTCACCTTTAGGTAGTTGGATTCATGGTCATTAAACCCTAAATAAAACTCATAGCGTCTTTAAGAAAAGGCTTAATGGTTAATTAGTTCCTGAAGTATAGTTTTTCTATTTTAGTCCTTAATGGGAACAATCTGTTTTCCATCTTTTCAAATTTCACCCTCAATTTTTTTTAAAAAAAAAAAATCATTTTTCGTCTCTTTATTAACAAAGTCTAAATGTTTTTCCTCTATGGCAATTGTGAAAGAATCATAATAATGGTGTTTTAATAATTTTTCTTCTTCGGATCCTCGTTTATTTGATGTATTTTCGTTTGGGGAAATCGTTACGCTGAAGGGATGCTTCCAGCCTCTCAACAATCGTCCAACCTGTCTTATTCGAGGCAACCTCTCGTGCATGGAGGTTTTTGTATCCACTACATCGGTAATAGCTCTACCGGTGGTCTTATCCGTGACTACTATGGTAACTGACCAATGTCTTACAAGCCGAATAATGGGCAATTCATACTGGTTTGTGTCTTGCTTGGTCGAATAATGGCAACTTAAAATAACTTATTCGATCAAGGCAGTCCCTTCATTATGGTAGAATATCCCTCACATTTCATCGAATAATCATTTTGGCCTTTATTTTTTTTCTAAAACATTGTAGCCCTTCACGTTTCATTTTAGGTAAAAAAAGCCTCTATTTTAGAGTATTAACCATTTGTAACTAACGGTTTTTAATCTATAGATGAGCTTTTTTGCCTTAAAACGAAATGTTGAGGGCTAAATGCTCCACAAAAAATAGTGACCAAAATAATCATTTTAATAAACATTGTGACTTTTTTGACATTTACCCAAGATAAATTCAACACAGAGAAAACAACGTCAATCACAGTGAACAAACAAATCTTAGACACTGCAATATGCATTAAGATCAGTTTTAAAAACTCCTCGAGCCATTTGGTTCCAGAGAAATTCTTGAAACTCTTCGTAGTCAAAGGGTTTGAACAGAAAGCCAGAATCGTCGTCCCAAGTTCTTCTGGTGCCTGTACGTGGTAGCCTCCTCTCGGTAATGCAAACACCGATGCTGTATCTACCCTGTTTCCCTTCATCACAAACGATGACAAGGCGGACACAATCGACCATTTAGCCATATCTGCACCCAATGATGAATTCAGAAATATTATTGAGTGTGTGTATACATATAAAAATGAATGATTAATAAAAAATAATCATGTTGTATTTGATTTAATATTGGAGTGACTAGAAACAGAAGAAGACTTACGTTGAAGGACTGTCCAATGATGACCATAAAAGAATTGGTGAGAGTTTAACATTGATCCTTCATCTTTGTTTTGAATCTCTAACCCATCAACCTCATTTGATACAGAAGAGTCATCAATTGGTCATAGTGTGCATGCACCCCAAGGGCAGCTGACTCGCTGTTGTTTGTGGTCTTCCATATTTCAAGAGCCTTAGCTGATAATTGGTGGAGCCAATGAGCTCATATGTGTTTCTCAACCCCAAAACTCTCCAGTATCATCCTCTTAATTGTCTTCTCTAATCCACATGCTAGTTGTGTGAAAGATACAAGAGTTTTACTGCAACAACCAAAACTAAATTATTATAAAACTACTATTTTAATAGGGGAAATTTCGTATATGTTGATGGAATTTTCAACTCTTTTGAAAGAAATCTTCGAAGTATCGTTCATCGAGTAATCCGTCGACCACCAATGGTCTGTGAGTCTTACAGGTTGTATCTCCACCAACCAAGGCGCTCTCGACTTTATGAACCCTCTAATGATTTTTAATAGAATATGCAGACTAACATCCACATAAGGATAACCGATTTGTTGGGATTTCAACTGACTTTCCAACGAACAATACTTCAAAGCAAATCTTGGTAAAATAATTCCATAGCTTTGAGAATTTCAAAGGACAAAGTATTATTTTTTAAATTAAGGGATCAAATGTTCATTTTCTAAAATTTTGGCGACTAGGGGCGTTCTGACCTAATTACCGTCCGCCTTTGATTTAAAGACTTTTTAAGGATAAATCAAAGAAAATTTTTTGGCATGAGAACGATATTTTTCAAAAGTTTCTCTTAAAAAATCAAAATTCTTTTGATAATATATAATTTTGTTGTCAAAAGGTAAAGTTTAACACTCGATCCGAGATGGGAAAAAACTTTAGTTTTGGTGTAAGATGTACGTATGACATAAATTATATATAATTTAAAAGTTTTAAAAATACAATCATACTTCGATATTTCGATCTATCGTATTTTTGATGAAAAGAGATAAACTTATAGTAATAACCGCAATAGTTATTAGTCCGAACCTGAGGCTTACGTGTCCTTGAGGCCACAACACGTTCGTGAAATTGTTCAATGTTTCCGGCCATATGTTCATCAACCGCCATGCTCTCATGCAGTCGTGCTGTAGGCCCATAATAGCCACGAAATGGCTTCTCAGAACACACAGCTTTTTTCTTTGCAGAGGCAGGTCAAAGAGCTCTTCTAAGGCTCCGAACACGGGTGTTCGAAGCTCCGCGACTCGGTCGAACGAAGCCTCGAAATACCCGTGCTCCTCGAGAGCTTCTCGGACTTGTGCTTTCACCGAGTCCCATTCAGGGCTGCCGGGCTTCAACTCTTGGCTTGAGAAATCTATAACTGGAAGTCTAGCTTCAGTTTCTAAGCTCATCTTTCTATCAACAAATGATGCTTGGATCGATACTTGCATGACACCATTTATATATAATTCATTGAGATTGTGAATTTTAATTGGAATTTGGCATATTGGTTTGGTAGTTGCTGACAAAAATTGGCATATTGATTTGGTAGTTGCTGACAAAAATATTAAGGGTAAACTACACGTTCAATAGCCCCAACTATTACTTTTATTTCGTTTCGATCACCTAATTATTTTTTTCAAAATCACACCTAAAGTTACGTTTTGATTTCATTTTGGTCATTCACAGCTAAAAAATTAACGGTGATGTTGACGTGTCACCATAAGATAATGTCACATCATCATTGAAAAATATTAACAACAGGTGATCAAAATGAAACCAAAACGTAATGTTATATACTAAACGTGTAGTTTATCCAAATTTCACTTACGCAAAAAAATTATGTATTGTGAATCGGGTGTTTGCCTCTTTTGAATGAGGTCTTTTTACCAATGAGTGTTGTCACGGGTGGGTGGGATTCAAAAATTTGAGCTTGTAAGACCAAATTCAAATCCTATCACTGTTAAGATTCTTGACAACTAGAATCGATCATATAAGGTCACAAATCACAATCAAATAATTAATTTGTTAAGATTCTTATCCTATTAATTTCAGTTTAATTTATTAAGATTTTTATCTTATTACACAATATAAAATTAATTCTGTTTAACATAGACTTAATACGGTTAAATGAATGAAAATAAATGGCTGAGAATAATGATAGGAAATGAGAAGATATTCATTGGGAAAAACCGAGTTAATCTCGACATCTATTTTTGCATATTTAACGGTCCTAAATTTGTATAAAACTAAAAGAGTTCTACACTATATAAGTGGATTCTAACTATATATATATAATGTGGCTATCACGCTAAAGGAAGTGGACATCACAGGGTGCAAAGCCTTGGATTATTCCAAAATCTTCCTGTACACAGCCCTTGAATCCTTGTCGATAAGTGATGGGAATTGTCATCCACTAGGATCATCTTTCCCGTTACCACCGTTTCCTATGCCACAACGTCGAGCATGTCTCTGTTCTTTCCGTTCATGCCACATGAAGACACTCAATTTCCACCATATAAATTATAATATAATGTCATAATGTTATAATTTATAATGCACATGGCATTTACGTTTATGGGCCCAAGCACACCGCCGCTTCTTGCATGCCCCATCTCATCCAGAAGCCCCGAAGTCCCCTGGTTCATCACGCCTTCCTCAGCCGCACTTCACGGCGCAAGGATCTCGCAAGGCTCAACCACAACTAACAAATGTTAGAGTCATATTAGGAGTCAAATGTAATCTAAAAATAGGTTTATTTTTCAGTATAAATAAGTGTAATCAAACTCATTGTAGGGGAGAGGGTTGTACACGATTTTGCAGTGGAAATACAAGAAATATACGAGCAAAATCCCAAAAATATTCAGAGCAATCGAAATCCCTTTTTTTTACTGCAAAAATTCGATTAGAAAATCACTGAGAAAAACGGTAGAGAAATCATACGAGCAGAGAGGTTACATACGGGATATACGACGTGGGATTTGAAGTAAGGCAAAAAAATACATACGAAAATACACAGGAAAGCGAAGAGGCGAAGAAGAAACAAAGGGTAACCCGAAAACTTACCGTTTGGATTCACAATGATCGAAACTATTCTTGAAAATCCGAAGATTCGAAGCACGCCCAACACGAGGAACGACATACTCCGTCCATAGCTCGATCCAACGGTTCAAACTCACATACTCAAGGTAAAATGACCAAGATTTTCTCTCTTCTTTCTCGTGTTGAAGTTCGAAATGTGGCTACAACATAAAATAATGTTTCTGGGTAAAAACCCTTTAAATTGCATTTTATGTGGGACCCACGAGTTAATATAGGGGTTTTTGAAAAAAACATAAGAATAGTTGGTCTTCTTTTGTGTTGACCCAGTTTAGCCCAACACTGAGCAATGAAAATAAGCGTCCGATGCAAGTTCCTTGATTGGTTTTATAACTGTATTTATTTTAAATATTTATGGTTTAGTTCAATATTACCTCTAAATGATGCTTATACTGTTTTTGTTCCAATGGAAGGATTTTACTTGAATATTCGTACCAAACCCATACTAAGAAAAAGCAGAATTGGAATTTGCATACCCATCACCCTGTTTTGGGTTTTCTAAGGATTAATCCATGAATTAGCCATGCCATCTTTCAATATCATCCATTTTGGTCCTTTTATTTTATTTTATTTTATTATTTTACTCTTTTACTAACTTTTATTTTCTTTGGTATCTATTTTATTTTATTATTATTATTTATATATTTTTCTCTTTTTATATTTATTTTTATTTTACAATCTAATATATTTTCGACTTAGGGATATTTTTTCAAACAATCAAGGGTAAGTAATTTGAATCGGATAATTTTAATTTTAATTTAAATTTTCAATTTTCGCAAATAAATACAACCAACAAATTAATTGGTACCGAAAGGGCGGTTCAAGGGTGCTAATCCTTCCTTGACTGTAACCGACTCCCGAATCCGACATATCTCTGGTAAGACGCAGATCAGATAAGAAATAAGGTATCCGATCAACCCACTTTTCGTAAAATAAATGATCGGTGACGACTCCAATCTACATTTTTCAAGTCAAAGCCCAACTCCGAGGCCCAACCGAAAGACGGTTACGATACCACAACTTGGCATCTTTTCAAATTGAAGAAGGATTATCATTCACCAGTTTGACCTCCTTAGAGCTTTGGGAATGCTCGAGTTTAAAGCCATTGTGGAAGCAATGAATTCCGTCTTTCCGTCCCTTGTGCATCTGGCGATAAGGAACTGTCCCAAAATCGAATCAGTTCCGAAAGCATTTGACCTGCGGAGGCTATTTATTTACCATTACAAGGAATGTAATAAATCAGTTGAACAATGGCAAAGAGAGTTTTGCAGAACAGTTTAGATGAATGAGTTTAATTAAATATATTTATGTCATCATTTTATTAGAAATAAACGGCATAGTTATTGAAATGACAAAAACCAATTAACCTGATGACTAAAACATTATTTTTTAAAATTGAGTGACAAAACACAACCATGCTAATAATTGAATGATTATGGGTGTTGTTAACCCTTAAAAAATATGTAAAAGAAAGCCTCCATACAAAAATGAAAGAAACAGAGCATAAGTGCATAACATTGTTTTGAAAACATATCAGATCGGTTGGTTTAACCGATTTAATCGGGAATTGTTATCTAGTCTGTTTCAATCTAGACCGGTTGAACCGTTATTAGTGAACCGGTCAGAATCGTTGAACTGTTCAAATCAGACCGGTTGAAAATCGGAAAAAACCGAGAAAAACCGGAAAAACCGCCAATTTTGTTTTTTTTTTAAATTAAACCAAACGACGTCGTTTGTTAAACGAGCCAAGTCGAACTCGAGTATTGTTGAGCTCGACTCGAACTTGAAAAATTTAAAAGTAAGCTTGAACTCAAAAAAAATTAGAAACTCGATTGAAGCTCGATTGAAGCCTAAAATTCGAGCTTGATTGAAGTGAAAGAATAGTTCACTCAATGCTACCAAAAGGCTCCATGATTTTGAATGTCAAATTACATCTATTATTTATAGAAGTTAGTTGGGATGATCTTCTATGTTTCTTATCCATGTGAGATTATTTTTAAAAAAAAAATTAAACCAAACAATATCATTTTGTTATGAATTTTTAGCTCCAAATTTATTTTTTAATTATAGTTATATAATTATATTTATTATTTAATATGTTTTACCTTAAATATTATGTTGTAGTTAATTTGAATCATTTTGTTACACTTGATTTTATGATTTTTAACTTATATATGTTATGGTTTGCTTTGAATATGACTTGTGATACAAAAAAAATATTTTTTATTAAATATTTTTGGTATTTTTATTTAATTTTTTAAATAATTATAACGTCGTCCGGTTCTTCCGACCAATCAAACTGATTCAACTGGTTGAACCAATGAACCGATAGCACAACCGGTTCGTTCCAGTCCTGAAAACCATGGTGCATAACGTTATCTCACCGAACTCCAAAAATATCCAGCGCAAAACCAAAACGAAGCCTCAATGATGCTTCCATCTCTCACTCCCGCCACCCAAAACGCCGCCGCCGTCACTTTACGTCAAATTCCGCACGTCACACCACCAAAACCTCCGCTATCTCAAGCCTAGGCATCATCCATCCCACACAAAACCCGCCTATCTTCCACCTCAAACAACCAATCACCTCATCTCCACCGTCAATTTCTTCAAATCCAAGGGCATCCACGACCGAGACTTCCCCCGCCTCGCCTTCCTTTGTCCCCAACTCTTCTCCCCCGACTTCGACCAATCCCAAGTCGAACAGGTTTTCGATTTCCTGACCGCCGATTTAAACGCCACGGAACAAGATTCCCGTGGCTTGATCGTGAACTGCCCGTACATCTTGTTCTCGGACGTGGAATACTGCCTGAAGCCCACGGTCGAATACTTGAAAGGGCTCGGAGTAGAGAAACTGAACGAGCCGAGTAAACAGAAGGCGTTTCTTTTGAACACGAGGGTGGAGAAATTGAAGGAGAAGATCAGGTTCTTGAGGAGCATAGGGTTGAGGTACGAAGAGGCTGGGAGTTTCTGTGCGAGGATGCCGGCGATCTTCGGGTACAACGTGGAGGATAATTTGAGGCCGAAATACGAG
The DNA here is from genome assembly GCF_006381635.1 of Hibiscus syriacus. Classification (NCBI taxonomy): domain Eukaryota; kingdom Viridiplantae; phylum Streptophyta; class Magnoliopsida; order Malvales; family Malvaceae; genus Hibiscus; species Hibiscus syriacus. Next base: position 1,581,222 of record NW_024063479.1, on the reverse strand, counting down.
TTTCTGGTGGGAGAAATGGAGAGGGAACTTGGGGAATTAAAGGAATTTCCACAGTATTTTGGGTTCAGTTTGCACAAGAGGATTGAGCCAAGGCATTGGCATCTGAAACAGAGGAGTGTGAGGATCAAGTTGAATAGGATGTTGCTGTGGAGCGATGAAAGGTTTTACTCTAAATGGAAGTAAAATGAGGATCTGGTGACGAAGATGCTCTAATTGAACTTGGTTTCAGTAATTGGATAACTCCGGTAAATGAACTGAAACTGTTCATGTGCGGCGGGAAGTTTGTTTATATGCGTTTATTTATTAAATGAACGAACATGAACAAGATTTTGTGTTCGTTTAATTAAATGAACTAATATGAACATAGGTCTCGTTAGTTCATTTACGTTCGTGAACGTTCAGTTATATTCGTTTATGTTCGTTCGGTTATGTTCGTTTATGTGCGTTCATTTATGTTTAACCCAATATTCTTAAATCAATTTTGGTAACCACTTTATATGTATCTTAAAAATATTAATTAATATGATATTCTGATGACCACCTCCATAATTAACCCAATTTTACGTCGTTACCTATAAGCAATTAAGCGATAATACAAAAAAACCCTAAATCTAAAAAGCAATATTTTCTCAACTCTTCTCCAGCCCGTCACTCAACCGTTCTTGATTCTCCACTCAACCCACTCTTCACAATTTTCATTTCTGCAACGATTTGACAGAGCTTCATCTCTTTCCCTTCATCTTGGCATCTTGAACGTGATTTCATAAGGTAAATAATTTGAAATTTTTTTAGTATGTTAATTTTTTGTGTGAATTTAGGGATTTTTTGTGGGTTTCAACGTTTTTTGGTCTGTTAAATCAAGGTTACATCTTTACTCTCTCTTATGCTTGGATTTGTTTTCCTTTATTTTTAACTATCCTTGTTAGATAAGATGCATTCAATTTCAAAGAGCTTTATCAATCTTGTTGAGTTTGCTTGAATGGATCGGTTGCTCTATGAATCGCAATTAAGGCAGAATGTAGTTCTTGCTTTAGTTCCATGTTTTATATCTTTTATATTTGCACTGTACCGGTTTCTGGTGAGGTCCGTTGTCTCCCTATTCGAAAAGGGACTTGCTATTCCTGTTATCTGCTCGCTTCACTACTGATACTTCTAAAAGTAGTGTTAGCTCCTTATTCAGTCGGTTTGGTAAAGGTATTAAAGCTGACACATCTAATATGACCAACATATTAGAAGTGTCGATACTTTTACATTTGTCAAGTTAGAATTGGACACTTATTTTGGGGAAGGAGTTTTAATTAGTGAGTCTGGTGTATATTTTGATGCCTTGGGATGTGAAGGAGACAATCTTAAATTTAGCATTTGTCAAAATGGTTGTTGATATATTGGCAATTCCGGTCACTACTGTTGCTTCTGAATAGGAGTTTTAATTGGTGAGTCTGTGTTATTTTGATGCCTTGGGTGGGAAGGAGAACAATCTTAAATTTAGCATTTTGTCAAAATGGTTGTTGATATATTGGCAATTCCGGTCACTATTGTTGCTTCTGAATCTGCTTTCAGTGCTGGGAGGGTTATTGATCCGCATATATCCTCTTAGGAACTAAGTGGTAGATATGCTTGTTTGTGGAGCTGATTGGTATCGTCAATACTATGGGTTGGAGAAAATAAAAACAATGTATTTTTATGTTTTAAGTTTTATTGAATTTGGTTTACAATGACTAATATTTTTGGTTTTTTGATTTGTTGTAGCAAATGAAGATATCATCATGTTGAGCTTCCTTGAAAATGAGATGAATGAATTGATATAACCTCGCTAATTTAGTATACTTTTCATCTTTTGTTATAACTCCTTTAATTTAATATAATTTTTTGTTTTGATTCTGATCAGGAGGATGATGAATTAACGACTAATCATGAATGCAAATTGATATGTTAAGAATATATTGAAGTTGTTTTGGATTTTATTATTAAATGAACGAACATGAACATACCTCGTTCGTGTGCGTTCGGGTCGTTTACAGGCCTCATAACCACTCTTAGTCTTGTAATTACTATTCTTTTCGTATAAAAAATAAATAAATTTTCATTTTAAGAATTGTCATGAATAAGGTTGAGTTAGATTTTTGTCCTCCAAATCAGACCTGAATATAATATTTTTTCCCTTATCACTCGATTGATCTGAGTTTAAATAAAATCCTCTTTGATCCAATTTTCAGAGTAAAAAATCGTATTCAACCCATGCAATACTAATATATGATAGTTTTGTTTTTATTATGTGTAAAATAAATACTTAATTGAACAAAATAGTGATTATAATAATTATCTCTAAATATATAAAAATAAATGTATTATTATTTTCGAGTTAAGTTAGATATGATATTTTTCACCTTAAACTCGATTATCATACAAAAAAAAATTGAATCTGATTTGACTCGAATTCATTTAAAAAAAAACTTAATACTATCAAGTCAAATCAAATCTAGCAGGTTCCAATCATATACACATCTCTATTTCTATTAAATCAAACGAGTCTATTAAGTCAAAACAATAGTTTGATAATTATATTTCATTATAAAATAAATTATCATTAAATTATTATTATATAACGAAGGTAATAAAAATAATGAATCTTTGAGAGAAAACTAAATCGATAAAAAAATTAAAAAAAAGAATTAAATTAATTAAATTAATTTGAATTATATCAAATTGATAGAATGCATAATTTTTAGGACTAAAACTGATATTATATGAAGCCAAAAATAATTCCGTCTAATATTAAATAATCATTGATACGTTTGAAATAATATTTTAATTAAATGATTAAATTATAAATTATAGGGGGAAAATAACTTATTTATAACCAAACTAATAATTGTGTACCCGGGTGTAATTTTTTTTACCCTTGATTTTTTCACCCGTGGATTTCATATTTTTGGTTAAGCCCCAAAGCAAATTTTAAATATATAAGCAACGCATAATTAATCAAATGAAAACGCAACGTTTTGCATCATTTGCTTTGCCTGTTTGTGTGAACAAGTGAAACCTAAAAAGATCAACCCAAGCTGTGTACCATCCCTATGGCAATAATGTAAAACAAGAAAATCTGTGGCAAACACTAGGATTCATGAGATGGAGCCCCCTGTATATGATCAGCTAAAATTAATTACTCGACCCGCTTTTCGTCCACAATCTCCAATCCGATCACTACACAGAAGATCTGTCCAAATTCTCCACCCTTGGCTTATCCTACAATCGCCAATCGATGTAGAGTTTTACATATACATCATCAAGTCCATAGAACAAGGTTTTTCGTTATGCTAGTACTAGGCTTTTAGCTTTCCGACTAATGCCTCAAGACAATACAACATAGGCAAAGCATTAATACGAATTCTGCATGCTTTGAAGGTAGAATCTTTATACTCTTTTGGTAAAATACTCACGAGGAACCACACGATTCAACTCTGTTTTGTTGACAGTTCGATGTCAGCTCCGACCTCTGCAATCTTGACATCCTTAGAAGCCTTTGCTGCTCGGGCAATGTTCACAACATCAAAGTCCATTGCTAGCTTTTTCACCAGACCCTCGTGCATCTGTGCACAGGAAGATTTAATTTTATCAGGAAAACCAAAAGAATTTGGAGGAAAATCAAAAAGTAAATCAAGTGAAGCAACAATAAGTTAATCTGCAAAGTCGAGAGGAATAATTTTGGGGGGAACTTTGTTATGCTGCAGTGCATGTGGTCACAAATCCAAATGACAACAGGGTCGACCATAACAACCATGATGAAGGTAAGAAATTAGAGTTAGAAGACAATACCAGTGATCCAATGGCAACTAAAGCTCGGAATTTGCATCTACTTCTAGGTTTTCCTGTTCAGCAATCTGTGCCAGAAAGAAAACCATGAATAAAATTGAGGATTTCTGTTGCTGAAGATCATCACTAAACAAACTATCATTGTAATCCATTGCACAAGATTGATTTATTTGAGAAGAGAAATCACATTGGAGATCGATTCTGGAAATATTGAATTCAATTCCAAAGTTAGGGAATAATAGAATAAGGTAAACCTCTAAAGCCGCTGAAAGAACATGGGATTGGCCTTCTTCATCCCTCTTTTCAATTAGCAGCACTGCATAACTGCGAAGCACACACGTGATTACTTACATCAGAGGAAGTGATTCATTGCAATTATCAATGAAAACTAAAAACATGTATAAAACAGCGGAGCAACAAAAGCAATTTATAAAGGAGATGTAAGCGACGAAGTCAACAAGGAAAAAAAAACCCGGCAATAAAGTAGTAACACCCCCGACCTACCTCTCTTCAACTTCAAAAGCCATAGAAGTAAAAACGTTGCAAAAGTTAAGATCAACTCAGACCTTTTAGGACAAACGATATCTAAAATAAGGGGAAACCACTGAACTGTCACAAATGTATTCATCTATTTACATAAACAGAATGCTTACTTTAGTATCAGTGTAGAATAAGCCAACTGTAAATTCTTGTTTGGAGATGCAAGACAACTTGAAAATGCATCAAGAATCTGCAAGAATAGCATAAAATAAACACTCTAAAAGCAATATCAATATCCTAGAAGATTAAATAATAACAAAGTGTGATTGAAATGTAAAATATAAGTTGTGGAGAAAAGGCTCAGAAACATAATCTGCAGGTTCTCCTAGAGTCGGTAAATTATTGCATTGATCCTATGTGGATCAGAGAAACAAGCCTTTTTTTTCTTTCACGATTATGAAATTAAGAGCAGGATTTGGTAACATCCAATTTCAGAGCCAATCAAACAAGCAATGGGAAGCAACAATAGTTTGTCACAGAGAAGAGAAACATTTATTAAAAAATAGAGGAATATACTAATAGTGTCTTAAATAACTAAACCACAACTGCATAAACAAAAACAGAGAGAATGTTATGCACACATGCACATTGTTTTCACAGCAATATCAATCTAGGTCCATTTCAAGGTTGTGGAAAGAGACACAAGGACCAAGGAGCTCAACATCCCAGTTTGTACTCAAAAGGCCGAAGTCAAAAAACTTGATTTAGCAAAATAACATTTTAAGTTTAATAGATGAAACTTACATCACTGCGATGCTTTTGCAGCCATCCATAGTAGCTCGGGTTCTTGAAAAAATTAGTTACAGCACGGATACTGGTTAAAAGATTTGCTGGAACTGCGGGTTCAGTTGTGACTTTCGTAATCATTTCCATTATCACATCTAGTTCAGCACATAAATTTGAAGTTAGAACTCAGAATAGAATATAACAAAGAGGAAGGAACAGTTGCATACAATATTATCTACTATTTGATGTATAGATTTTAAAGGACATGTTTATGCCAGAGAAACTAGAGGTCCAACTCAGGCAATCTAGTTTATAGGGCAGTCCATAAAGGTTTCATCAATAAAAGAGGAGCTAACCTGTTCATTGGAATTTTGTCAAATAAAATTAGGAAAAATTCATACATAGTTATTTGGATAAAAAATAAAAGTTTATAGGGACATTTCCAGTTGCAACAATAACTTTTCAAAAAGAAAGGTAGAGTAAGTAGTAGATAATTTTTAAGCTAGGTACCATTGACTTCAACATGCCTCAGAAGTACAGCCGCCCCATCAGGGTGCAGGACAATCATCCTTAGAATGTCAATAACTGCAGAAATAGAAGCAAGCCAGTGGAAAGGTGAAATATTGAATTTGAAACATTTAAGGAAGACTATAACTGACATAAACAAGAATAGAGCTCTATAAGACCAAAAGTAAAACAAAGGATAATCAATGAAATCAGATTTTCACATAGAGTTCCACTTCAATTAAAATAACACCTCCATACCGAAGAAACAATCTAACAAAGAGAACACAAACTATAAACTTTAAAGCTTCTCCCCACTAACCAGGAAATATCATTGGAAGTGGCCATGATTTCAGCAATTTCAGCAACAAGGCCATGTCAACATCAGAAAATGTGCTAGAATGGTAATGTGATGTGTCCTCCAGAATTTTAACAATAGCACACAGTCTAGATATCTCTGGCTCTGTCAGAGACGAGTCCTTTTTGTCCTTCACAAGAATGTCAATTGATCCATTATATGGGAAACTCAGTATAAGAGAACATCGATGATGTAACAGAATAGCAATGGTACAGCAGGCAGCAGCATAAGGAAACAAGGTAAGTCCCAGATAAATAAAATAATGCATACAGAATATTAGGTAACCATTCAAAACTTGTCCCTTAAAAACCAAAGGATAAATCTAAAACCAGGGATGAAGACTATTAAGGAAACCATTATGACACACAAAGCAACCATAAATAGAAATATATTCACTATTCGAGATTCGATATATCAGAATGATCTATCAGCATAACAAAGTGACGTATAAGATGATTCAAAATTTAACATGATGAGGAATATTGGTGCAGCATAATACGATCATAGACAAAAATAAGCATAAATGCAAATATATAAACAAGAATGATTAATTTCAGAATCTACCAAGTCAGCCAGTAGTGTACTGTTGAACTCTGAAATCTTTTTGAGGATGCCATCAAATTGAGCCGCATCAAAAACCAGCATTCCCCTCTGGAATAAAAAGTAGAGAATAATCTAAAACAATTTTTTTACTGAAACTAGAAGGTTAAAACAGATAAGAAATGTAATAACAATAATTTACACAGGTGTGGAGTGCAAGAATATTCAGCATTGTTAACCAAAACAAAGCCTTGATACAGTTCTTTGACATATTTTAAGCAATCAATTCCATCTAGAAGAATATCATTCTAGTAGAGTAGACACAATTTAGATTTTAACATCTACTTGGTACTTGTTTGTGTTATGTGCTTAAAGATAGTAGTGACAAACCTTGGGGATATGCTTAAAGGTAGGTTTAGCCGACATACCTGCATGCAAAATTAACACGGATATATATATCAGGGCTCAAAAGAAATCCTATTGTTGGCAGAATTGAGAGCAGATCTGCTAGAAATAAAAAAAAGAATATATATATATATATATATATATATATATATAACTCCCTTTTTTAAGCAAACACAAACCAGAAGAATACGATGGCTGTCCAGGTACATAAGCATTCGCTGCAATAAAATACACGAGGTTAATCATTGCTAACAATTAGCCAGTAGTGAACCTCACATAAGGCTTCCAACAGTGAGGTCAGAGATAAAAAAAATATTATACTCACCGCCAGTATACGGATCTTGGAATGTTGGATCAATATTGAAATCCTTTTGCCCGGTATTTTGAAGTATAAACTCAACAATTTGTTGGCGGTAGGAAAGAGGAAGGTTCTCCTTCAGAAGCCACTTATCAGCAGTGTCATAAGGATTATCTGGAAAGATACTAGATCGTGTTATCCCTTAAGGTTAATATTGCATTCTGAAATTGTCTTTTGTATGACACTTGCAAGTCATTCAAATTATAATGTAAATTTTAAAAGACAAGTTCACTATCATGAATTTGATCATAAGTGATAACGTAGTCATTAAAAAAAAATTTCCTCATCACAGACAACATGGTTATAAATGGTAAACATTGCATGCCTGATCCATAATAAAATTTCACAAAGAATAACAAGCTAGAGAAAGACATGCTTCCTATTGTTCATAAGAAGGTAAAAGGTGATATAGTAAAAAAAAATTCTTTTCTTGTCTTTTCCTTTACAAAGAAGGTAGTTAATTTTCACAAAGGAACGCCAGCAGGGGAATTAGAGAAGGATAAAAGATTAAGGTGAAAGAAGGCTTGGACCCAAAAGATTTGAGGGAAAATACATTAATTTTGAAACAACAGAAAATACAAGGCCAACAACAGAAAGATACCTGATCGATTGTAAGGTAACTTACGGATAGGCTCCCCATCACCGATATCAACATCGAATACTGAGTCAGAATACATAAGAATTATGAATATATTTACATTTATGTCATTAACCTTAAATGAGTACGAAACAAAGCTGCTGACCATAATCATATTGAACTCCATCAAGAACAGAGCGGTTCATGCTGTCATCAGGACCATCAACTACTTCACCAATCTGAATCAGAAAGCAACAGCCAAATATAGGAATTTGTAGATGGAAGTAGCAAATGTTAAGACAAAGTTAGCAACAGAGCATATTGCTTCATTAATAAATGTTCCACCAGATACGTCACCTATATCCAGGGGCAAAGCCAGAAAAAACATTTGTGGGGGGGGGGGTCACTGAATTATATTATATCATTTATATTGGGGGAGGTGTGATTAGACCATCATATTAACTTATTCTTTCACAATTTTTAATCGACTTAAGTGCAATTTTACCATTTTGGACGGCCAAGGACACTGCCTGCCTCCTGGTTCTGCCTTTGTCACTATCTATTGGAACTTTTTAAAAAGACAGTCATAATTTTATTTAAAACACAATCTGAAAAAATGCTACTTATGAACCGAAAATGCAGAATAACTAAAACATCAAAGCTTTCATGTTCCTCAAATAATGTAAAGTGTAAAAATGAACAGTGCACTCCAGATAAGTGAGACAAAATTTTTAAAGCAGAGAAAAAATAAAAAAGGAGAATTAGAATCAAGTTACTTTATCCCATTTCTGTTCCCTCATATTCCATGAATAAGCTACACCATTATCGCCTTCTCTAACAATTTTCGTCTTTCCATCACTAGTTCCTGATCAGATACACCAACCATTAAATAATATATTCAACTACTACCAGCAAAGATATGATAAGAAAAAAAAAATACTATGGTCAGGAAAATTTAGTATTTCTAAATCTCTAGACTAGAGAGAATAAGCATGCCCTGCACCACATAAAAAACTAAATGTACTAGCAGTTAGAATCACACCTGGAATCTGCAAAGCTTCAAGCCCAGGTAAATCTACCAGTTTCAGACCACCCACATTCTTCCTAATACAAACACAAAGGTAAGACATGGATATCAGGCAAAGATGAAAAGTTAAAAACCTTAGGAACTCTTGAGTGAACCAGAAAGCAATCAACTGCATAATAGATCATAAAATTACGCAATGAACTGCTGGGGAGAAGAATATATTTTACTGAAATATAAGAAGAAAGAGAGAATTGGAAAAGAAATAAATAGTTGCCGAAGAGTCCCATGTTTTTACGAAGAAAAGGTGACCAAGGCACAAGATGATCATAATATAACAATAAGGTAAGCATATGATAATGGAAAGTGTTATATGATCATACCTACTCAATTTGTATTCGGAAAGTTCCGAAAAATATGCCTCAATTTCCACTGGATCTGCAACATTACCCTGATCTACTGTCCAAATTCTTATAACTCCATCCGAACATGCAGTTGCAATATCTCCATTTTCCAAAAATTTAGCATCCCAAACACAACCAGGGTGCTCTAAGCTTTGCATACAAACTCCATCTGCAATTAAGACACATTTATCTTAGTGATAATAACAATATCAGTGATGAATATGACCCATGTTTAGCTATAAGTGTAAAAAAGATAAAATCCTATAACCAGTAATGTTTCTTACAGAGTATTCAAGATAAATAAAACATAAGTTTACCACTGAGAGGGGAAAAAAGATAAAATATTCCTTTAATGTGATGAAATATATTCTATACCGAAGGAAATTAAATAACTGGTTATGCTTTCAGCTACACTTGATAAATAATACCTAAGCAAGTTTTCATGGTGAAACGTGCTTCTACCCAAAGGGATTACAAATAAACAAGGAACAATGATAGAAAAAACAAATTTATTAACTGAAGACCAGGAAAAAAATTTAAAACGGAAGTTATATTATTGTTTTACTTATGTAGAAAATGCACTCAAAACCAAGAAAGCCAAAGAAGATTCACGTAAAACTTTGTTAAGTTATCTAAGAATAAGCAACTAATAGTCCTCTGAAGTCAACAAAAAATTACTCTATGTTATGAACCCCATGACTAGACTAACAGTTGCAAACCTTAGTCACTAATTCATGAACGTGGTTATTTTAAACATAAATATAAATGGCAGACAGAAACAATCACCTTTCCATATCTTTGCAAAACGGTCTTCACTACCACTGACAATTAATCCAGAAACATGAGAATCCACTGAATAGACAATGGAAGTATGACCAACCATCACCATTAATACTTCACCACTTTGTGCCCATAACATAATGGAACTAATGCAGAAAAAAAAGAAAGGGTATTAAGAATAACTTCCATACATTTAAGCAATAGAAACATGGTCAATAACTAAAAGAGGGATAAAGGAAGGAACATGTAAATAAAATTAAAGTAAAAGAACAGTCTCTTTGTAGTCTTAATTTGTGGTAATGGAATAATGAAAGAAGCGGCGAAGTTTACTAACCCATCATGTGATGCAGAAAGAATCCCCAATCCATGCATGACTGCCAAACCCCGAACAGTATCTACACAACCCTCAAAAGCATGAGTGCTAGTGCAAACTACTATCTAACATTGTATTAAGGACATGCTCTTTCTGAGTAATGGCAGTTCATTAAACACAGCAGCCTTTATATGTAATTATCCATCCAGTAAGAAAAAGCATGATAAAAGTAGGGGAGCAGAGAGACTTACCAGTATGCCCAGTAAAAGTGTGCAAACAAGTCTTGCCTCTCCAAAGTTTCAAGGTTGTGTCGGTCGAACCTGCAGTACATTAAAGAAAATTAAATCTCTTTTCCCCTCAACATTTTTTGTTCATTCACGATTCAGATAGAACTCTTATGACAAATAATTATTGTTAACAGACCAGAAGACAACACTTTTACCAACAAAATAGATGGATTTGCATCATTGAATAACTTAAATAAAACTAATGAAAGAGAATATATGTACCTGAAACTAGCTCCCCTGAAGGAAGCTTTATTACAGCTTGGATGGCTAACTTATGTGCCTCCCAGGATTCAACAGGTTGACCCTTTCTCCATCGTTTTAAAGTGCTAAGATGCAGATGCACCATGTAAACAGATGGTTAACTAAAACTAATTTGAACATTAAACGAAGCCAAACATAACTATTTCACACAAATGTAAAATGCTTCCCGTAGAACACTATAATTAACTCACCAATCAGCGGATGAGGAAACAATATCGCCATCGTTCAATACCACACCGGTAACTTGCAATTGGTGACCCTTCAGTGACTGCACTTTCTCCCCAGTCCTCAAGTCCCAAATAAAAACCATAGTATCCATTCCACCTGACACAATCCCACCTTCCGGAAACTCCTCATCCGGTGAAATCCAAGCCAATGGACCGACGAAACTCGAATGCCCTAAAAGAATCTTAGACGAAACATACTTACGCTTATCTGACGAATCAAGCGACCAGAACCTAACCGTTCTGTCCCTTGAAGAAGTGGCTATACCTTCATTTCCACAAACACATATTCCACGAACCTAAAAAAATAAAAATTCAGCTACATTTTTTTTCAAAAACCTAACTGGTCGAAATTAAAAGGAAAAATGGCGAATACATAACCGATAAGAGAAAAAACAGAGATCTTACGTCGTCTTCGTGGCCTCGTAATTGACATCGGAGCTGATATTGCTTGAAATCGATTTCCATGGAACTCATTGCCGCGTGGTTTAGCGAAAAACGGTGAAAAATCTCTCTCGGTTGATCTAAAATTGAAGTGATCTTAGTAAAAGAGTTGCCAAATGAGTATCGCTTGTTTGCCAAGTTTTAATAAATTATATGTTTTGTTAAATTAAACAAAAAATAATAGAAATTATTTTCTTTTCTGGTCTTTTTCTTCTCTTTATTAACTTCTTCACTCCAAGATAGATGTACAGAGTACAGTAGGGGGTCAAGTTAAACCTTATGTTATTTAATTTTAAAATTAAATTATTAATATCATGATAATGTAACTATATATTTTTCTTTTTTATATAGAAAACCGAATATCGTTTATAATAGGGTAAATTAAAATTTATTTACTAAATTTTATTTTCTCTTTTTTTATTCATTGTACTTTTATTTTTTTAAATTTAATAATTAAACTTTATACATTAAATTTTTCTAATTACTCAACCGTTAATTTTCTAACGGTGCTATGATTTGGCAATCAAATAAAACGACGTATAAAACATCAAATTTTGACCAAAGTAAGGAGTTTTGATGTAAATTAAAAAAAAAAATCCTTTGCTTTTTGTGTTTTTCTTCTTTCCCCTTTTTCCTCCCCTTTTCTCATCATTTCTCTCCTCGACTTCAATGAACTATTCTCATCATTGCCTGCCACCTTCAGCAGAGATCAATGATCAAATATTGGCTTCACCTTAATACCAACCTTTGTAGTGTGGATTAGAATAAGTCACGACATTATTGATAATGGAGTTTTGCAATAGAATTTGCAATTCCCTTTCTTTTTGTCTCAACCAACATTGGCTGTTGCATCGTCGCTTCACCGCGATTCCCCACTGAACTTCAGCGCTGTATCCGAGGAGGGTAGCAATGCCTCTGGTGCTAAGATATCCATTGGTTTATCTGTGTGTAACCGAGTTCTTTATCTCAAGTTCATGGTCATTGGTATATGACCAAGTTCTGATCCACACTTCATAGGTTGGTATAGAGATAAAGCCATTATTTGATCATTGGTCTCTAGCGAAGATGATCGATAATGGTTAGAATAATGGCCAGTGTCACTGCCGAAATCTAGGTTCACTGAGGTTTACGAGAGGAGGAAGAAGAAAGAGCAGAAAATAAAGAGGAAAAAATAAAATTTTATTCAGATTAAAACTACGTCGTTTTGGTCAAAATTTGATTTTCAATAAGATTCAAAACTATTTCGTTTTGGTGTTGATTATCATATCATAACACCGTTAGAAATTTAACAACTGAGTGACTAAATAAGTTCAATGTATAAAATTCAATGATTAAATTGAAAAAATTAAAAATACAATACATGAAATAAAAAAATAAAGTTAGAGAGTAAACTTATAATTTGCCCTTTATAATAAGATCAATCTGAAAGTGCCTGTATTTTACGATCTAATTCTCTCTTTAAATTTCTTTTTACTAAACTCATTCAAAATTTTAAAAAAATATCAATCTAATGTTTAATAATTTAAAATTTTAACCTCTTCTAATAAACACGGATAAGATAATAACTTCGAAATATGTTATTCGTTTTCTTTAATTTTACCTTTTAAATGTTTAAATAAACACCTCAAATTCCGCCCATCCGAAAAAAATACCTAAACCCAAGTTTTTAATAAATTTTAAAGAGAAATTAAATCGCTGGAATAACCTTACCTCTAATATTAAAAAAAATTAGATGCATTATATAGACATGCACCACAAATTAGGGTGTAATTAATCAAATAGTTACTAAGTAATCCATAGCATTAACCATTAAAGGTAAACTATAATATTATATATTTTTATCAACCAAATATTGGTGTAATTGTAAGAAACATCGTTTTAGTCTTGATTGATTTAGATTCGAATTCGATCACATATCAATGTTTTTAAAATCGAACCGGACATTGAACCGGTGAAGGTACTGATTCACTGGTTCAACCGGTTCAACCGCGGTTGAATCGAATTTTATATAAAATAATTTTTTTTTAATTTTACATAATATTCAAAGCAGTATTAATATATATATATAATATTTTTCTTAAGTTTACAATTTTAAAAGTTATAAAAATATCACAAGTCATAACATATATAAATTAAAAATCATAAAATCAAGCGAAACAAAATGATTTAAATCAACTACAACATAATATTTAAGGTAAAACATATTAAATAATAAATATAATTATATAACTATAATCAAAAAAATAAAATTGAGGCTTAAAAAATCATAATAAACTATGTCATTTGGTTTAATTTTAAAAAAATAATATCACATAACTAAGAAACACAGAAGATCATCCCAAAAGTTTAAAGAGTAAAAATATGAGAACAAAACAATCTCACATAGCTAAGAAACATAGAAGAACATCCCAACTTACTTCTATAAATAATAGAAATAATTTGACATTCAAAATCATGGAGTTTTTTGGTGAGCACAGAGCAAACTATTCTTTCGCTTAAATTGAACTCAAATTTTAGGCTTCAATCGAACTTCTAATTTTTTTTGAGTTTGAGCCTTTTCGAGTTCAAGTTTTAATATTATATTTCGAGTTCGAATTGAACTTGATAAATTTTAGCTCATGAGTTTTTGAGTTGAGTGAGCTTACTTTTAAAGTTTTCGAGTTCGAGTCGAGCTCAGCAATACTCGAATTTGACTCGGCTCGTTGAACAAACGACGTCGTTTGGTTTAATTTTTTTTTAAAGAAAAAAATGAACCGGCAGTTCAAACCGGTTTTCAACCGGTTCACCCCAATTTTATCGATTTTCAACCGGTTCACCCCAGTTTTACCAGTTCACCCCGATTTTACCAGTTTTCAACCGGTTCATTATCATACCGGTTTTGTGAGATAACTGGACCGGACAAACCATTGGTTCACGGTTCAACCGATTGAACCGGCCGATCCGATTTTGATAACCATGTCCCATACAACCCTTCTCCTTTTCTCTTGAAATGATTAGGGTAGAAAAAACTCGAAAAAAAGAAATTCAAAATTCCTTTTAATAATATTTCTGAAATGTTTAAACGACGTGAAAAAGAAAGTAGGGGCAAAATGAGAGTTACGCATCAAATTGAAAACCCTAAACTTCTCTATTGATTCATTGCTCACTAAAAATAATTCCAGATCCAACGGTCCACCTGTATGCTGGAGGTGCTACGAGTCTACTTGCTGTAGAGATGGACAAAGGAGAAGATGAAGAATCCTGCCATCTACACACAGAAATAAACACAATAAAAGTTAAATATCACCCTAATGATTCATCCGGAAAACAAAACCCTAAAATTGTCCGATGAAAGATTGGCCGATAAGTACACCTGTCAATTGGGTGGCTATCAGACCAAGTCTATCTGGGTCGGTCAATTCGAGTTTTAGAATTTTCAATATTCAGGCTCGATTTGTTGACTTTTAAGAGTTAAATTGGGTAAAGGTCAGGTTCAGATTACTCGTATCGGATTTTCAGGTTTGGGTCAAACTTGATAGGTTAACTTATAAACTATAGAGCTAACAATGGTTGAGCGAGAGAGAGAGAGAGACTGGTACCATAGAAAATGCAGCTCCATAATAGGGGTATGCAGCAGGTATAAATCTTTCATACTCATTGTGTCTGTATGGCCTGACAGGAATCTGCAATCCAATTTCAATATATTAACAATTTTAGCCAACAACTTCAAGAAATATATAACATGGAATGCGAAAGACCCAAGGCAATATCTCGAAAAGGCAATCATAGATGAAAATGTATATGCTGATCTTTATTGAATTTTAACATCGATTACAAGCTTACATACTTCACATAAAATGGGATTAGGAAAACTAGTAAGAGATTTAGGTCTCAAGAAAGAAATTCGTATCCGGAATCATGAAAAACAACACTAATTACCTGCTTTGAAAGGGATAAACTTGTATACCCAAGCTTTTGGTACTCGACCTTGAATTGGAAAACACCATAAACATCGGGAACCTTAAACGATGTGGAATATAGACCCTGCAGGACAAAATAGATCGATTTTTTTTAATGGGCGACTTCATAACGAGGGCAGACCGATAGCACAAACTGTACGAGCTCAAGAAGCAAATGACATACCTTTTTGTCATGTGACATAGTTTTCAAAACATAAGGGCTCATCATGTAAAACTGAACTTGAACATCATTAGCAACATATGGCTCCCAGCTTGTTCCAGACCACTCATAGATTTCAACTGAGTATTCCTTCAAGAAATACACCCATTTCTTTTCAGTTAAATTTCTTATATGCTACTAAGCCTTGCATCAAAGTAGCAAGGTAGGAGAATTACCAATTCATCATTAATCCTATATAGAGCAGGTTCATCAGTTTCTCCAACTTTGTGGTGCTTTACATTTACAGCCTAAAAATCAAAAACATGTCAAAAGTCTATGTTGAATACAAAAATGTATTAAAAAAAACAAAGCAGATGCCTCCAAATGATGCCTTCATAAAAGAATCAAATATTTAAGGGGGGGGGGGGAACTAATCAACATGCCTACCTTAAGATGACCTCTTTCATGGTAAACCCATTTGCTAATTTCAGTCAAAAATTGCTCATTGCCTGATTTCTCATGTCTGCAATCAGAAAGAACTTTTCAATATAATGTGTTTTTAAGTACATCAGTTAAACAATAATCTCAGCATGCACTTAGGAGCAACTCCAAAGACAAAAGTTGACCTCAAATTTGGAAATGCATCTTAATAAGAAGATCCACATAAAAGATGAAGCTTTAATACGGACTTCATATGATGGAAACCTAAAAACTTGTTTATTTCTTTCCTTTATTTAATCAGTATAGATTACTGCTAATTTGTTTAATATTACTCATTTTGTCATATTTAAAAGGTAGTTTAGAGAGTTAAAGTTCACTGACTTGGTTTGGCTCCCAGCCTTCTGCACACCAGATCTGAAAAATCTGAAAATATTTAAACAGTTCATCAAGGAAAATAACATGTTATTAAATTCAAAATAAATATTCATCAACACAGGTACCAGTTAAAAGCTATTATATCATGTACCTATTGCTGAACATACTTAGTGAGCCAGTAATCAGAATCCGTGCATTGTTCCTGGCCTAAAAAGAAAAATTAAAAAAAAGGTTCATAAGTTTATTTGAATTGCTTGATATATTTGAGTCACAACATACGATTCTTCCATTCATCTTGTAGAAAACTATATGGAAGGGAAACTTTAATGCCATAGAGTATAGACAAAGAACATATATGATCAGTTTCCAGTGATCTACCTGGACAATTGAAACTAAGGAGATAGTAGAACCAGTCAATGTTGGAGGAGTTGACAACTTGGACTTGGGATTAGCCGAATAGGCGGATGGAGAAGCTGAGAGAACTTTTAACACCTAAAAAATAGTACGTTGTAAGGGAGAAAAAAGGTCGTGGTCATTAATAAATTGTACATGATTAAATTCCTTCAAATCAGATGCAAGTAGCATACCAAGTTATTAGCAGGATTCAGTGAATGCCCGATGCCTCGGAAAAGTATAGGAGCCTGCAGCAATTTTAATGAAAACAAATTAGAAATGATAACTATCATCAGTCATCACAGACTCACAGTAATTAGAAACTGCATAACATGAAATGGGCGTCAAAGACTCAAAATACATATCAGAATTCATGTAAGCTAAAAAAACATGGGTATATTTAGAATAATTGGAAGTTGTCATTCCACGATTGACATTTGACATATTATTGAAATTATTATAGAACAAAAAAATAATAGATCATGCCTTTGCCCGATACCAATAATAATTGAAAAGAAAACTTTTGATATAAATAAACTTTTTCCCCACTAATATTTATCAAATTTAGCATTTGAAGCTTACGAATCTTCTTGCGTTAACAGTCAACTTGATATATATAATTTTTTCTTCTCTTAAATTGAAAAGAAAACATCTTAATACTATCAAAAGTGATTATATTCCTTTTAATGACCTCCTTTTTCTTCACAAATAAATCATTGAGTTGAAAAATGTTCAGTGATCCATTTCTTCTTTATAACTTAAACTAAATCTAAGCCAATGCTTCATGAATTTTGATTCTACATATTTACATAAAATTTTAAGAATTCTTCAGACAGTTTTGCCTCAATTCAATATTAACAACCTAGAAAACATCATAAGAAAGGTGCATTGGTATATCCTATTTTGACATGGTCGGAACAAACCCAAATTTGAAGATAAATGCATTGAACAAACACCATCAATACTTGGGGTCAAAAAAACATCCAGAAGGTGACACTTACTACAATTCTATTGCTTCCTAAGATCACATCAGACTTGATCAAATAATCACTAGCAACCAATGTATGATCTCCTTCGGTTTCCGATACAGCATAGCTGATGTGATCAATAACCATAGCCGACGGATCCTACACAGCAGCAAAGAAGGAAGCTTTAATGATAAATCAAGCGAATTAATAACAAAGAACGAAGCATCAAATTATAAAATAAAGGCATATCGAACCTCATCAAAGTCAACTCCACATTCAATACCAACTTCCCGAATCACTTCGGAAGCATTGGAATCCGCCGCGATAATTAAATCATGACCCGAATCAACAAAATCGATAATGGCAGCAAGATCAATAGATCCTCCAAATCCTAATCAAACAAAAACGCTTTCCTAATTCAACCGATAACCGATTTTAAAAAAGAAAAACACTTAATTCTAAAACACTAAACGATAGAAAAATGTGAAATGACAGACGTTCCACAGAGGGGCAGAAGAGGATCAAGGCATCGTAAAGATACTGTCCGTATCGTTGCAAGGCGATCTTTGGATCATCGGCGAGTTTGAATTCAAGGTCGAAGCCACGTGATTTGAGGGAATTGAAGTAGATGGAGTGAGAAGACTTGATGGCGAAATCGTCGAGGAGAACAAGGAGTCGGCGGTCGGTCGGCGATTCGGGAGAGAAAGCATTGCAGAGAAATGGAAGAAGGATAGAGATCGTCGCAATTAAAATTAACCACAATTTCCCCATTTTACTGATTACGGAATTTTTGTGTGATGTCAACTGTGAAGTGTGAGTGAGTGAGGGTTTGTGAAGGTTCAGGAATATACTCACCACACTATTCAACTGAGTCCCGAGTTGTCTGAGTCGAATATTTTGATAAAATACCAATATTACCGGGGGTTTATCAGAATTTCAATTAAGTACATAATTTTCTAGAGTTGTGATTTTATACAACAAATTACAATTGTAAAAGAATTAGATGCAATTTTGAAGGAAAAAAAAAGAGATTAATTGAAACGAGTTATCGACGTTAAGATTCAAATATTAGATTTTATAAATATTATTTTTAAAAGTAAAGTAAGTGTATAAGTTAACCCAAATGAGAGAATTACCTAAATTAAATCCAAATTTTCTAACCAAAAATATTATAACAAATTTGGGCTAATTAAAAAACGTATCGATTTAACGAAATTTTATTTGATTTATTTAATAATTTAAAATTTTGATCCAATTATGGCTGAAGAAAAAACTTCAATTAATTCAATTGAACCACTTACCAAATTAATCGATTGAACACCCCTACAGTTTGATTGCATTCAGTATTCTAATAGTAACATCTTAAGATATAAGAACCCACAACTATGTCAATTAGTTTATTCATAAATAATAACACATATTTGGACACAAATATTGAATATAATTTTTTTGGAACAATTTTTACTTAGAAATAAAAAAAGAAATGTATTAACTGAGAACTTTTAATCACTCACTCTAGATATTGTTGACCAAATATAATCTTTTAAATATAAAAAAAAAAAAGATTAAATAAATTTATGTAGAGAATATATATATTTCCGACGATCAAACTTAAATCCACATAATGTCAACTAATAAGAACGTGACGATTGAATGGTTTAGAATATCAAACCATTTGGCCAAAGCTGTAGGTAGGATGACGAAGAACTCGTAATCTCGATCAAAACTCATACTTTAAGAAAAAATTGATATGAACTTAATTTTTCATATAAAATCGATCTTATAAGATTGAGTTGAGTCAGAACTCATCAAACCTAGGTTTCACACCAATTTCTGCTAAAACTATATGTCAGATGATGATAAACTCGTTATTTGTTTTCGTTGTCTTGACGGTAGGCACCGTTGTCCTTTTTACTACGAAACTCCTACAGACATAGTAATTCGATTGACGAGTTCGGATTTGGTTGATTTACTACCGTTTCTTTTTCTTTTCTTTATTTTTGTTGTCTTTTTTTTCTTTCTTTTTTCAAGATACAGGAGGATGGATGTACTTCGGCCTCCTCCCAAATGATATGCGTAGTCTTATACACACATTTTAAGCATCTTATACAGGCAAATCCAATGCTTCAAACTATAACTTTAAATCAAAGAAAATGAAACATTTTATTCTCTAAATGAAAGACCTCAAGCACAAACCCTGGTTAAGTACTTCTCCACATTAACATACATATTGAAAAGTGAATGAATCGAGTTACATGTCGATCGATTCGAACTTTGAACTGTTATAAACCTTTGCAATGTAAACCCGGAGCAGTCGAAGAACAAATCTTTAAAGCAAAAATGGAATAAAGTAAAACCATATACCTTTGTAGATATCCTATCTTTGCTTTCTGCAGAAGCAGGGGGAATAAAGCGAAGGGAACCACTTTCTTTTATTTTGTATGTGTAATCATGTCCGTGTCACGAATATGCTTCGGTTTGAACCGTTTACGGGACTAGTCTTTCACACCCGGTGTCCACTGGTGAATTTGTGCGAAGCATAATTTACCATTCCGAACCGTCCGGAAAAGCTTTCAGTGCATCTTGGTTGCCGTTAGCATAGAATTCGACGACAGCTTTCATTCTCTCGAGCTTATTAGGATGGTAATTTAAGTGAACAATGACCGGCTTAAGCTTGATCAGTCTAGCATCTTTTCTCACAGTCTTGAAAAGGACTTTGCTGTTCATGAAGAGATAGAAATCCATGGTTCTCCGAGCAGCATGAAGTCCTTCGTACTCGGGATGAGAAGGGAAAAAGAGTTCCTCATTGAAAACCGCCTGGTCCCATGACCTTGGTTCGTTCGCGAGGCGACTAGCCACGC
The DNA here is from genome assembly GCF_006381635.1 of Hibiscus syriacus. Classification (NCBI taxonomy): domain Eukaryota; kingdom Viridiplantae; phylum Streptophyta; class Magnoliopsida; order Malvales; family Malvaceae; genus Hibiscus; species Hibiscus syriacus. The sequence goes on along the minus strand of NW_024063479.1, from coordinate 1,560,528 downwards.
GATCTAAAAGCTCGATTGAAGGAATTGTTGGTCTGATATAGAAGAAACCGGAGTTATAAACCCATATCCGAATCGTGTGTGCATATCGAGCCCATCCCATTGCAGGTTCATCAAAGACATCATCGAATCCATAAGCAGTCATGTTATCATGGCCATCAGTCATGGATTCCACATCCGAATCCCGGTAAAGATAATTGAAAGGGTTATGCAAATACACAATATCGACATCCGAAAGGAGAACGCTATACCCCAGCTGCAAAAACTCTCTCAGGATACGAAATTTCAATCCCGACACAGCATGGTTACCCCCTGTCCTCCCAATGGTATCAATCCCTTCATCAGGATCTCTCTTATACACAGGAACATCATTCGACTCACAAAATTCAGCAATCTTATCATCCAAGGCAACAACCAAATAATTAGTTATGCCAACTCTCTTAATGCTAGTGAACCAAACCTCCAACGATGCCTTCACATTCCGATTTGCAAGTGCCACTATAAGCTCTCTTTGGACAGCAACATTTTCCAGAATTTCAGCCAATCTCGGGTTAACGAGTTCATCTGGAATTACTGTGGGGTTCGTTCTTAAACCTTTAACAGTTCCTAAAGGCCCAGCTTTACTCTGTTTACCCAACGCTTCAACTTGTTTATTTGCATGTTCCTTCCCTTGTTCAGCTAACCTAACCTTTTCAGTTAGCTCCTTAACCTGTCGTTGCAAATCTTTGTTTTTCTCGTATGCCGCCGCATACCCCGATTTCAACAAGTTCAACCTTTCAGACGGTTCACAGTCGGAAGATAGAATCTACAAAAGAAACGAGTAAAATTTCGGTTATTTTTTGTTTACTTATACCACACCGGTGCCAGAAAATCCCACTTACAAAAACTAGATTAGATGATCAAATCTAACATCAACAAACTCTTTAAAACCCCAAATAAAACATTACCAGGTCTAGGCAAATTTCACAACATAAATGTATAATTTTTCAAGACTAAATTAACTAAATAATGTGGTTCAAATCCATATAAACCAGAAACAAAAATAAAAAAACAAAAGCCAGTCATACATAATCCTTCAGTTTCAGTAAAATAAAGGTTTAACTAGGCTCCTAGTCCCTGTACTCTTCACAAATATGAAGAATAAAAAACCTTACAACTCCATATTCAACTTTTTCATTTGCTTATTTAGCCTTCAGGTGAGCAATTTTTTTTTAATTTAAAAATGCCACATATTTCAATTTAATTGAACACTCTTTAATCAAATGAGCTTCAATTAACTAATTAAAAGAGTAGAGGGACTAAATTTCAAATGCAAGAAGACTATAGAGACTGAGAGCGTAATTAGACCGTAAACAAACATGATTTTTACCATCCCAATTAAAATTCGAAGTAAAGGGTATGAAGCAAACGCATACAATCAGCATAAAGTATATCAAGAACAATAATTTGGGGATCAATGATTTGATCTGAAATTTAAGCATGTGAATCGAATTCCTCAAAATGTATTAAAAAAACTGAAATGGAACCTGGAAGCGGCGAGAGCGGAAAGCAGCAGCGGAGAAAGAGAGGAAACCGTGAGGATATAGAAAAGCGAAGAGGCAACCCATGGAAATCCCAATGGCTACCGCCGTTAATATTCTTGATTTCATCACCGACGGCGATGATTTCCTCATCAAAGCACCCTCCCTGTGTGCGCGCATCATTTTTCTTTTTGGACTCTTCACAGTGTGTTTAACTGAAGAAAAGAACTGAGGAAAACTTAAAAAGCCGAGTGTTGGAGAATCCAGGAGTAGGGGGGCCTTGCTCCCCTTGGTAAATGGTAATATTTCAATCTAGTCCTTTTGAAAACTTAAATTAGTTTAATTTAATTACTATCAATCTTTTAATTAAGGGATAAATTAACTTTTAATCACTGAACTCGATAACCTTTTCAATTTAATCTCTAATTTCTTTTTGGTACATATTAAACCTTGAATTTAAATTTTTGGCCCATTTTCAGTCCATTTCATGATGTGGTATGCTAATAGTGTGTCATATGTAATATCATCTTATATTGTCATATTATCAAAAAGATTAAAATTAAAAAGGTTGTTAAATTTACAAATTAATATGGACTAAAATAAAGTTTAGAAACAAAACTAAAGATATTATTAAATTTAAGGATTAAAAAGTTACTTTGTCGCTTTAGTTAATGGGAAATTTTCATTTTGACGCTCTTAATAATTAATAATTAAAATTAGGACATTTTAGTGCATATATTTTTAGCTTTGACCCTTTTTAAATTTATTCTTATTAGTTTGTATTCAATAAAAAATTAAAATTATGTTCATATTTATTTATTTAAAATCATGGGTTAGTCATTACTCAATATGTTTATGAATAATAAATGAATATGTTTACGAATATATGTTTACAGATAAATAAAATATGTTCGTCAATGATAAACGATAAAATTGTAAATAAATATTTTATTTTTAAATAAACATAATCAAAGATAAACACCAATAATTATATTATAAATAAAATAAACACATAACCAATGTGTATATATATACACATGATAGTAGGATGGATCCAAGTTATATTTCCATCAGAATCTCCTTTGTAAAATAAAATACTAAACCTTTAAGCCTATGATAAACTAGAGAAATGATGATACAAACAAATATTGAACCAGATGAAACATCTGCAAATTTATGGCAGCATCAGTCTTCAATGTTTGATTGTGTATGTGAAGAATCTACTTGCCTCGGACCTCCGATGGAACGATTCCGCGGTGTTTGCACAGGGTGATTAAAATCCCAAACTATCTGGTGCACTGGTAGTAAGAAGAAAATGTGAAGAGAAATGTAATAAAAATAGCAAGCAGAGCTAACGGAAACTTTAAATATAGTTCGGCGGATGAGTATGGTCCGAGTATGGTCCGAGTATGTACCTGATGCTACGAGCTTCATGAAAAGTGCCTTTGCAAACTTGATTTCTGTTTGGTGTGCGTTAATGATTTTGGTCTGCAGTTACACAAAATCTATCAGGCTTCTAACATTTGCAAAGACTATTTTTTTTATAAGAATTGCAGGCCTCGTTCATTAGCAAAGACTGTTGAATGTATAAATTCCTAATCTTAAATAGAAGCCAGGTAATCATCATACAATTCGAAAACCAAATCAGCAACTAATTTATAGATTGCTTGTTTGTTCGTGGCAACAAGAATTAAAGACAGATGGGGGGACAGCGGCGCGAAGGAAAGAAACGAGGACCACTGTTCACAAACAGAATCAATCAGCATAAGCCATGACAGAACGCTTGTAATGTAACAAAGGAACAAATTCTTACCATTTCCCTGTAAATGAACTCCGGCACTTTATCAAGCTTAGCTTGGTGCCTGAGTAGCAACGGACGGAGATAGCTTGTATACAAATGCTCGGCTCCCTGTTAGAGAGCAATTAATTATCAAGAGTACCTTGCTGTTAGATTCAACATTGTCTTAGTTGCAGATAAAAAAGAACAACAAATAAATACTGTTTGCAAAAACATAAAAAAGCATAGCGAAATGCTAGGATTTGCTGACTAATTAACACTTAAAGATAGCTATTTTCTTGGTTGGACCTAATAGTGCTATTATAACCTTTAAAATTGATGAGTGCAAGATCGAGTAATAACTAATAAGCATAACCTATGCGTGAAACAGAAGCAAAAACCCAGCTTACATTGGAAGATGGGAGTTGAAGCCAAACTAGAAAAGCAAACTTTGCATGGTAGTAGAGAGGAAACCTGATGAAACAAACAAAATGAGCAACACTCGGAAGAAAATGCTTTAAACCTAGAAATAAGTGAGAAACAGCCCCGGAGGAAATAATTGGTAAATTTCAAACATTGATCAATCATACATGTAACAAATTAGGTTTATAAAAAGTGTAGCAAGAGACGTTCACCATGACACTTTAAATTCTGATAGTTCACTTGTAACCATGAATCTTAACTACGTGTTTGAATTCACAGTGCTAAATGACAATTAAAGAGAACCAAATTGTTAAGGAAACAAATGAACAACACTGGAAAAAGAAACCATTGTTGCAACAAGTAGGTTTAAGAAAAGATACCAAGACAGGATTTTGTCAGAAAACACTTCAGCAACTGTAAAAGATCCATAAACTGCAAATAAAAATGAGACTTCTGTGAAGTAAAAACAAAGTTGAATAATGCATTGCAGTAATTTATTTTGATAATGTGCCACATGCAGTAGACATATACCTTAAGCAACTTAAACAGTACCAAGTTCATTAGTCCCACCTTCATGTAGAGGAAGTACTTTTAGATATGACAGGATCACATGGCAAATATAATACACAAGATTAAAAAAAATGGACACAGAACAAGATTATTAACATGTCTAAACCTATATATAACATGAACGTTTCAAAATTTATCTAAATATAAAATATCTTATGTATGATATTGAAAAATGCAAATAACACAAACAAGTGACGAATAAATGGATTATTAGGCTTAGGCCTATATATTTTGCATAGCATTTATGCAAAGATGAAATGACGATTTCATTTTGTGCTTTATTTTGCATGTTTGTTCCCAGTTACAACTTGCCCCCCAAAACAAAATCCAAACAATTTTTTTTTCCACGCAAGAATATATTTGAAAAAGACTGAGTTATTGTTAGATTAAATTATCAATAGGAAGAAAAGTCGCATCTTTTAACTTGTACCGAGTTATGAAACAAAGGAATAAACCATCAAATTCATGATACATGTAAAACAAAATACTGTTGAAGAGTTGCAAGAGATGTGTAACCTGTCCAATAAAGAAGCCATTTTCGCTGCTCAGTTTGGTTATTGTTTTCAATCGCTTTAAAAGTCGAGTAAACAGGTAGAATAGTCCCCACTGTACAACTATGAAACAAAAGAAGAAGAAAAAACCACAAAAATTAGCAACAGATTCATAATCAATGGTGCAACCAAGTGATTTGACTAAGAGCTTACCATGCCGTCCGAACAACAATGTTGGAACTAACTGGAGAAAAAAGCAACCTTAATCCCACCTAAATCAATTCAATAACCAATTAGTATTAACTCAACATAAATTAAACCCTAATTGTTCTTAACAAATTCTTTTTCTTTTTAAAGTTAAACTAAACAAACACCATAACTCTTCATTGAATGCAGAAACTGTATAAAATAAACCCTAAATTGACTGAAAATAACCATTCAAACTAAGAATGATGGTATTTCGATGCATAATACTTAATAACAACATAGTTAAATGTAAATAAACAAAATGTAAGAAGGAAAGAGATGGATGACCTCGTTCGTTAGAGCCATGAATTCTGGAATCTGAAGATAAAAGTGGGAATTAAAGTAGAGTGGGGGAGGAATTGAGAGATTGGGCTTTGAATGGAATTTGTTGATTTCAAATTTGTACAGTTTAAAGTTCGATTGTTTATGATTTTCGATTGAAGAAAATAACTGACCAAAAATGTTTTATAACATACGATTTTAATTAATTTTTTTAGATTTGTCAAAATGATCAACTAAATTGCAATACGATCGATAATTCGTAACGCGATCTTCGGTATCGCAAATCAGTTTCCAGATTCGCAACACGAACTTCGACTATCGCAACGCGAACTTGGACTATCGCAATGCGATTTACATATTCGCATTGCGATTGTCGAAGTTCGAGTTACGATTTTTCAAATTCGTTGCGATAGTCCAAGTTCGCGTTGCGATTTATTCCAAATTCGTTGCGATAGTCGAAGTTCGCGTTGCGATTTTCCAAATTCGTTACGATAGTCCAAGTTCGCGTTGCGATTTATTCCAAATTCGTTGCGATAGTCCAAAATCGCAACGACTGGTGGTATTACATTTGTTTCTTAAGAATTTTCTCTAAAAAGATAGTATTCGGACGTGTCAAAGACACGTATTACCACAACCACAACCACAACCACGACCACGACCCGAGACGAGACGACGGCGGCGCGCGAGAGTCCCCCTTGTTCTCTATCACTCAACAAGGAAGTGGGAAAGTCAAGCCTTAAATACTATTCCCAATAGTGTTTCCAATACTATGTGGGATTGAACATTACCAATACTTGTTTCCAATACAGTGTGTATTCAGGAAACAATTAACAATCATGCACCTTAAAACAACTAAATCAGCAACCAATTGCATTAGTATTATACGATTAAATATGTCATAATTAAAAGTTAATCTACAATCAATCACGATTCTTGCAATTTTAAGCAAAACATTCAAAAATAATATCACTATTTAAGGCTCAATTCCACATAGTATTGGGAACAAGTGTTGATAATGCTCAATCTCACATAGTATTGGAAACACTATTGGGAATGGTATTTAAGGCTTGGCTTTCCCACTTCCTTGTTGAGTGATAGAGAACAAGGGGGACTCTCGCGCGCCGCCGCCGCCGCTGTCTCGTCTCGTGGTCGTGGTCGTGGTCGTGGTCATACGTGTCTTCGACACGTCCGCGCGAATACTATATTTTTAGAAAAAATTCTTAAGAAACAAATACAATACCACCAGTCGTTACGAACTTGAACTATCGCAATGCGAATATGTAAATCGCAATGCGATAGTCGAAATTCGCGTTGCGAATCTGGAAACTGATTCGCGTTGCGAATTATCGATCGCATTGCGATTTAGTTGGTCATTTTGGCAAATCCAAAAAAAATTGGTTAAAATCGTATATTATAATACATTTTTGGTCACTGAAGTTATTTTCTCTTTCGATTGCGGTGCGTTAAAGATTTATTCATGCGAATTGGAAAACTAAAAAATTATTTATTTTTTCTTTGGAAAGGACTTTTATAAGGGTAAACTATCAAGTTAGTCACAAACTTTAATATGTACTTATATTTTGTCATTAATTTTTAGAAAGTTTTAATTTTATCATTAAATTTTTTGAAAATGATTTGTTTCATTTTAAATCATTAATGACGCGTTAATAATGATGGTTTTTTTTTATAGAAAATTTTCAATTTTTGATATTGTTGTTGTGAGTCAATTATTTTGATATTTTTTAATGAATATGTTTAAGTCTTTTATATTTTCTAAATATTAATTTTTAATAATTCATAATTTGTTATATTTTAATCTTAATAATATTTTTATTAATTTAATTTTTATGTTTAATATTTTATGTTTAATTTTACAAATATTTTCATAGTTATATTTATATTTTAAATTTAAATAAATTTTATTTTTTATATTAAAAACTCAATAAACATCTAACTTCAATATAAAAACGAATTAAGCACTTAAATCATCTAAAAGAATCAATTAATATTTATTTACCCCATCATCATTTATCGTGGATTAATAGATTGTTATATCAATATCATAAACAGTCACATCAATATCATAACAATCAACACCCATTTCTATAAGTAAGAAGATTAGATTAAATTTTCTTCTTCTTCAATTTAAGAACTACATTAGATGCAAAATAAGTTAAAGAGTCACACTGATGATCTTTTAAAGGATTAATTACATCATAATTCTTGAAACTATAACGTTCATTTTAAATTGGTTCTTAGATTTTTGAATATTCTAATTTCATCCCCAAATTATAACTCTCATTTTAAATTAATCCTTAAACTTTTAAACATTCTAATTCTATTCCTAAACTATGACCCTCTTTTTAAGTTGGTCCACAAACTTTTGAATCTTTCAATTTCATCCCCAAATTCATCCAAATATGTAATTATTTTCAACTATATTTTAACCAAAGATTTGTATTTCTTCCAAACATATAATTATATAACTTGACCTATCAATTTTATTAACAAGGGATGTGATTAGTATATACATATAATTTAGGATAAAATTAGAATGTTTAAAAAATTTGGGAATCAATTTAGAACAAATGATATAATTTGGAAATGAAATTAAAATACTCAAAAATTTGATGACTAATTTAGAATGATAGTCATAGCTTAGGGATGAGATTAAAGTATTTAAAAGTTTAGAGACCGACTTAAAATGAAGGTAATGTTTTGAGAACATGTAATACATTTAACTCTTCTTTTTAAAAAAAATAAAACCTCCAATAACATTAAAAAATTAAAATATTTAAAGGCCCCAAATACAATTAAAACAAAAAAGATTTAATGATATCACAAGCCATCAATCAATCAGATTCTTAATAGTTTTTACCCCAATGTTCAAAATTTTTCGAATTCACTTTGTTGATCTTATCGTTAAATTTATCGATCAAACATTAAATTTTATAAATAAAAAAATTACTCGGTTTAGTGGATCTGATTTGCCGATTTAAGAGTTTCAATTATTTTTATGAAAAGTTTAAGAGTAGCCTTAGACAAATCAAAATATCGGTTAGACCTGGTAAAATAGAAGACTATAATAGTTTCTAAAAGAAAATAAATTAGAGGTGCACCAACACCAGAAAGCGTCAATAGCGAATCACTAGCCAAATTCCGAGGACATTTCGTGTAAACCCGAAACCCTACGTAGCTAAGTCACCCTCATTCACGTTTTGCAAATTGATGTTGATATTTAAAATAACTTGAAATCCCTAAACAGCAATTCAAATATACAAATCATCATCCTGAATCCATCACAATTAAAACCGAATCAAACCAAACCGAATGAAGCTTACCTAACCAACCATCTCCTACAGATGAGACTCGGAACTCAACTTTCAGGTTTACAACTGGACTCTGATTCAGTTCATCGACGTTGAGAATTTCATAGAATTGTTGTTTCAAAGAACTCGGCTGTTTCTCATCACAAACCAATTGCAAGGGCCGTTTCTTTTTATATTTCCTAGCATTGCTTAGGTCGGATTTTCTCGAGAAACTGTAACTATGGGGTAAAAGAATATGTATAAATTACAAACCATAATGTACATTTAAAGATGGTTTACCCGAGACTTTTACTTCTCGATGCCTTGTTGCAGATACTGTATTAAGTCGTATCCCGCAGTCGTCCACTTATTGTAAGCATCGTTGCAGACGTTTTTCATGAAATTGGCTGCCTCACGCTCAGTCATCTCGGGATGGAATCTTTTGCGAAGATTTCCAATGGGATCACCCCTGCTGAAACAAGGCAATCCACTGTCAAGCATAAGCAACACCGTGTAGATGATCCCATTCATATGACGGCGAGCAGCAAGGTATCCCTTCACACATAAGCTGCAAAGCATTTGACAAAAGAATAATTCAAATGACCTTAACAATAAAAATATAAAATGCAGATAAGATAGAAGGATAAAAATCAAGAAAATAATCACCTTACGAAGTTGTCCCAAGTTTCACTTTTCATAACCCCCGAGGGGTCTAATAATTGAGTCATCTCATGACTCAACTTGAAATGTGCACTCTCGAACCGCATGTTTCCACCAGGTGATGTTTCCAGGATGAAACCGAAATCAATATGAACAAGCCTCCCTTCACTGCATTGACATACATATCACAGTGGTTAACATACATATAACAGGCCAATACCAGGTTTGGTACTAAGTCTCATGTGTGTGTTTATAAGTCACTCCTATATGATTATGTGTTTCTGACACTAGTGCCATAACTGTTCATAGTTTTTATTTACATTATTGTAACGATTTGTCACGATAAGTCATTTTTCTAGAAAAAGATAAGTCGACATGTTTTATCAATCATCATGTTGTGTTATATAAATAATTTATTTAACTATTCTAACAAACTACGGGTAAAGGAACTAGCAGAGGCATACTTGTCAAAAAGAAGGTTTCCATTGTGCCGATCCTTTGGCTGAAGTAGAAGGCTTGCTACAGCATACCCTGCACTGCTAGTTATAAAGTTTCTGCGAGCAGCTTCAAAATTAGGTGATCCCACAGGCCCATAATCCTGTTGAAAAATCTCATATAAACCACCGTCAGTTGTTTCACCCATCTGGCTTCTGCTTCGTGTATTTGGCACAACCTGCATCAAGGGAGAAAACAAGGGAACTTGTTGAGTGAAGAATTCATTACAGTACCCTAGGAACTACTGTCCAGTTCGTTTTCGGTACAAGGACAATTGCACAAGTGACATCACTAGTAAATCAAACCACATTGTCATATTTGTTCATGTAGTAAATGTTATCTGGGGAGCAAGGTAAAAATACCAGTATTACTCCCTAAATTCACCTTAGGAACCTTTTCAGAAACTCGTTCTCTGTTGTGATGGCAAACTAAAAGTCTAAGGTGTTGGGAAACACAATTCAAAATATGACAACAGTAAGATGGAGTGATGGACCAAAACACTCCTCGGTGGTGGGAGCATTATTTTCCTTCAAGTCGTTTGTTTATAGATTAGGTATTTCAAGAAGAAGAATACGAGAAATGTTCCCTAGTTTTTGCTAAGAATTAATGTAGTTACAAAAATGAGCACAAGAGCTTAACAGAATGAATGACATACCTCAATTATACCTCTCTCTGGGCCAGTTGGGAGAACACCATAGGGAAATAAATAGAGATTAAGTCCAACTGCTGTAAATATGTCTCTTAGAAGAGCTATCACTTGAAGAGCAAGAACATCTTGTCGACAATCATCTCCAACCTTGAATAAATGTCAATTACATAAAACAACAGCACGGCTTTATATAAGAAATCAGGAACATACATTTCAACCAGAAAAGCTGAACAGGTTAAATTTTGAAATCTGGGAACGTGGTATTAGGAACTGAAAATCAAATAACTATAAAGTGAATAACATAATTGCAACTATAATCTTAACAAGAAAAAATTAGGGGAAAGATCAATTTTTAAAATTTGTCAGAAATTAGATTCCCAAATTAAGTAGATTGTGTAATCTGGTAGGATCTTTGTGAATGTATTTTATCAGTTAGGATCCCTAACTTTAAGGGATTATAATTAGTCCTAGGATCAATCTCTTCCCTAGTTTGGAAGTTTCCTAAGATAAGACAATATTTTGTATATTTAAAAGTATGAGTCTCCTACACGAAATATATGATTTTTACTCTGATTTTGACATGGTATCAGAGCTTGTTACGCTCATTCTGTGACCTGTTAATCTCGGTCCAACAAATATTTTTTTAAACCCTTCTCTTAAGCATGTATTGTTAACCCGACAAACAAAAGGGTGAAGTGGCTGATAATACCAGCAACACTGAAGCCCTGCAGGGAGCCACAGTGAATGAAAGGGGTCATTCTAATCCAATAAAACCTTCCTCTACAAGTACATGCAATTTGGTTTTCTCAAATATATCCTCTCTTTTTTTCTCAGGATTCTAATGTCTTGGAGTCTTCCACCCTTATACCTACCTAATGTTCTTGGGTGATTGACTCAGGAGCTACAGACCATATGACTAATTCCTCACTCAAATTTCTTACCTACACACCCTGTCCTAATGACAAAAAAATCACAGTTGCAAATGGTACCATGATAACTGTTGTTGGCCAAGGAGATATTGCCATTAGTAAAACCCTAGTACTTAAAATGTACTACATGTACCAAAGTTATTTACTAATCTCATATCTATCCAAAAACTCATCAAATATACTAACTGCAGTGTTTTGTTTCATCCTACACAATGCATTTTTCAGGAGCAAGAAACGAAGAGGATGATTGGGCGTGCTAGGGAAGTCAACGGCCTACACTACCTTGAAGACCACAGTGGACAAGTTAGAGTCTTGAATACCCAACCATTGTTTCTTTTATCTGAATCTACAACATTTTCGCCTAGGTCACCTACCTTTAAAAGTTTTGAAGATTATGTTTCCCTCTTTATTTAAATTCTTAAATATTGAAGAATTTCATTGCGATGTGTGTGAACTTGCAAAACACAAACGTTCTTCTTTTCCAGCAAGCAATAAAAAGACCACCGGTCCTTTTAATCTTATTCACAGTGATGTTTGGGGACCTTCCACTATTCCTAATATAACTAAGGATAGATGGTTTGTGTTATTTATAGATGATTGTACTCGGGTTACATGGATCTTCCTACTAAAACAGAAATCAGATATTACCACTACTTTTAAAACCTTCTACACCATTACACCATAATTAAAACTCATTTTGGGGCCGAAATAAAGCGAGTCAGATCAGACAATGCCAAAGACTACTTTAATCGGGTCTTATCTCCCTACTTTTTAGAAAGAGGTGTCATACATGAATCTTCCTGTGTAAATACCCCCAACAGAATGGTATAGCAGAAAGGCAGAATGACCATCTCCTTGCCGTTACAATAGCCCTTCTATTTCAAAACAAAGTCCCTAAACAATACTAGGGAGAGGTTGTGTTAACAGCCACTTACATGATAAGCAGACTACCCTCTAAAATCCTTGCATCCCAAAGTCCCCTTTAAGCTCTCACAAAATTCTTTCCAAATTTCAGTCCGTCTCTTAACCTAAAACCTAAAATATTTGGGTGTGTTTCTTTTGTTCATATACATTCTCAAGGTCAGGGTAAGTTTGATTCAAGAGCATTAAAATGCATATTTATTGGTTACTCTTCCACCTAAAAAGGCTACAAGTGCTATCACCCACCTATAAGGAAATACTACACCTCTACTGATGTCACTTTTGTGGAAAAAGAAAGTTATTTTATTGTTCCTTATCTTCAGGAGGAGATATCATTTAGGGAAGATAAGTATGCATATTTTTTTCTAATTCAGCTTCTCATTGACTTTCCTACACCCATACATTCTGAACAAATCCAGCAAACACGACCCACTCCTCCAACTTCTCCACAACCAGAACCTAATACACCACAGCCAAACATTCATGATACTACTTGTTCCCCACTAGTCTATTCAAGAAGGAAGGCACCTATACAGATTCAATCATCCCCTTCTTCTACTCCTATACAATCTGAGGTACATTCTGGAACTCATTCTGATCAAAATGATACTGAAAATTTTATGTTTATCTCTGATTTTGAATTTCCCATTGCTATTAGAAAAGGAAAAAGAACCTGTACTACAAAACATCCTTCCAAATTGTTCATGACCTATAAAAACTTATTCCCAAATCACAAAGCCTTCCTCACCAGCCTAAACACCACCACTCCTAAGATTGTATCAGAGACATTAGAGAATGAGAACTGGAAAAAGGCTATGAAAAATGAAATTGAAGCGCTGGAAAAGAATAAAACATGACTTACTGAAGCTGCCAGAAGGGAAGAAAACATTGGGATGCATATGGGTGTACACAGTCAAATATAACTCGGATGGCTCTTTAGAAAGGTACAAAGCAAGGTTGGTGGCAAAGGGGTACTCTTAAACCTATGGGATAAACTACTTTGAGACATTTGCCCCTGTTGCAAAGATGAACACAGTGAGAGTCCTACCGTCCTTAGCAGCTATTCAACGATGGAATTTGCAACATTTTGACATTAAAAATGCCTTCTTACATGGAGACCTTGAAGAGGAAGTATACATGGATATACCACCTGGATTTGGGTCGAATACTGGACAGGCAGTTTGCAAATTGAAGAAGGCTCTATATGGACTGAAACAATCCCCAAGGACTTAGTTTGGGAGGTTCACCAAAGTGATGCTGAGACGAGGTTTTAAACAAAGCCAAGGTGACCATACTCCGTTCGTGAAACATTCTCCTTCAGGGGGAGTGAATGCACTTTTGGTATATGTAGATGATATAACTGTTACAAGAAACGATTCTGAAGGAATTGGAAGCCTAAAGAAGTGTCTTATAAAAGAGCTTGAAGTGAAGGAACTTGGAAGATTAAAATACTTCCTTGGAATTGAAGTGGCACACTCACAATAGGGGATTTTTATATCTCAACAGAAGTAAACTATGGAGTTGTTGAAGGAGATTGGAAAATTAGAGTGTAAACCATCAAAAATTCCAATAAAAGTCAATCACAAGCTTGGAGACTCAAAAGATGATGTATTAGTTGATAGAAGTTCGTTTTAGAGACTTGTGAGAAGACTTATTTATTTGTCACACACCAGACCAGACATAGCATATGTTGTTGGAGTTGTGAGCAGTTTATGCATAATCCTAAGGAATCACATCTAAGGTTTGTGACTCAAATTTTGTAGTACTTAAAGGGCACACCAGGCAAAGGGATATTGTATAAAAGAGGAGGAAATTTAACTCTGGAATCATACACTGATGCGGATTATGCAGGGATAGTTGATAGAAGGTCAACCTCAGGGTATTGCACTTTCTTTGGAGGAAACTTAGTTACTCGGAAGAGCAAAAAAACAGAATGTCATGGCTAGATCTAGTGTAGAAGCTGAAATTCGAGCTATGGCATTGGGAATTTGTGAGTTATTATGGCTGAAGATTATTTTAGAGGATTTGAAGGTCAAATGGGATGGACCAATGAAGCTATATTGTGATAACAAGTCAGCAATTAATATTGCGCATAATCCAATTCAACATGACAGAACAAAACATGTTGAAGTGGTTAGACACTTCATAAAGGAAAAGCTTGACAGTGGTCTGATCTGTACTCCCTATATGACCACTAGAGATCAAGTTGCAGATATACTTGCTAAGGGATTATCTGGTAAGTATTTTTCAGAAGTTAACAGGCAAGCTGAGAATGGAAGACATCCATGCCCCATCTTGAGGGGGAGTGTCAGAAATTAAATTCCCAAATTAAGTAGATTATGTAATTTGGTACGATCTTTTGGGATGTATTTTATTAGTTAGGACCTCTAGCTCTAAGGGATTATAATTAGTCCTAGGATCAATCTCTTACCTAGTTTAGAAGTTTCCTAAGATAAGGCAATATTTTGTATATTTAAATGTACGAGTCTCCTACAAGAAATATATAATTTTTACTTTGATTTTGACAATTTTAAACTAAGATAACATCTTGAAATCAAGGAAAACCCCTTTCAGAGCTTATGAATGCTCAAGTATCCCTTGACTTGAGAAGAAGAAACAAAGAGATGGTCCCATAATTAGTACATATATAGTTTTCAGTTAACAAACTATAGTTAGTCTTGTTAACTGAAACACAAGTTTACCTTGAAAATGCAAGCCTGGGGCTTTATATCATTTGGGTCACCATCCCGATCAATAACATTAAATGTGATCATAATAGGAACTTTTGCTGCCGATTGTAAGGGTATTCCACTATCAACTTGAATACCCCTAACAAGCTTATTAGGAGCAGTTGGCAAATAAAGGTCATCTCCCTCCAATTGAATTTTCTCCAACTCCCTTAAAAAACAGCATGACACCACCAATTTTAATTGTAAGAAAGAAACCAGATATGACATAAGCATAATCATTATTAAGAAATGGAAATACCTCCGGATGCCAGCCCGACGTTCCTCCTTTGGAAGTGGAAAGAGGACACCAGAAATGGATGTAACTTTGTCAAAGAAATCAAATTCTCTTTGAAATACATCAAGAGCCTTGGGCGTGAAACTATCTATAATATGTTGTCGAACAATTGGTAACAGTTCTTGAAACGAACTATTCTGGAATGAGAGAAAGAACAATTGGTAACAGTTTTCCAACAAATTAATGGTATACAGAAGAATACTTCACAGGAATCACAATAGCCTAAATTAATTTCAAATTAGAGATTTGTAGAGAATAGATGGTAGTTAGTCAATATCCCCTCAATGGCAGTAGGCAAAGGGTACTTGATCAGGACAATCATTGACATTGCTAACAAGCATGAGATGTATTCGTAGAGTGCTAGAATCGTAACTCTAGTGAGTAGAATTCAATCTATGACATCCTCAAATACCCCCTCCACCCCCCCTCACCCCACCCACACAAAAAAAAACATATAAAGAGAGATAACGACGGACATTATTCTTGTCCAAAAGATTACAAATTTTGTTTAGTCTAAGGATAGATTGCTATTTTATCATTCTGTATTCATGTCAACATTTCAGCGACTTCATTTTTCTCATTGAGACAAAGCCTTGTTTTATAGTCAATTTCTAGTATGTATACAGAGAGGAATTCTAATTACCTCTGTATCATACTTCTCTCTAAATTTTCATTCTTGTCTTCTTAGATTATATAAAACAGGATGCTTATGACATTAGATTCTGTAGTCATTCATTCAACCCCAATACACCTGCAGACAATCCTCTAGGCCAAAACCCAGCCCTTTTAGAAGGGAATCATTAAGACTTCTAACAAGTTTCCAAGAAAAAAAGAGAAAACTGAGATATACAAACCTTTCCACTTGCATCTTTCCCAGGTTCGCATGTCTCACCCTGCCATAACAAAGTAAATCAAGACTTGCATAAATCAAAAAGTGATGTAATGAAAAGTGAAGACGATTATATTTTCTCACACAAACTCACACAAAAAGGCATACTATCTAATTGAGGAAACTATAATTTTTTCACACCTGCAGATGCCAGATTAGAATATGTGAGAATATGTCACTTCTTTGAGCTGCTCTTAGTAAATACCCTTCTACTAATCTCTGCAAAAAGGATAATCATTAATGCAAAAGTTAAGATGTGTGAAAAACAATGCAAGGTGGTGTGAGCAACAAGAGAATTCAGCTTGGAAATTCTGGCAATAACAGGCAAGGAAAGATTGCTCAACCTTTAAGTTTTTAACCCCAAAGGTCACAAACTTGATGCACCTAATTGATTCAAGTTTCCAATCATTTCAAAACATATATGAAAACCATGCACTGCTAAACAGATTAAGGTCATTTTGGTGGTGTTCGGGACGAGAAAAATCGGATTACTATGAAATGCTAAATTTTGATAAATGCACAATAAAATCATAGAGGGGTGTTGACTGATTACTTAGTACAAATCATATCTCATGCTCAAATTGGTTTGAATAGCTTTGTGTCAAATTTTTTAGATAGGTCCTAGATGCTCTCAACCTAACCTAATCTGTTCAAGCCTACAACCTACCCTATTGCTAGGTTAACTTCCTACTAATGTACCTCAACAACAAAACGGAAAATAAATATAAATAAATACCCATATCATCATCAACAACTCACCCCTGAATCATATCGTAGAGCTTGTACAAGCTGTGGCATGAAGAAAGTTACACGTTCAGGAGGGTAAGACTCCAAAACCCTTAGAACATAAGCCATGACGCGTGGATGACCCTTGTATACAGGAGTAAGGAACTCAAGAGCTTGTGTAATTGAACAAGCAGCCCAGTGAGGCAATTGCTGTAAAAGTGCTGAATTTTCATCAACTGCCTTCGGAGTGACAAAATATGGCAGCGCCTCAGGTATACAGCAGATATCCGTTATATGTGACTGCATGAGAAATGCCAGTAAATCAAGAAGCAATCAACTAATACCATGTCATCATGGCACAATAACAGGCTAACAATAGAAGCAGAAGAGCATAGAAGAAATCAATGAATGTTTCTGAAAAGCTCAGCATAATAACCACAATGGCAGTGGCAATCATCACATTACCACCTAAACAATAAATAGCCACATGGTAATTTACAAGTTCCATTTCCTTGCCATTCCAATTCAGCTACTCTGTGAAAGTAAATCATACCTGGACTAGCTGAGTTATTTCAGTCTTCAGATGAGGGTTCATTGGAAATCTTGAGGCCAAGGAAAAAGCAATTCGAGGATCTACTGAGAAAGCAGTCCTGGCATATTCAATCCATTTGTCTGCGCTAATTTTGGGACGAGAAGATGTGCCTTCCCTGAATATAAAGATTAATACAAACAACAAAGCTTACTAAAGTAATTAATGCAACAAAAGGATCCCAAAAGAAGAAGAAGAAAAGGTATAGAAATAAAATATCAACAGATATATTCTGCTGACAAATGGAAGTACTTTGAAAGAGGTTGTGCCCAAACTTCAAGCCGATCAGCTTCATGCTGACACAGCATTAAAAGAAGCTGCTTCCTTTTTCCTCTTCCCGCAGCATAGTTGTCCATCTTGCCCCAGACAGGGTGCTCATTCTGCAATTTTTAGCTACACTTTAAGATTTGAATTGCAACAGAACATACATACAATCCAGGAAGGGAAATATTTATCATTCTGCAAATGTTTAAATAAATTTAGGATTTGTATGACAACAGAAAATACATGCATACAATGCAGATATAGAATGTCTTGTGGTCAAAACATTTTAAAACCAAGAAGCTGAAACATGACCATCTTACCGCCTCAACCAAAGAGTTTCCATTATCATATGCACGGCCCCTGGAATCAGACTGCAGAGAATCTAAGCTCCCATTTGAAAGATAGTGAACAAAAAGGGAAACAGACCGACCCTCACTCTGAGCAAAATTAATATTGTTTGTGTCATACCACTCGGGCTCATAGGAAAACCACCCCAAAGAGGCCCTGCATACACCAAAAACAGCTTAAAGTACAATTGCAAAGGTAAGCCAAGTAAGCTAGAATTTAACAGAAGACACAGGCAGAATGACACCCATAAGAAGAAAACCAGGTCAAAAGGATGTTTTGGACCTTAAGAACCTTACCTCTCCTTACAAGGGGATACAACAAACAAGCCTACGTGGTTCGATAATAAATTTATCATATTAATCTCATCCATTAATACCAAAATCCCAAAGACATTGAATGGTTCCAAAACTCAATCAACTGTTTCCTTCCATCATGACATGCACCATTAGCAATGAATGAGCTAAAATGGAACTCAAAAGCACGTGTAAATGAATAGAAACTGAAGCTATGTAAATTGGTAAAAATGTCTTGGTCTGATGGAAAAATATATGCAAACATGGTCCATGATTTACATAAGTGAAACTCGTCATTTGGCATAAATATGTTCTAAATGGAAAAGGGAAAATAAAATGGAAAACATGAGGTCTCAGAAAATGTCAAGCGCATAGCAATTTTCCGACTTGGAAAATCATAATAATAATCCAATATGCAGACAGTATATCCCCCTTTTCGCAATTAAAACTTCCATAGGCCATTAAAAGTAATCATCCTTTGAGTCTACGGAACAGCTTCAAAAGTACACATTTTTTTAAAAAACAAACCAAGGATAAATGGTATATGTAGGCGTATATGTACATGTACATATATAGGTATGTGTATTTGCAGGGACAGAGCCAGGATTAGACAATGGGAGGAGCCAAATCAACTAACTTCAACGTTAACAGGAACCTAATAAGTATTTAATCTCAAATTTGGGAGGGGCAGGGTTTAACTTGACAAGTATTTAAACTAGCAGAGATTAAAATTGCCATTAGACAATGACTTGTCCAAAATAAAATCAAAGCAAAAATAATTGAAAAGCTGTAATTCAAAAGTGAAAGAGTTAATTAAACAGGAAACTGTACAATTACTAGTCCAAAAAGAAAAGGAAAAAAATTAACAAGCTGTATATTTGAAAGCAAAAGAAAAAGAGTAAACTGTAGTTACCGGTATATTCTATCTTCCAACAACTGAAGCCCGGATCTAAAATTCTGTAAATTCCCTTGGGATTGGCAGGAGCAGAACTTAAGACCAAGAAGCATGAAAGTGAAGAACGTGCCAGTGGCTGCCGGATGATGTGAAAAGTTCCAGAGATGTTTGGTTGTCCCTTGCAACATCCGACCAAGGAGCAAGAGCTGCTCAACACTATTGTGACGAACCACCTATCAAACCAAAAAGGTAAAGTGATATGACCATCAGAAAATGAGAACCACAAGTTGGAATGTACATAAAGTCGTATTGACAGTCAAAAAACAAGATAATAATACAGAAATAATACACAATGACACATGCATATAGATGGAAAAACAAACAAATAATACACCATTTATGTATGAATGCAGTTCAGTGGTAAACAAGAAGCACAAACATCATGAGATGGAATACACTTGCATGAGAGAGAATACAGATTATATGTTACCTCAAAGCGGTCTATGAAAAATCCCAGCCACAATCTATGAGCTATTATTTGGTCAACCGGATTTGTATCAGGCAATGCCGCTGGTTCCCCAGGGGCCAAGTGGGGCCTTAATTTTGCAGCGGGTCCTGAATATTTCACATCAGATGCAAAGAGACCTCGTTTTGTATCAATTGTCCATAGCCATGCATCGACAAGTTCAGCAAGGACGAGAGACCCCAACTGTGGAGCAGCAGAAACCAGCCAAGTCCAGATGAAAACACCAGTCTCCATGGCATCAGAGGTAGAAATGTAAGCTGGACACCAGCAGAGAAGCCGCAGAAGTTTTGCAAAGCCCTCCAAATTTGCTTTTCTATCAGAACCCTGGTTAAGAAATGAAATATTTTCAAAGGGTAAGAGTGGAATGGCACTAAAAATACTTCTCAGCAATAAGTCTACAAATATATGTGTGTGTATATATGCATAATAGCGATAGCTCTACCAGATTTGACAGAAGTACAGCAGTTGCTTGTGAACAAGTTTCACGGAATTGGGACTTGTCCACTTCTCCACCTTTCTCTGCAATATTAACAAATTGTTGAAGGAGGCGCACAAACTTTGAAATTAACATCTCATTAAATGAATCATTCTCAGTTTCTGCCGGTTGAGAGAATGCTCCAGAGATCAACCTTTGGATGCCACCACCAAGACCTGTTTGTGGAGCATCAGATTGAAACCCACCAATGCTATTATACAACCTTCTCATGCCAGCAATTTCTCCAGCATAGTTACATTTAACCGTTGCACTAACTATACCAGTACTAAGGACCTCTAAGATAAAGGCTTCTGACAACTTTAAATTTGTTCCTGAAGCTGCAGCCGCTGCAGCTATGACTGCAGGGATATTTGCAGTTTGTGTTCCAGCCCAACAATCACTTTTTCCAGTACCAATCCTTATCTCAGATAATAGAGACACCACATCAGTTTTATGTCGTGCCTGCTGCCATGTGTTTGCTTTGCAAAGCTTTTCCTGGTGTATGTATATGAAACCAAAAACAAGTGACTAAAAGATTGTTTGCAAAGGTCTTTTATTGATGTTGTAATCTTATGCATCTTATTAATGAAAAGTATAAGGCACTCTTTTCCTCCTTCCTCTGATAAAGGAACTCATTTTCAGTTCCTCATCATGAAGGGGTTTTTTAGTGAGGCCTTCAATCCTATAAAAAAAAAAGTGACTAAAAGATCCCCGAAAAACAAAAAAAAATCTAGGTCATTATAAGAACAGCTTTTATGTAGAGGGAAACCAAAAACCAGCCTTAATATTTAAACAATTGAAAAATCACCAAAAAGATCATATATATGATTTAAGGGAAGTCAAATTTTCCTTTCTTCATTTTAGAAAATAAGGGCCAACTAAGGCATCCTAGTAGTAAATGTCAGAGATCTTCAAAACTCAATGCACAAGGGAAATGATATACACTTATCATGTAGGATTCCAATATTCAAGCAGGGGAAATGATAAGAAAAAAAGCAAATAACATATGCAGTCATCCAATCAGAAACCTGGAGTAGACCCTGGGTAGTACATGGAGCATAAGACAGTGATATGACAATCCATTCCCGGACCATTTTTTGGCACAAAGAGCGAACAGCTGCTTCCCAAGCAGGATCGCTGATAACAGTAGGTTTGTCATTTTGAACAGAAAAAAGAAGGGAATCAAGACAAGATGAATTCCATAAAACCTGCACAAATTTTATTCCATTTGTCTCAAATATGTAATTTGATTTAAGGAGACTGGGAAGGCAAAATGTAGAATAACCATAAGATGAGAAGTATATTACTAATACTTTACCTGAGAAAATTTATCTCTAAGCTGAATCAAAAGGTTCACAGCAATATTGTGAATGCGTTCTTCTCTCTGCGACATACTATTTATTAGAAAACAAGCATGCGCATAAAGTGTAGATTCTCTAATGACAGCTTCGTTGCCAGTTTCAGATATTCGGTCTTCCTGAAAGCATATGAAGAAATTCATGAGGTTCATAGAGCATGATTACATGTACATGCACAAATCACACAAACGGAGGATGACTGGATAAAATAACAGGACAAGAAACCAGTATTATATCAATAGCAAAAGACACGATGCACTTGTACTGTTTGGGAATGTCATCCAAGAGAGAGGAAGGGATATCATAACTTAATGACACAAATATTTACTATAGTCACCAAGAATATGGCACTCATTATAAAACTTACAAGAAAATTAACAGGGTGATTCTGGATAGAATAATCAGATAAAGCTAAACATGACTCGGCACAAAGACAGTTTCCCAGACAGCACTATGATACGTAACAGATTCTCTTATGCTTTTGGGTCCTTATGACATTTTGAATATAACTCTTTGCTAACAGTCTTTGTCATATGTCTAACTGAAAAGGTAAAGTAAGCCAGTGTAAAATATTTATAGTATGAGATAGTTCATGAGATTAACCACCCAAATTGTTAAGCAATTAGCACTCGTTAAAGTAAAAGACAGATGGTTATACAATTATTAATTAATTATAGTTCTAATGACAATAAAGATGCAAAGATGCATGCCCCATAAAATCTCCTAATATGAAGATTTTATTCAAACTGAGAAGTATACCAAAAACAAAAAAATAGTACTAAAAAAACTTCCAAGTAAATTGAAGACATACAAGCCATAACACTGCTGTTTCAAATGCCTTGTGCACAATTGCTGTCAAACATTGGAAGACAGCAGGCATAAGATTTGGAGTTTTCAAGTACTCGAAGACACAACTGAAGGCACTTCTAGATGCAGTCAAACTCGTGCTACCATTAAGGATGCCACCATTACTGCTGAAACGTATTATCTCCAGGAAAGCCACTGCAAGAAGATATGTTGCCTTTACACCTGAAAAAAATGAGCCAAGAAAGCATTGTTGAAAGGAGCATCCTAGGTTAAAAAACAAGGAAAGAAATAATGATATAGACCACAGCAGCTAATGAGTCCAAATAAGAAGCTATTATCGCACAAGAAATTATTCAACAGGGAAAACAGAGGTATATCCACCATAAAGGTGCATTATGTTCACTAGACCTGAAATTGTGCTCATTGATCCAACATCAACTCGCCCACCCAAAGCAGCAGAAAGAGCTGTTCTGAGGCTTACAGCAGCTTTCTCATTTCCACTACCTTGACGACTTCCAGGGTTGTGAAGGGCATTTAGTTCCAACTCATCTTCAAGCCATTTCACTGAGCTAACGACCTGCAAAAACAAAAACACATTGTGAGCTAAAATGGTAGTTTAGTTTAGAAAAGATTCAAACCATCATTTATGTAAACACACAAACTTATACACGAGTGTGAGTGTGTGGATGGGATTTTTTTCTTTTTTGGTTTGTGGGGTGTAGCTATGCAATTCTATTTTCAGAAGCAAAAATAACTCAAAATCAGTTGATACAAGTGCACTCCATAGAAAAACTAAAAGGGGAAGCCAAGCTCCATAAAAGTAGAAGAATTAATTTTATGATTGTTTTAATTTCAAATGCCACAATTAAATCTAAATCAGTGTGACTAAGACAATTAGTACAACAGCAGACAAACAGGAAAAAAGCTAATGATTTGTCAGATGAAATAATGTTGGTGCTGTGGAAGAATTCTGAAGATACACTCACAAGGGGAGGAGTCCCTTGAGCAATACGCTGGACAGCAACAGACCAACGTTCATTCCACATATACGGTCCACCCACAGCTTGAAGGGCAATAGTACCCATACTTCCCACACTGTTCAATGTAGTGGAAACTGATTTTGTTGGTATTTGCATCTTCTGTATGGGAGGTGCCAGTCCAAAAAGAGCAATATAGAACCACAGGTTGCGGAATAACTTAAGCAGTGAAGGTTCCACATTTTCTGTAGGATCAAAATCAGAACATATTTCAGCAACAGCAGGAAGTAAGGGGCCCAGAAAATCAGCTCCACTCCTGCAAAATTTGAAATACCGTGCATAAATTATCTGAAACATGCACAACAAGGTGGGTAACAAGAAAAATATATAGTTAACCAGAAAATATCTACCTTCCACTTTTTGACTCAGCAGCCAGGCCCACATCAGAACACAAAGATAACAGGCGATGGCAATAGTCTGAACGCAACTTAGCATTCTTTAGACCAGTAGCAATCAAAAGAAATGCTGCAGGAAGAGTCTAGAATGTGATTGAACCAGTGAGCCTCCAATCGAGTAGGAGAACCTCCAAGACAACTAAAAAGTAACTTCTATCACACAAATAATGCATACCTCAACACGTTCTGTAGTGGCCTCAGGTGCCAATGTTTTGCTTTCAGCAGATCCTACACTCAATAGTTTACTCAGGTAACTTCTTGTCAATAGAACAACCGTCTCCCGATATGACTTCTCAAAGCCTAAACTTGCAATGCGAGATACAGCATCAAGAAGCTGCAGTAAATTGAGAAGTAAATATCAAATTTAAAAAATATCTAGACAAGCTATTCTTTGGTCAACTTTTTAAGTTACTTGCATATATGAAAATACAGGGGAAAAGGTTTTCAAATTTATAATTAGAAAATACATACTCTAAGTCGTAGTAAACTAGGAGTCATAGCATCACCCTCTTCTAAGCTTTCAATGAAGAGCGGAAGTATCATGTCCACCACTTCAGGCTTTCTAATAGCAACATTTAAATCAGCCAACAAACGTATTACATTAAGCTGCACAGCTGAAACTGCCTGCTTCTCTTTATCAACCTGTGGCTACGTAAGCATTGCAAAAAATAAAAACAAAATGGGGTTAATAGTTATTACTTATTAGTTAATAAAAGCATAAATAAAGGCAACGCACAATCTAACAGGTAAATAGCCTACTATGACCTGATAGCACATATAACCTAAATTTACTAGTCCGTACCAAAAAAAGCCAGCCTCTATATATACAAATGCATGATATTCAAGCTAAAGATAACGACAGGAAATTGAAAAACATTTAGAAGTTTAATCTAAATTGATCAAAGAGATCATATAACAACACAACCAAAGAAGGTCTGTTAATATAACGTACTGCGGATGTAAGTGTTTGTGGAATTTGGCCCACAGGTAGGTACGTGCACTTTCGTGTATGACTAAATCATTCAAAAGCTAATATTATACACAAACCTGCTCCTCATAATCATTTCTCTCACGAATGCTAGTTGCTAATCCCATGATAAATGTATCTATTGGAGCCCGGTCTTTGGCCCAGCCAGATTGTATAATCTCACAACATGTCTTAAGAACACCCTCAAACAGGGCTCCTTGGCTGTTGCCCCAAGTATCAGCCTGTGGTGATGACGTCGTAAGAAATATCAGAAAGGAAAAAATTATCAACCTATAAGACCATTTTAGAGATTCAGAATCTCAATCCTAACTTCAATACACACCTGCATACATGCAGCCAGTACAAGGGGTTTAAGGCGAATGAGCAAGATACGTAGTGGCTGCCCTCCCCTAGGGTGGGCAATTTCTACAATCCCAGAAAGCAAGGAATTGAAAAGCTCCTCACAGACTCTCAACTTTCGCCATACAGAGACGATACATGCTTCAGCTGCATCTATCAACAATGCAAGAGTCTCAAGGATCAGCTTCTTAGAGGTCTTAGCATCTGCCTCAAGAGATAGAAGACTTCTAATTTGCATTCTAACAGCAGCTTGATATACAGAAAGTTTAGCGTTAACTCTGGATTTTAGAAGTGACCCTTGTTCAGTCCAATCACGCTTCCTGATCTGCAAACGAAGTCAAGAAAATTAACCCATCTCATTTTTCATTACTCAATGCTCATATAAATTTCAAATACTAACTTAATATACAAAATTACTACCAGTGAAAGTTATCTCCCATCTCCTTTTAAACCCACTTCTTATATGAAGTTTATAACTACCCCTAAAAGTGCATCCTTCGGTTGACTAAATTTAACGAAAAGAAAAAATACCATAAGATGGCAGTTGGCAATTACCTTTAGAAATGCAGACATAGACTGAAGCTGCTTCTTCGCAATAAATCTCACTTGCACCAAAAGCTTCTGATCGATACTTACTCTGTGCAAAATATGAGCAATCAATTTAAAAGCAATTTCTTGCTTCTCCATGCTCTCCACCGACTCCCCCTCGAAGGAAGCAACGTGTTGCCTAAACATAGCCCCACCACCATTTGCAATCAATGGCCCTCTGGATGAGTCATTGACTGGGCTTGAAACCTCAATGCCTTGAAAATGCTTAACGCTCAAAGGTGAACTTTGAGAAGACGATGTCTCCGAGCTTCCTGTAATCAGCTCCCTCGGTGATTCCGGAACTGACATAGCCAACTGATCGAGAAGGTAATTTATCAAGTTATCAGCGTCTGACGGTAAAATCGGGGGGAAATTCTGCGATAAAGCCAACAAAAAAGCCCTAGAAATCGCCAGATCACCTCCGTTTGTATCATGGATATTAAACGCCGCCGTAACTACCTCCCCAACCAACCCGGCGATCTCCAAACCGAAATCAGGAGACGAATCAGCAGATTCGGACACGTATTTCAAGAAATCAGCAAAAAATGAAACAATTGAGTCGTCGTTGTACGACTGCGGCCAAAACGAACGATGAAACGACGCCGGAATAACTCGAATAAACTCTAGCATCACCGATCTGGGACGGTTATCCGTGCAATTAGGGCACTTGGACAGCAATCGCGCCACAACAAGCACCGCATTGAGGTGAGACCGTGAAACTCGAGGCGATCCGCTCAGTAACAACTCCAACGGCGGACACCTCCCGCATATCCAAGCGATTTTATCGCTAAATTTCTCCGGGTTTTTTGCTATAATGTCGCACAGTTCGATCATTGACTCCATTTTCCGATCAACAATATTTCAACTAAAAATTAGTCAAAATCAACTCTAGAGACCAGATTTCGTCACAAAAAAGATCGCATAACGGACAAAAACAAACAGCTTCGAAATGCCCTAGGGTTTTGGACTTCTCATAGATTACGAAGCTGCCTTTGCAACGTCGATGTTGGCTCAGTTTATGTAATTGTCACCGTTGTTGCCATGGACTCCTCTCTTTTATTTTCTCACTCTCTGCATTTTTGTATGCTGCTTTTTACTATGTGTAAAGTAACACTACAAGTCACTCAATTATGTAGATATGATTTGTTAGTCAACAATTTTTTAAATACTTACATAATTATCATGAAATTTATTAAATGGTTACAAAATGGTCCATTCAATGTTAAGGTAGTAATAAATTTCAATAAGATTAAAGATCATTTTATAATATTTTGATAAGTTTAAATACCATTTTATAATAATTTGATAAATTTAAATGAACATTTTAGAATTATTTAGAAAGTTTGATAACCATTTAATAATATTTGAAAGATTATTGATCAAAACATCATTTTTATATAATTTGGGTAAAATGTCAAAAAAATGCTTATAACGGTTTGATTAAATAGCCACCTTGATCCTTATTATTTTTGGAACATTTTAGTCACTAATGTTTTACTTTGAGGCAAAACTGTCTCTTTATATATGAAAAACATTATTTAACTGATGGTTAACGTTCTAAAATAATTGACTTTTAACCTTAAGATGAAATGTTGAGGACAAATTACTCTAAAAAGAGTAAGGGTGAAAATGATAATCTCGTCAAACTTTAGGATTTTTTTCTATAAAATGAAATATTAAAGGTAAAAATACTCTAAAGATACAAGTCAAAATAATTATTTTGATAAATATTTGAGGCTAATTATAATATTATGTCTGTAATTTAATGATCTCTAATGTATTTTATCCTTTTAATATTAATTTTTTTATTTTCTAGGATTCTTTTTTATTCAGTTTAATCTGTATTGACCGGCAGGCTGGCACGGGTGTATTAATTACTAATAAGCGTGGCAAAATTCTATCCATTTCTGACATTTTGCATACATCTGACCCCTGCCTCCTCATACTTTTTAAATTTTAAAATTTTAATAATGACTCCAATAATATAGGACAATATGACTAAACTAAATAATATAAAATTATCAAACTAAAGAACATGAATTAAATCTACAATTTATGTATAACATAAGAATTGATTATAAAATTTAATTTAATAGATTTCACAATTGTAATTTGAATGAGGATTAAAATTTTAAAATAAAAAAATACAGAATTATAAATATCAATAATTTTTAGTACAACAACTAAATCCACAACTTATATATAGTATATCTACTAATCAAATAATTTTTACCTTCTTCTAAATGTTTCTACTAAAAATTAATTTATTATATTTTTAATATATTAAATATAAGGGTTAAAGATTCATTTAGTCCTTGAGATTGACTATTTTTTCTACATTAGCCTCTTAAGTTTCTTTTTTATCCACACCAGTCCTTGAACATATTTGTCCATATCAGTCCTCTAATATTTGATTGTCTGTGAAAATTTACTCATATAATTGCTAACATTGTTGGTTATTGAAGATTTTGTGTTGTCTGTTGTAGATATTAAATTGTTTATTTTAGTAATTTAATACATTTATTTATTTATTAAAATAAGATATTTTATCTAACTTTAATTTAGGGACTAAAGTGAATAAAAAATTCAATACTAATATAAACAAAAAGTCTCACTCACTATTGTGGAGAAATAATGAAATGAAGATTGAAGAGATTAATTAAAGCTTTATCCCTAACCCAAATTTATTTCGGACAAATTAAACAACTAAGAGTTAATTGCACCATATATTCCCAAACTATGCCTCTTACTATAAATTGGTCTCTAAACTTTTGAATATTTTAATTTCATTCCCAAACTATGACTCCCATTCTAAATTGGTCCCTAAATTTTTTAACATTCCAATTCATCCTTGAAACTATAACCCTTATTCTTAGTCCCCAAACTTTTAACACTCCAATAATATCCCCTAAATCATTCAAAACTTCAAAGTTGAAATTAGAATATTTAAAAGTTTGAGAATCAATATAGAATGAGGGTTATAGTTTGAGGATGAATTTCGTATGTTCAAAATTTTGGGGACTAATTTAAAATAAAAAAATAGTTTGAGGATGAAATTAGAATGTTTAAAAGTCTAGGGTCAAAATTGAACAGTGTCATAGTTTAGGATCATATTTTATAATTAACTCAACCAATAAGTGTATAAATATATAAATCTTGAGTCAAGAACGAAGATATTCGAACCAATAACTAGTTAGTTTTGTATGAGATACAAAATTCTTTAAACAATGTCGGAACTTTAAACTTTGGCATTTGTGAATATAACAAATATAATTTGGAGGATCGCTCCATAATAGGCCTCTATAAAACCTTATCTGAATTAATTTGTTAATAGATCAGATACCATTGAAAAATAAAAATATAATTAAGATATTCGAATTATACTTATTTTATAACTTTATTTTAAAATTAGACAATAATTAATCATAACTCAATTTTTTAAAATTTGAACAAAAAATAATCCTTAAATATATAAAAACAACAATAAAAAGAACATATATCAATACCCTAAACCCTCGTCGATAATACTAAATATTATATGCATTAACAAGATCACTAGTTCATGTAGAAAGAAAATGAAAGACCAAACAGTCTGTTATATATGTTTTGAACACAGATTATTGACTCCAGAAAAAATAAAAGATCTAAACTGTCCCAATTTCCTTGCTGCTAATCCAAACCTGTCCCTTCAAACCTATAAAAAGAAAAGAAAAACAACTAACAGCTAGTGTTAATAGGATATTTTGTTCATTTTTCTTAAAGTATTCGTATTTAAATTTATGTCGAAATGTAAATAAGACGATAAACCCTAAATATATAATAAATAACCATGTATATTCGATACCCTTGCTCGGATAATCATACCATATATGACACATCGTATGAATCATAAAGACAAACATGTATAGGAGAGCTAATAGAAGTACTATGTTATTGTATGCTTCAAGCTTCATGATTCATTTTTCATGCAGCATTGATTATGAAAAGTGGAAACCATTATAGGAAACAAGCATTTATGGAACAAGAAAATGTTGGCAATAATAAGAACGGTGTAGTTTTTGTATCAACGACGTACACTCAGATGACCCAAATTGCAGAAAAAACCTAAGAACAAACGTAAAATCATCAACGAAGTAGCTTGATATACGTACCAAGATAATATGAAATCTTCCTGGAATCGATCCGATCTCTAGAAACCATCAAGAATATCGATTGAAAGGGCCAGTAGGATGGAGTTGCTTGCAAAGACAAAGATAAGCGATGTAAATAACGCGATCTTTGGCAGTCTTGGTGTGTTTGCAGAAATACTTGAGCTGTTCGAGAGTGCAGCAACCGACCGATCATTTGGCCGAGCAGCAAGAAGAGCCAGTTGATGGCTCTCTTCTTCCCGGAAAGCACCAGCTTAGCGCAGTTCTCTTGGCCGCAAAACCTGCATCTGGGTAACACGGGATTTCGCCAAACAGATGGTGCTCGGTCGTGCATGGAGTGCTTGTTCAGCGCTATGTAACTGCCGATTTCTTTGAACTTCTCTTCCAAATCGTACTCCATCTTGTACTGTCTCTCGCACCGCTTGCATTGGACTTCGCCAGTGATGGTACGGATCCCATTAGACAACAAATGTTGAAGTTCATGAACCGTGGCTCGGTGGTTCGTCGCCCATGGATATGGAGGTTCAATGGTCTCGCTCTTCCCTTCTCGTGGAGCATTTGTAGAGTTCTTCCGATGACGTATGGTTCGTGAAGGGACTCCTCCGGCGATCACCCCGCTTCCAGGAACATCCTTCGGGGACGGAGAAAAAGCAAGCTCCTCTGGTGGTGGGTGAAGAAGAGGGCCTGAAGACGACGCTTCAGAAGCAAAAACAGCGTTGTAAAGAGAAAGGTTAGGGGACAACTGAAGTGGATGCGAAGTTGGTGATTCATAGAGCAGTGCTTGTGCCGGAGACACCTGCACCGGATCCGTAACTGCCACCGGCGGTGGGGAAGACGGCGTTGGAGTGCTAGACAATCTTAACTCGAGATTATCATCACCCATGATTCCTTGACCTGAGAAAATGGAAATGAACGATGTATGCTTCTGAATTCAATGAAACAAATGTGAGATTTTACTTTGAAATGGAAA
Source organism: Hibiscus syriacus (assembly GCF_006381635.1). NCBI lineage: Eukaryota > Viridiplantae > Streptophyta > Magnoliopsida > Malvales > Malvaceae > Hibiscus > Hibiscus syriacus. The sequence continues at coordinate 1,529,601 of NW_024063479.1, read as the reverse complement.
TTCTTTATAAAATTTCTGTTTAGGGTTCATGTTCTTGAAGATTTTATACTGTGAAGGTCAATTGACTTGGTCCGGAGGGGTAGTTTTGTACTGATGAAATTGTATGTTTAAAGGGACTATTTGTTTTTCGGTCCCTATACTCTTCGTACATTAATTTACTCTTTTTTAATTAATTATTAATATCCGATCTATTGATCGACTAATCCAGATCGGGTACTGCAGAGGCAAGGGCGACCCTCCCAACCCAGTTCTCTCCATTTTCAAACGTCAGATTTGAACCTCTAATCTTGCTTAAGGGACCTAGTACCTATCTACTAGACCAATGATTGTTGATATTTTTTTTTATTCTTTAATAATTAAAGATCAATTGAATATATTAACTTTTATTTTTTTTTCTAAAAACATAATAAGATTTTACAAGTTATTTACAATCCAAAATTTACGAAGAGATTAAATTAGAATAAAATTTACATTAAATGAAAACTATTTAGTAGCATTATCGTGTGAACTTCAATTATAAAATCGTTTAAATTGTTAAGATTAAATAAAAGAGATTAAATTTTAAATTTACAAATAGTATAGGGACAATAAAAATATTTAAACTACTGATAAGATAAAAATTAGTTTAATTTTTAAATAAGATGATAAATTTTTTTTCAGTTTTTTCTTCTTCTTCTTCTTTTTTGTTTTTTGTAATTTAAATATAAAGCTGTTTTTATTTTTTATTAGTATATGTTATTTATCTTACAATTAATTTTTTTCATATTTAAATGTCATTACCAATATATTTATCAATAAAATGATACGAAAATTATTATTACTCAATCTTATACTTATTTTATTTTTCAACTATATCTCAATTGAAAATGTAGAAAATATTAAATAATAATAAATATTTTTTAATCTTGGCCAAATAATGTAAAAAATTAATTATCGAGTTGATGTTTGGGTCAATTGAATATCATTTTAATTAAAGAAATTATTAATAATTTAAAAATATATTAATAATTATATGAATTGATAAATAATTACAGTTGAAAACAACTAGCTATTTGATATTTTTTAAAACATAAAATACTAACTAATCATGTTTTGTTGTTTTGAAAATATTAACTATAAAATATTTATTTAAAGTGTTTAAAAATAAATACACAACCTTAATTCAAAAGATAAATAAATAAATAAATAGACAATCTTAAATCAGTAAATAAATAAATAAATAAATAAATCTTAAAAATATTTTGTGTGATTAAAAGCTTAATATGTTGGGGAGAATGATATTAATCATATAATTAATGGATGTTAGTTTCTCACCATAGTTCTTTGAATATATTAAAACTTTTAACATATCAATAATTAATTGAAGTTATAACATAATCTTTTTTTGGTACACTGGAAGAAAAGCAAACAATCTACCGTCTCAACTCGCCCACTCCATTCATATCAGCTCCTAACAAAGCAAGAAATTTAGTTGGAGGCACCTGCAAAATGGAGATGTCTTATTCTTGAAGTAGAGCAAGATTCACCAACTTATCAGCACATTTATTGCCTTCACGCCAAATATGTCTTACTTCCACCACCCAACCTTCCTTAAGGATATTTATTAAATCATTAATCAAAACGTTTTCTGAGAGATCCTCCATCCTTTCTGTTGGGATTTCTGGAAGCTCGAATCGACAACCGAAAGAGCTCGCCAAGAGGGGTCGGGACGGTTCTTGTGTTTAGGGAGTAAGGAGATTGAAAGATAGAAAATTTGCACAACGATTTATAATGGTTCGACTTCTCAACCAAGTTTACATCCACTACCTTAGCTCTTCACCAAGGATTTTCCAACGAATCCATTAATTTGTTCTTTCTTTTTGAGGACAAAGAGATACCTTTACAACTCCCTAGTTTTTCACGGGATAAACTAGAACCTTTCCCTAGCTTTTACATGGGCTTAGCTGGAACCTTTCCCCTTTACAAAGGATAAAAGAAGTAAACAAATAAACCTCTCAAAGGTAGGTGTTTATGTTTGTGTGTTGTGAGCACTATAAAATTATACGCAAATAATGTGCAAGTATATACAATCGCTCAAGTAATAAAGTGATGAGTGAGTATCGTCTCCACAGGGATTGGGTGAAATTACAAAAGTCCAACCAAAGCTAAGCACTAATCTATCTATGTATAGTTAGTCTTAATATATACAAATGTCACATCAAATGAAAAGTGTATGAAGGTGGATGTAGATGAATGGTCTGATGGTGTAGCAGATGAAAATGCAGAGGCAAGATAAGATGTTAATGTTGCAAATGGTGCAATGTCGAGGCAATGAAAAATGGTAAAAACAGTAAATAAACAACAAATAAAACGATGAATATATAATCCTCATGTGATAAGCTTCCAATGGAATGAATGATAGGGATTGATCTAAGGATGCTAAGCTTATCTCTCAGGTAGATTTAAGCTATCTAATCTTTACTTACTCGACAGGGCTTTCCTAAAGTGTTCTCAAAGAAACCTAACAGAATAGATGCCAAGGCATCTGCTCTCACTCAACGATATTGGCCAGCCTACCCTATTAATAAAGACACCCTTTTTAGTCGTTGAAATCCTATCCTAGTATCTCCTGAGATCTAAGGGATTAGGTTATAGTATTCCTAAACCGGTTCAAAGCCCCTTGAAAATACTATAACCCATTGCTTATGAGGATATTGTCTTGCGTTTCTCTCGAATACTTACAAGTATTTTTAGCTTAGGTTTCTCTCGAACACCTAACCTTCATCTAAGAAATGACACTTCTATACATCTTACAAGCCTAGATGGTGAAACATTCATAAGCAAAACAAATAAAGAACCAAGATAAACTTAAATATACCATTAAAATAAAATTTAAACATCCATTAAACCAACCACTACCAAATAAGTTAGTTTATGGTGGGGTTCAAAATATCTACAAAATAAATCATGAAAATATTCGTTCCAACAACCCATAAATAATATAAAAATAACATCAAAAAGGGAAGTGAGAAGAAGCCTTTGACGCGTGTCCCTGGAGGTCTCCTCGGCCACTACGAACCACCTTAGCTCACTAGCTCCTCTCGACGCTTAGCTCGTCACTCCTTGAAGCTTTATCAATGGAGAAAAACCCTAAGGAAGAAGAAGGAAAATAAAAAAGGAATTTTTCTGCTACAGTTTGCGTATGTGTGTCTCTCTTCCTTCTTTCTCTTTCCCATGAGGTGTCATATATAATAAAAAATATCTAGGGGTAATGTAACATCCTCCATACCGGGTTAGTGATTAAAGTGTAAGATTTTAAAATGTCAGTGATCAAATTAAATTAATCGAAAAGTGAAGGAAGTATTAAAGATATTGGGTAGGATGAATTATTAAGTGAATGAGAACTAAAAGGGTAAAAGGGTCATTGAGCAAAGATAATAATTAAATAATAGATATTGGGTATTATAATATCCAAGTGAAAGAAACAAGAGTTTCCAGATAACTCTTGACTCTTCTTTCTTCTTCAACGTGAAGAGCCCAAGCTAAGGTGAGTTTAATTTCTCTTGATTAATCCTTCAAATTCAAGCATGGTTTTAATTATGGAAGCCTTAAGAAAGATTATAGAAGGAAAAAGAGTTGTAGAAACTCAGAGAATTGTAAGTTAAGGGAGATTAAAGGTTAGAAGTCATTGAATGAAATATTGGATTAGAGGTCATAATAAGAATTAGAAGTTGGATTTGACTTGTTATCAAGCTAATTAAGAAGTATAAGGTGATAGAATTAAAGTTAGAACATGTTGGTATTTGAGTATGATTCTTGAATATCATGTAAAAGATAGGATTTTGAGTTTAAGGAAGTGATTATGGAGTAGAAACGAGTTTAATTATGTGGATGAAAGTTAGGAATATTAATGGAAGTGAAGTATGAGGTATGGAGCTGAAATGAAGTGAATTTCAAGCTCAAAAATGTGATTTCTGGGCAAGGGGAATCGGTACCCATTCAAGGGGAACCGATACCCCCTCAAACGAACATAGAATTCCAGAATGCCAGAGGGGAACCGATACCCCCACAGGAGAACCGATTCCCCCTAAAGGAAAATGTTAATATTGGTTTAATAAGTTCGTTTAAGTTGCTAGTATCCAATTAAAAGGTGTAGGTATCTAATAATTGTCTTAAAATGTATAATTATGTAGATTCAGAGCCTAAACGAGTTCCGGAATCATTGACAAGTAAGATCGATAAAAAGGGAAGATAAGAGATTGAAATGGACTAGTGAGGCCAGGTGAGTGCATATTAATTCATTTATGATGCTAAATGGAAACAAGACTTGTGACAAGTATATTTCCTATGTTTAATGCATGAATATATGATTATATGTATATGCATGACATAAATTGTATGTATGCATGATTATATGTGTTAACATGCTTTTGAATGAATGATATGAAAAGTGAGATAAACAAAGTATGGTTGATATAGGGTAATATAAGAATAGCTCATAAGGTTATATGCATAGGTAATATAAGTTATAAGATGAGAATATATAGGAATATCAAATAAGTTATGAGATAAGTTATGTGATATAATCTATATATATGAGTTTATGTGATATAAAAGTGTATAAGTGAAATAACATGATAGGTGATAAAACCGTAAGCCTATATGATTATGTGTTATATGTTACATGATATGACATGCAAGTTACATGAACAAATGAGAAATGATATAAGTCATATGAAACGATCTACGTGAATACATGCACTTGTGATACAGTGATATGATATGAGATATATGGTTACACATACCTGTGGTATGTGACAGAAGAGAAAGAACAAGTGATACGAAATGTATAAATAAATGCCCATAGTATATGATACGAGAGCTATAGGTATAGTTGGCATGCCAAGAGTCGAGGGTTTACCTATGTTCTACGGAACATATGGACAGTTTTACCTATGTCTTTCGAGACATATAGACAGTATACCTATGTTCTAAGGAACATATGGACAGTTACCGAGGATCTTTATGACCTCTGGACAATTACCGAGGATCTTTATGACCTCTGGATAGTTACCGGGGTCTTTGTGACCTCTGGATAGGTCCTTCGGGACATTTATATGAGCTGTGGTGACAGCATAGTGGTGCACAACCTCAATAGACTCACATATCTACAGTTCTCACATGTGCACATGGGCTAATAAGAGATAACATGGAATGTACTGTATATGATATATGTGTGTTAGTGATTATTGTATATGCTATAAGATAATATGATATGAGCTTAATTGATTATATGAACAAGAGAATAGAAATATGAAAGGTGATAATATGATAATGATAGGAAAGAAGATAATTATATGTATGTGTGGATATGTATATATATATATATATATATATATATCTATATGAAAGGTGCATGGTAGGAATCATTACATGTATATGTGGGTATGGTGCTTGTATGTGATATGTTAGTAGAAATTGTTCAAGCATGATTACGAGTTAGAGTTTTATTATATGTTTTATGCCTCATTAAGTCAACGACTTAGCGTGTGATTGTTTCACACGTAGGTTACAGAAGTGAGAAGAGTAAAGAGCTAAGAGGAGCAAGACAGGTCAGTTCTCCTTACCCAATTGTCAGATCAGAAAATATATGTACGGTATATAGAGTGTAGTTGGCATGTAGTCTAAAGATATAAATTGTATGAACTCTGATATATTTTGTAAACGTTTTGAATGAGTTAAATGTTATCCAAGTTTTTAAATTACTCACTATTTTATACGAATAAATGTTTGAAAAGTCAATGTGACACTTCGGACTCGTATCCGGGTCGGATACGGGTTGGGTGTTACATTTAATGGTATCAGAGCTACGGTTTAGCCGATTCTAGGCTAAAAACGAAGTTGAAAGTGTTTTAAAAAGTGTACATGCCAACACAAAGTGAGAAAAAAAAATATTTCTGATCTGATAGGATAAGGAGTGTGTTGTCTTGTTAATAGAGTTAAATTGTTATGTTATATAAGATAAGTGAATACTGAGAATGATTTATGAAATCTATATATATGTTTATATGATATGATGGATGACATGTGAACATATGCAATTGACATATGTTATACAATATGAATTGGATGAGCATATGCACACGTGATATCTGATAGAAGAAATGATATGAGCACATGAAAATATGAGAGTTTCCAAAGTAAAATACAAGACGATAGACCTGAAGGTAATAGCATTCACCTGCCCTGGCCAGGCAGGGAGAAGAGCGAAAACCTCAGGGAATGTCTGTATAAGATTAGAGAATGATTCATGAGGTTGAATGATATTCCGATATGTTTTTAATTGTATACTTCGTTAATTCATAGAATGAATGTATCAAAATAGTTAAAAGAGTTATGAGCACCCGATCTCAAGGGTGAATTTGAGGAAGGCTCTGTTGTTACAGACCTTTGGATATATGATATGAAGATAATACTAGAAGATGTTCATTTCTCCATAGTGGAGAAATTAAATTGAGAAGTTTGTTATTATGTGGATAAGATGGAATATGGTGAACGAGTTTCACCATAAGGATGTTTAAAGATCAAGTAACGCGGTTATTGTTGTAAAAGAGTTTGTATTCTAGATGGAAAGAGTTAGCATTGGCTAACCAGAGTACGTGATAAAAATGTACTGGAATTATAAGATTATAAGATATTGTCAGGATATGATAACCAAATTTGAAATGGATCTGGATACAGTTGCATATTTGGATCATAGTAATGTGGTATAGTAAAGGAAAAGGAAGTAAGAATTTGTATATTTGAGTAAAGCTGAGGATTGATAAGAAGAGTTTGAGAATGTGTATATCGATGATCAGATTATAGGACACAGGAAGTCAGAATGTTGAGTTTGAGTAAAAGAAATTTCAGGATGTATGAGAATAGAGGTGAAATTGATAAGTTAAGTAAGCGAATTTTTAAATAATTTAGATTGGAAAGGATGTATACGATTGGTATAATAGGGCTTGTGCCCTAGATTAAACAAAAGTTATTATCTAGCTGTCAGAGTAAAGGTGCTAGAGTTATAAGATTTGAGGAAAGATAAAGTGGAGTTAATCAAATATGATATGAATCTAGATGTGGTTATGTATCTTGATCATACAGATATGATGTAGGCAAAGAGATAATCATTGGTATGTTTTAAAAAGTGGCTTTAAAGAAGAAAATAAAAATACAAGAGATGATAAAGAATAAAGTTCGGTATAAGAAATAAGGATATCAAAGTTATGAGGATACAATGAAGATTGTTAAACAGAAGATGAATGCATAAACGAAAAAGATAGTTGGAAAATTAAAGGATTGAAAAGTAAGTTTCTGATGATGACAAGAAAGAATAAGTCAGGGAAGCAACATAAGAACATTAGAAAATATGTTCTTATTAAGATGTGCAGTGAAAATTCGAGGACGAATTTTCTTATAAGGAGGGGAGATTTGTAACATCCTCCATACCGGGTTAGTGATTAAAGTGTAAGATTTTAAAATGTCAGTGATCAAATTAAATTAATCGAAAAGTGAAGGAAGTATTAAAGATGTTGGGTAGGATGAATTATTAAGTGAATGAGAACTAAAAGGGTAAAAGGGTCATTGAGCAAAGATAATAATTAAATAATAGATATTGGGTATTATAATATCCAAGTGAAAGAAACAAGAGTTTCCAGATAACTCTTGACTCTTCTTTCTTCTTCAACGTGAAGAGCCCAAGCTAAGGTGAGTTTAATTTCTCTTGATTAATCCTTCAAATTCAAGCATGGTTTTAATTATGGAAGCCTTAAGAAAGATTATAGAAGGAAAAAGAGTTGTAGAAACTCAGAGAATTGTAAGTTAAGGGAGATTAAAGGTTAGAAGTCATTGAATGAAATATTGGATTAGAGGTCATAATAAGAATTAGAAGTTGGATTTGACTTGTTATCAAGCTAATTAAGAAGTATAAGGTGATAGAATTAAAGTTAGAACATGTTGGTATTTGAGTATGATTCTTGAATATCATGTAAAAGATAGGATTTGAGTTTAAGGAAGTGATTATGGAGTAGAAACGAGTTTAATTATGTGATGAAAGTTAGGAATATTAATGGAAGTGAAGTATGAGGTATGGAGCTGAAATGAAGTGAATTTCAAGCTCAAAAATGTGATTTCTGGGCAAGGGGAATCAGTACCCATTCAAGGGGAACCGATACCCCCTCAAACGAACATAGAATTCCAGAATGCCAGAGGGGAACCGATACCCCCACAGGAGGGAACCGATTCCCCTAAAGGAAAATGTTAATATTGGTTTAATAAGTTCGTTTAAGTTGCTAGTATCCAATTAAAAGGTGTAGGTATCTAATAATTGTCTTAAAATGTATAATTATGTAGATTCAGAGCCTAAACGAGTTCCGGAATCATTAACAAGTAAGATCGATAAAAAGGGAAGATAAGAGATTGAAATGGACTAGTGAGGCCAGGTGAGTGCATATTAATTCATTTATGATGCTAAATGGAAACAAGACTTGTGACAAGTCTATTTCCTATGTTTAATGCATGAATATATGATTATATGTATATGCATGACATAAATTGTATGTATGCATGATTATATGTGTTAACATGCTTTTGAATGAATGATATGAAAAGTGAGATAAACAAAGTATGGTTGATATAGGGTAATATAAGAATAGCTCATAAGGTTATATGCATAGGTAATATAAGTTATAAGATGAGAATATATAGGAATATCAAATAAGTTATGAGATAAGTTATGTGACATGATCTATATATATGAGTTTATGTGATATAAAAGTGTATAAGTGAAATAACATGATAGGTGATAAAACCGTAAGCCTATATGATTATGTGTTATATGTTACATGATATGACATGCAAGTTACATGAACAAATGAGAAATGGTATAAGTCATATGAAACGATCTACGTGAATACATGCACTTGTGATACAGGTGATATGATATGAGATATATGGTTACACATACCTGTGGTATGTGACAGAAGAGAAAGAACAAGTGATACGAAATGTATAAATAAATGCCCATAGTATATGATACAAGAGCTATAGGTATAGTTGGCATGCCAAGAGTCGAGGGTTTACCTATGTTCTACGGAACATATGGACAGTTTTACCTATGTCTTTCGAGACATATGGACAGTATACCTATGTTCTAAGGAACATATGGATAGTTACCGAGGATCTTTATGACCTCTGGACAGTTACCGAGGATCTTTATGACCTCTGGATAGTTACCGGGGTCTTTGTGACCTCTGGATAGGTCCTTCGGGACATTTATATGAGCTGTGGTGACAACATAGTGGTGCACAACCTCAATAGACTCACATATCTACAGTTCTCACAGGTGCACATGGGCTAATAAGAGATAACATGGAATGTACTGTATATGATATATGTGTGTTAGTGATTATTGTATATGCTATAAGATAATTGATATGAGCTTAATTGATTATATGAACAAGAGAATAGAAATATGAAAGGTGATAATATGATAATGATAGGAAATAAGATAATTATATGTATGTGTGGATATGTATATATATATATATATATATATATATATCTATATGAAAGGTGCATGGTAGGAATCATTACATGTATATGTGGGTATGGTGCTTGTATGTGATATGTTAGTAGAAATTGTTCAAGCATGATTACGAGTTAGAGTTTTATTATATGTTTTATGCCTCACTAAGTCAATGACTTAGCGTGTGATTGTTTCACACGTAGGTTACAGAAGTGAGAAGAGTAAAGAGCTAAGAGGAGCAAGACAGGTCAGTTCTCCTTACCCAATTGTCAGATCAGAAAATATATGTACGGTATATAGAGTGTAGTTGGCATGTAGTCTAAAGATATAAATTGTATGAACTCTGATATATTTTGTAAACGTTTTGAATGAGTTAAATGTTATCCAAGTTTTTAAATTACTCACTATTTTATACGAATAAATGTTTGAAAAGTCAATGTGACACTTCAGACTCGTATCCGGGTCGGATACGGGTTGGGGGTGTTACAGGTAATGATGAGGTTGTTGGGTGCAAAATACCCCTCATACCCCTAGAGTCACATTTAGTGCATGAACCTTATCCTCCAGGTGGCAGTGGTCCTCTGGCAGCTTTGGCAGGTGGTTACAGCAATCAATTCACGTGCAGAGCCAGCTGTCCACGTACAACTGTATATTTTTATCATTTTCTATGCCAGAAATTCCAAGGCATTTCAATCTGCTTCAGCAACATGTGATGCCGCGACATTACTTCCCAAAGAATCCTTTTTGCTTGTTATTCCCTACACACCACAGACAAACTGCACATTTCCCTCAAGTAGTATCATTAAGAAATAAAATAACACTACTACCACAAATGCAACTATATGCAACTACATAATCCTAAAATGTCTAAAATGAGCTTTTAAACAAACAATAACTTAAGCAAAAAACGCCTTAAAAGTAGCCTTTTTAGGAAGTTAACACACCCCCAAACTTAAGCTATTGCTTGTACTCAAGCAATGGATAATAATTACATAAGAAAAATGTCATGGCAATGTTCGACAATAAGACAGTAGGACAAAATTGAATTTCAACCCTCAGAAAAATAGGCTTCAACATGTTAGACTTATAGAGAATTCAAGTACTTTTCCCTAGGTCAAGATCCTTTGTGGTAGTGTATATGCATGATTATATCCAATCTATACTTAGCAAATTTAAACAATTTCTAATCAAGTCCCCTAGTTTGTGCCAAGACATTTACTCATTCATTAAGCATATTTTATTTACTCCCTTTTTCTTTTATGAACTTTTTTTTATATGATGTTATGAAGGGAGTCAGCTCATCACACCTACTCTCCCACACTCTAGGTAAAAGGGAGCATACCTTTCACCCCCGAGCTAGTTAAGTAGAGTCATCTAGTGACTACTTTCATTCACTCATATGCACATGGCTGCCATTTATTAAAGAGAGTTTCAAGCAATGCCATGGCAAAGAAGAGTGTCCCTCTACAGCTATGCCTAAACATTTATTCACAATTTTATATATAAGGGAGTTATTTTTTTTATTTTAAGATCAATACTATATTTCAATGCCAAAACTAACTAGAGTTCCTTCATAAAAAATTTCCAAATTTTCTAAGTATAAAGAACATACAAATCGTGTAAAAAAATTCACAAAGCATCAAGCCCTAGAGTGAGTTATATCATTCTCAATAGTCATTTACATTCAGATTCTAGCCTAACAAATTCATCATCATCGGGTATCCTCAATACATTTTATCTAACTGTTCTACCATATACTGATGTCATGGCATAATACTACGCTAATGCTATCATGCATATGTTCTACCGAGAACACTACTCCCCCAAACCTAAGGGAAACATTGTCCTCAATGCTTAAAGAGAACTAAACTAATTAAAAACTATATTTCATGCAATGAAATGCAAACTAAATGACAATGAATGTAAGTGAGGTACATCAATGTTTACGTGGTGGTGTTGCCTTGGAGGTGCTAGCAGCTCCTCGTTTGGTGCGCTTGCGTAGTGGTGCGGGGATGGACTCGGAAGAACTGGAGTACTGACGCGCAATGCGTCCAGCCGTGGTCTTGGTACGATGACCACTTCGTGGTGCAGGAGAAGGATCGGGTGCAGGGACAGGACTAGGTGTTTCTTCGACAGGTATAGTGGGCAGATATTTAGGGGTTTCAGAATAGTACAGAGCAGGATTCGATTCATCAACTGGAGGATCGGCTGCATCTTGCTTGGGCTCTGGAGATGCCTCGGCATTAAATGCTGACATAATTTCTTCTGGGAAGCTAAGGAAATTCCGTTGACCGTGGGGAATAATTTCTTGAAACATTGATTCCACCACAACATATCTATGCTTCACATATCCAAAAAAGTTACGGATGTCACTGTGTAAAGTATCCAGGGTAGCTTGAGTCTGCGTCACAGCTTCCTCGAGAGCAAGTAACTTTGCCTCGACATTTGATTGTGTAGTTCCTACATATTGCTCATGAACAGGGTCTTTAGACTTGGGATTTTCAATTCCCAATAGCAGTGGGAGTCTGGCCCTAGTAATGCCCGATAATCCAGGTAAAATCTCATCAAATGCATTTTCCTCTACTTTTTTCTTACGACACAAAGCAGTAATTAAGTTAGGAAACACCAAAGCACTTGCCTTTTTACCCAAACATTCATTAACTTGTTGAATAATATTACGACCAACATCAATAAGATGAGATACCATTATTGAATGTAAAAGCAGTAAGCGAGAAAGTAATACCATCGTATTGTGGGAAATAGGCATAAGTTTATGTTTAAGGAAGTGATTCCATAACTTGGCACACGGTAAAAGACGCTCACGGTTGACCGAGTATCGACTCGTTTGTCACCCATTCCACTCGGTGTCTTCGAAACACAAATCTTTCAAAATCCCATCGTATGTGGTGCTATCAGCCTCTGTTTCGAATGTGGCATGCCCGTCCACTACATCCTACAAATGAAAATACCTATTAATCATAGTGGGTGTAAAACGGATCTGCTTACCTCAGACAAAAATGGAGTGTTGGTTGGGCTTGGAAATATTTGCGTAAAACTCCTTAACCAACGAGGCATTCACTGAACCCGGATGGCGTGCGAATTTCTTCCACTTGAGCGGTGTCACAATGTTGAAACCCAACTCAAAGAAAAGTCTGTGGTTCTTGAAGTTTAGAACCAAGCCTTGGCCTCGTTATCCTCGAACTGCTGCCAAGCAGAAGCGTCAGTTAGAGCCGATCTTGAACGCACCATTTTTGCTGTTGTTGAAGTAAGAAAAAGAAAAAAGGAAGAAGCTTTTGAAACCTTTAAAAATCTTGGAGGAGTTTCGGTTATGGAGAAAATAAAAGAGGAAAAAGATGAAGTAATGAGAGAAAAAAGTAAAAGTTAAAAAAATTAGAAAAGTTAAGGATGAAAGAAAAAAGAAAAAGTTAAAAATTTGAGAGGGAAAAGAAATGATAGGACGGTTAAGAAAAGAATGAGTGTGTGGAGGGGGTTATGCGTACATGGGAAGGAAAAACTGCCAAAGGTAATGATGATGATGGGACAAAACTGTGGAGAGAGAAAAGTAAATGTAAGAATTAAAATAAATTAAAAGGAAACAAAATCAAATAATATCTTCCCCATTTAATGCTATGTCATTTCCTCCATTTGGGTAACCGCTCCCTGCACGGTTTGCATCATTGTGGTTCCTACAAATTAGTTCAAAAATTAATTACAAAATAAAATAAAATAAGAATAAAGAAAAGCTTAAATTTGAAATTTTATTTATGCACAGACACAAATTCAATGTCGTGGCATCGAATTTTGGTTCTCCTCTGGGTACACTTCAGTATCGTGCAGACGTAACACGTCCTTGTTGTGTGGTGGTGGAACTCCATTGTAGGCTTTCAGACGCTGGCCATTGACCTTAAAGATCATCCCATTGTCTATTCTCTTAATGTCAATAGCTCCATGGGGATAGACATAATGCACCTCAAATGGTCCTGACCATCGAGATTTGAGCTTCCCAGGAAAGAGTTTGAGTCTGGAGTTGTAGAGCAAGACTTGTTGCCCCACATGAAAATGTTGTGGCATCAGTTTCTGGTCATGCCACTTCTTGGTTTTCTCCTTATATATCCGAGCATTCTCATATGCTTGTACTCTAAACTCTTCCATTTCATTAAGTTCAAGTAATCTCTGCTCCCCAGCTAGTTGAGCATCAAAATTCAATCATTTGATGGCTCACTATGCCTTATGTTCAAGCTCAACCGGGAGATGACAAGCTTTACCATACACTAGCTTGAATGGTGACATTTCTAAAGAAGTTTTGAACGCTGTTCTGTACACCCAAAGTGCTTCATCCAACTTTGGCGACCAATCATTTCGCCTTGGGTTCACAACTTTCTCTAAAATCTGCTTGATCTCTCGATTGGATATCTCTGCTTGGCCATTTGTCTGCGGGTGATATGCCGTGGCAATCTTATGTCGAACTCTATATCTCTTCAATGTCTTGGCAATCAACTTGTTATCAAAGTGAGTTCCTTCATCACTAATAATAGCACGAGGTACTCCAAACCGAGTGAAAATATACTTGTGCAAAAACTTGAGTACGGTCTTGGAGTCATTCCTTGATGTTGCTACTGCTTCTACCCACTTTGACACATAATCCACAGCAAGCAAGATATATAATTTTCCTTCAGAAGATGGGAATGGTCCCATGAAATCGATGCCCATACATCAAATAACTCTATCTCCAAGATATTTTACAGTGGCATTTCATGTTGTCTGGAGATGTTTCCAGTCCGTTGGCATCGATCACAAGCTTTGTAAAATGCTTGGGCATCTCTAAACAGAGTTGGCCAGTAAAAGCCTGATTGCAGGTCCTTAGTAGCAGTCCTTGCTCCACCAAAATGGCCTCCACATGGGGCCAAATGACAATGATACAAAATATCGCGTTGTTCCTCTTCAGGTACACATCTTCTAATGACCTGATCGATACAATGCTTGAATAAATATGGCTCATCCCAAAAATAGTGTATTGCATCATGCTTGAACTTCTTTTTACCCTGATTATTCAAATCAAAAGGCACAATTCCACTAACAAGAAAATTAACAAGGTCAGCGTACCACGGGATTGTCGCGGCATATAAAATTTTCTTTTCAGGAAATTCCTCTTGGATATCTAAAGTGTCATGGCATTCAGAATTGTTTTCTAGCCTAGATAAGTGATCAACAACTTGATTTTCAGTTCATTTTCTATCTACCACCTCTAAGTCAAATTCTTGTAAAAGCAAGATCCACCTAATAAGTCTAGGCTTGGTGTAACACCCATAACCCGTATAATTATACCTATACAGATTATAGATGTTATCCGAATTTCTAAAACCATTATGATATTCAAAAGCGATTTAAAATTTATATTCATAAAATGGTAAATGATATTATAAATAAAATTTCATATCATATAAATCATGTTTCGTTGTAGCCAATTTAATTCAAAATATTTTTTTTAAATAGTGGGGGAATCGGTACCCTGTAGGGGGTATCGGTACCCCAAATGCATTCTGGAAAATTTTGCTTAAAACGTTTACTGTTCACTGCTACAATAACTGCTACAATAAACTGCAGTAACTGCTACAGTAAGCTACATTAACTGCTACAGTAAGATGCAGTATCTGCTACAGTACTTTCGAAAATACATATAAATTCATAAAATTCCATTTTGTTTTCAATTTTGTTCAACAAAGCAAATAAAACATAATAATTACATGCCACTAATTAAGTCTACATTACATCTTAGGATGTCTTAATGATATAGAAATATACTTCTTGATGCTTTATGTCACTTTGTACACTTTATTCCACTACTGGCTTTTTACCTACGCGTGAAAATTATCACACGCTAAGTATATACTTAGTGAGGCAATTAAAACATTAAACAATGCAATATAATTCATGCATGAATTTCAATTTCAAATCAAATTCCATAAAACCATGCTAATAGCATATCCAATATTTTACCATGATCAAAATATCATAACTAAATATAAAAAATATTCTTTCCAATATACTTGTCATTCATTCCATAAGCTCGTAAGCTTATTTGTATAATTTACCATTTATTAACCAATAAACCATAAACCATAGACAATAGCCCAGTATAAAACCCTGTGGACCCTGGATATTCAAGTAATATTTGCACCGTAGTACTACACATAAGGTCGTGCCCACCATATACACCGAAGTGTATTACACATAAGGTCGTGCCCACCATGTACACTTAGTGTCCTTACACACTATAGTGTAATATTAAACCTGCAGCTACTATACTTTATGGCATGCCAACTATACCTTGTCCCTCAATGACTTACTTAGGCATATAGTCTATTTTATTTGATCCATCCATGGCAAAGTATATTATCAATTTCAACATTGGGCAGTTCATACCCGAAAACATTCATGGTAAAATATCACATTTTTTCATGATCAATACATTTTGATTTCATACCATGACATTTCAATGTCATGTCAAAGTTATAAAAATGACATATATCATGCTGATATAAACAAGATCGACTTATCGCAAGTCTTCCTAATAATGTATACAACATCCATGTATAATGTCATGCATGTATTGCACTCACATTGACACTTTATATAGTCCACAATATGATCCTCACTAATTGTCCACAATATACCCTTTTCTATTTGACTCGCTTCGATCACAAATCAATCACAATCTGTATTAAATCAAAAATTCATAACAATATTTATGTTAGTATTGTACTAACATAAACACATCCCATAACAATTCCATAATATACTTGGAACTCATTTTCTATCAAGTATTTAACACTTAATAATTCCTTTTAACATTTTCACCGACTTTTTCAATTACATAAAATGGTCCTTCACCATTTTATCACATACATTCATTTAAATTTCCAATCAACAATTTCCATCATAGTACATCAATTATACAACACTTATACAACAACCCCTCAATTTTCCAGAATTTACAAATTGATCTCCAACTTTTAAAAAATTATGAAATAGTCACCAAATTTTGTAAAGCTTGTAGAATACTTGAATATGAATCTACAACATATAAATCATCAAGATTTATCATCAATTTCATAAATCCTATCATGAACATAAACCCTTAGATTTGGGATCTTTGAAATCCAACAAGATTAGAAAGCAATATTGGTACCAAATGATAGCGTTTTTCGCTTAGATCACTTTCCTATCTCACGACATAACTCCAATTCCAAAGGAATTAGCTCAAAAATGGAAAATAAAATATTTTCTTACCTTGAAAGCTTTCTCACGTCCATGGAGAAGAGAAGAACTGTTTAGTTAATCGATTGACAGAATTGGGCAAGAGGGGGGGTGAATTGGCAATTAAAATTTTGGTGGAAGCTTTTGTAGAAAATTGAAAGTAATTGCACAACGATTTAGAGTGGTTCGACTTTCTCAACCAAAGTCTACGTCCACTACCTTAGCTATCCACACTAAGGATTTTCCAACAAATTCACTAATTTGTTCTTTCTTTTGAGGACAAAGAGTAACCTTACAACTCCCTCAAGAATTATACCCCAAATTCTTGAGCACACTCATTTTCAAAGAGAAATACACAAATTTGCAAACTTACAAGGAAAACCTCACAAGGTAAGATGTTTGCACAATTCTAGAACAAAAAAAGAACACTAAAAAATAATTACAAATGAGCACAAATGGTGTTCTTGAAAGCAAAATGAATATTGAAAGGAAAATTGGATTGATTTGCACAAACTTGGTGTTTGATGCTTTTTCTCTTGTTTCTCTATAATTTTTTTTGTTGATCAAAGGCTTCAGAACTTGTTTAAATACTCCCTCAATTGATTCTAAACATTGGGGATGATTAGTGGAGTCAATGGAGCCGTTTAAGTGTGAAAACCATTAATACAACTGCTTGGAGCGTGGGGGGAATCGGTTCCCCTCATAGGGAATCGGTTCCCTAAGGGTAAAATTCAAATATTTCGACCGTTGAACAGTGGGGGGAATCGATACCCCTGGGGGGAATCGATACCCCTGGGGGGAATCGGTTCCCTTCGAGCATACTGAAATTTCTCGGAGTCAAACCATTCAGGGGGAATCGATACCCTCTTGGGGGGAATCGTTTCCCTCTGGACAATCTGAAATTTTTTGGCTTTGAAATGGTTCGAAATATTTTTTAAAATCATTTTGAATTTTTTTAAGTTTAAAACTTAATTTTACACTTGAGTAAGGATTAAAAATGACATTTGAAAGATTTGGAGTAATATTTTGATATTCGAATAATTATATCGAATATACTTAGAAAATCTTTTGGAAAATCTTAAAATTCATTTATCTTAATTTGTTATATCAAAAATCAAAATGTTTTCAACAATTTTTTGTTATATCGAAATATCAAAATGTTTTCAACAATCTCCCCCTTTTTGATATAACAAAACATTTTAGTAATTTTAAGATTTTGAAATTAAGTTTTGAAATTACTCCCCCTTACTCTAACAGTTCCCCCTTTTAAAAACACAAACATTTCTCCCCCTTTTTGTTAAATCAAAAGGACTTTTAAAAGATTTTAAACAAGGTTTTGAAATCATTTAGCCAATTGATAACTAAATATAGCGTAAGCTGATAAGATCATAATCAAGAGAAAAATTAGCCATTAGTTACATAATTCAATATTCATAAACAATGTGAAATGACAAAAATTGGTCATAATGCAACTAATATGTAAATGATGCAAAAAATAAACATTAAGCTCAAAATGAAAGTGAAAATCAAACCAAATATATAAGCATGTAAGTTCAAATATCCAATTATCCAACAAATTCAAACACCCAAAATAAAACAATCCATGAACATCAAAATGTTTCACAATTAAAAGTTTTGAGTTCGGGACGATAAACCCATTGACCCAAAGACCGAGTTTGATAAACAAATTACTAAGAAGACAACCATAAACCAAGGTTTCTATATTATTAGAAAGAACAATGTTTATGGAAACTCACTAAAGATGATCTGTGGCAGATTAATCTTCTTTTTATGATGGATACAATATATCCACCATATATCTATGTTCCTAAGGGAGGAGTACCTACCTCCGGATGGTCTAAACCACCAAGAGATCAAATAATGAATGAATCTATCACAATGAGTTCTTAGGGTACTCTCACTATCCTTAGACTTATAGGGTGAATCCACAGTCTCTTTTTCATTAAACCTGAGTTATCTAGTCCAAAATGGGTAGCGATTGTGCCGGACTCAATAAAAATGAATTGTCCTAAAAGATATGATCAAATTCTTATAGTTTCAGATCGACGCTCGTTTTGGACACATACCACATTGGAATAGAAAAATGTGGACTAATTGATGATAAACCAAAGGTTTGAGTTTAAAGAGTTTATCAAACTTCTAGGATTTAAGGGTAGGAAGATATTGGAAGTCCATATCTTCTATAGCTTGGATCGAAGGGATACGCTCTTCCCAGATTTTGTATGACTCAAAACAAGTATGGTACATATGGTATAGATCTTGTCCACAACCAGGTACATTGAAACAAGAGTTTATAATGGTCATATTTGGGTTATTTGGATTGGGTGGAGGAATAAGAGGTCGATTTTGTCTTGAGCTACTAGACAATGTCCTATATCGTTTAGGATTTGACATGGTTTACGAATCAGAATAGAATATGTAACCTGCAAATTTAAACACATGTATACAATATAATCAATCCAAAACTCAAATGAGTCCTCAATATTTTAAGGTTCTCTAAACCGAATCCTAAAGGTCAATGTTTTGAAAAAACTATTTGGAAAATAATGTTTGAAAATCATAATACGTATAGTTTTTATGAAAACATAATTGAATCAAAAACATCAATTAAAACAATAATTTTTGATTTTTTTATTTCGAAATTTAAAGATAGTTTTTGAAAAATTGAGTGTTTTTGACGAAATTGGATGTAAAATCATCATATAACCAATGCCCGATGTAATGTTCATCTTATAACTAACCAAAACTAGTCCTAAGTTCAAAAATCAATGAAATAGAGGATTTTGAAATATTACGTTGAAAATTTGGATTTTATGAGAATGTGATGTTGTTTGCAAGGATTAGAAGTTGAAGAACGATATAATTCCGACTTGTATTTTATGATTTTGACAAAAATGGAGATTTAGAGAGAAAGAAAGGATGAACGACGTTTAAGAAAGAAAAGAGGTTTTGAGAGAATGGGTTTTTTGGTCGTGATATATCCAGAACCCGTGGGAGGTATCGATTTCCTCAAGGAGGGAATCGGTTCCCATTCAAAGGGGGAATCGGTTCCCTTATGGGGGTATCGATTCCCTCTGCCAAATATTTAAAAAATATGTATTTTAAACATCCAGTAGTGCTAAAATATTTAATCCTAGTGGTATTGGCAACTCATATTTCGAAAATTAACTATGTTCAAACAATCAAATTTGTCATTAAACATCATTTGAACAAACAATTAATTTTCACTAATAATTATAAACTCCCCCTAACTAATAACAAGAATGCAATCAAAAATTATTATTATAAGCATTTTTCATTTATACTTAAAAGTGCTAAATTTATTTTAAACACTAAGTGAAGATAGGTCAGTTAAACCTAATTCTCTCCTAAGTGTCCAAAAACGTTCCTTGTCTAAAGGTTTTGTAAAGATATCCGCTAATTGATGCAAAGTATCAACGAATTCTAGAACTACATCTTCCTTAGTGACATGGTCTCTAATGAAATGATGTCTTATTTCAATATGCTTAGTTCTAGAGTGTTGGATGGGATTTTTAGTGAGACGAATATCACTAGTATTGTCACACTTGATAGGAATGGTACTTACTTCAATTACATAATCAAAAAGTTGTTGTTTCATCCATAAAACTTGTGCACAACAACTACCGGCTGAAATGTATTCCGCTTCAGTGGTAGATAATGCAACACAATTTTGTTTCTTTGAAAACCAAGAAATCAGCATATTTCCAAGGAATTGGCAAGTACTGGAGGTGCTTTTCCTATCTAATTTGCATCCTCCATAATCTGCATCAGAAAAAGCATGCAAGCTAAAGCTAGAGTCTCTAGGATACCAAAGTCCTAAACTAGGAGTGTCCTTAAGGTATCTAAAGATTCTCTTAACAGCTAGTAAATGTGATTCCTTAGGGCATGATTGAAATATAGCACATAAGCAAACACTAAACATAATGTCTGGTCTACTTGCAGTTAGATAAAGTAAAGATCCAATCATTGACCTATATAATTTAACATCTACACATTTACCTCCTTTATCTAAGTCAAGCTTTGTTGAAGAGCTCATTGGAGTGTCATGAGGCTTGCCATTTTCCAGTCCAAATTTCTTGAGCATATATTTGACGTATTTAGCTTGATTGATGAAGATGCCATCTTTTCTTTGCTTGATTTGGAGTCCCAAGAAAAATGAGAGCTCCCCCATCATGCTCATTTCGAATTCTCTTTGCATTAGATTAAAAAATTCTTGGCAAAGAACATCATTAGTAGAACCAAATATTATATCATCAACATAAATTTGAACTACTAATAAATCTTTACCTTTACGCTTTAAAAACAATGTAGTGTCAACCTTCCCTTTTGAAAAACCTTTTTCAATTAAAAAATTTGACAATCTTTCATACCAAGCTCTAGGAACTTGTTTTAAACCATAAAGTGCTTTTATCAATTTAAGAACATGATTTGGAAATTTTAAATCTTCAAAACCAGGAGGTTGTTCCATATACACTTCTTCCTTTATAAAACCATTTAAAAATGCACTTTTAACATCCATTTGATATAATTTAAATTCATGAAAACATGCAAATGCTAATAACATTCTAATTGCTTACATCCTGGCTACGGGAGCGTATGTTTCATCATAGTCTATGCCCTCTTCTTGAGTATACCCTTGAGCAACAAGTCTAGCCTTGTTTCTCACTATATTACCACTTTCATCAAGCTTATTCCTAAATACCCATCTAGTACCTACAGTAGATTTATTACTAGGCCTTTCAACTAATGTCCATACTTTACTTCTCTCAAATTGATTTAACTCTTCTTGTATAGCCATAATCCAATGTTCATCATTTAATGATTCTTTAATATTCTTAGGCTCTATGCATGAAATAAATGCAACATAATTACAAATATTTCTAAGAGAAGATCGAGTTGTTACCCCTTTGGATGGATCACCTATAATCTCACCATCCTTGACATAGTTGTACTCTCTTGGATAAGATACTTCCCTTTCTTCAATGGTTGGATTCTCGAGAGGATCATGAGTTTCCTCATCTTTCGTTTCTTCCTTCGATGATGATTCTCCAACGTCATTTCAAACGTCATTTGTATTTATAATACCTACATCATCATTAACACAAGAATTCTTCCTCGGAAGGAGATTATCATCGAAAACAACATGTATAGACTCTTCTACAACTAAAGTTTTTTTATTAAATACTCGATGAGCTTTAGAATTTAAGGAATAACCCAAAAAAATTCCTTCATCACTTTTAGCATCAAATTTGCCAAGGTTTTCTTTACCGTTGTTTAAAACAAAACATTAAAATGATGAAAATAGCTAATGTTAGGCTTTTTATTTTTGAAAATTTCATATGGAGTTTTCTTTAAAATTGGCCTAATCATTACTCGATTTACAACATAACTAGCGGTATTTGTGGCTTCCGCCAAAAAATATTTTGGCAAATTATTTTCAAAAGCATGGTTCTAGCCATTTCTTCTAAAGTTCAATTTTTACTCTCAACAACTCCATTTTGTTGAGGGGTTGTTGATGGGTTTTAGGTGCTGAAAAATTATGGCTAATACCATTAGAATTACAAAACTCATTGAATCCAAGATTTTCAAATTCAGTGCCATGATCACTTCTAACACTAGTGATAGAGTAACCTTTTTCGTTTTGGATTACTTTTGAAAATGTGATGAAATTTTCTAATGCTTCATCTTTAGTACTTAAGAATAGAACCCAAGTATATCTAGAATAGTCATCTACCAAGACAAATGCATATTGTTTTCCACCCAAGCTAGTAGTCCTAGTTGACCTAAAAAGATCTATATGGATCAATTGTAATACTCTACTAGTTGACACATCATTAATGTATTTAAAAGAAACTCGCTTTTGTTTTCCTTTAGCACAAGCATCACAGATTTTATCATTATCAAATTTTAGTTTAGGCAGCCTTCGAACCAATTCTCCTTGAACTAACCGTTGCAAAACACTCATGCTAGCATGTCCTAGTCTCCTATGCCATAACCAACTATCATGCTCATCCTTTGCAACTAGGCATAAATTAGTCATTTCTATAGAGTCTAAATGCACCATGTATATATCCCTATTTTATGACCAACAATCATAATCGAAAATAGATGCAATGTCAATCAATTTTGCAATCATTTAAAATAAAACATTGTATCTTTTATCAAATTTATTTTTCAAAGGATTATGCTTTTAACCCATTCACATATAAAACATTATGCAATGTTGATTATAGAGATTAAGAGCACATGCATAAAGTTTTTGAAAATGTTATGCATTAAAACTTTATAATGTTTAAACAAAAATCTATGCATAAACATTAAGAAAAATTTCAGGTCAAAATTTTGCAAAACCAAAGTTCTTGAAAAATCGATATCAATTGTTAAAGAGATATTAATTACATTTTAAAAACAATTTTGACCAAAAAATAATATGATGAACTAGAGTTTATAAAACATTACCAAAAATTACCATGTTCATCATACAATATTTTTTTAACATACATGAGATAAAACATAATTCAACATTTTAAAACTTCATGCATGCATAAACTAAATGAGCAACCAAATAATAAAAACATTAAGTTTAGAGGTTACCCATTCCCTTTTTATGTGTGGCTAGAGCATCTTGAATATCATCATCTTTATCACCATTGCTCTCACACACCTACAAGAGACATTTAAGTAGATTTTGGTATCCAAATTGCTTTGGATCCTTGAACATTAGTTTCAATGCCTCTTGTTCCTTTTGGAACCCATACTTGTCTAATTTTAAATCGTTTTCCTTTCTTTAAAGGACAAGTATGTTCCTTATGACCATGATAATGACAATGTGAACATATTGTCATTATTGAACTAGATGAATTATTTAGAATGATCTCTTTTTCTCTTGTTAAACATTCAAGCTTATCTTTCAAATTGAAATTTTCTTTTTCTACACTTTCAAATTTCATTTTTGAGAGTTCTAAATCATTCTTCAAGATTTCATTTTGATTTTCAAAATCCATTTTCATTTCTAGAAGAAGTTTGTTTAATTTGAAATTTTTTTTTTCAAAGTTTTCAGATTTTATTTTTGAAAGCTCCAACTCCTTTCTCAACATTTCATTTTGATTTTCCA
Organism: Hibiscus syriacus; assembly: GCF_006381635.1. Taxonomy (NCBI): domain Eukaryota; kingdom Viridiplantae; phylum Streptophyta; class Magnoliopsida; order Malvales; family Malvaceae; genus Hibiscus; species Hibiscus syriacus. The sequence goes on along the minus strand of NW_024063479.1, from coordinate 1,505,641 downwards.
AGTCTTTTTTAGCTTTCAAAAGAATATCATTTTTAGCAATAAATTTAGAAATCAATTTATTGTATTTGGAGTTCATGGTCTCAAACTCTGAAAATAATTTATCATAATCATCTTGTAACTCTTTAAAAGATTTTGAATTTGATATATTTAAGTTAGAACATACCTTTGGCTCTGTGAGAGCTAATAGAGACATCACTTTTATTGGTTCTTCTTCTTCCTTGTCTTTATAGATCTCCTCAAGCTTATCCCACATTTCCTTGGCACTTGAACAAGAAGAAACTCCTTTATATACATTAGGATCAATTGCACACACAACATGTGCATAGCCTTTGAGTTTTCCTGAGCTTTCTTCCGTTCTTGAACACTCCACTTCTTTGGCTTCTTAGTATGAGAGGAATATCCTTTATTGATTATCATCCAAGCTTCCATATCAAATGCTTTGATGAATATCATCATACACCTATTCCAATAACGATAATTTGTTCCATTGAAGTGTGGAGGCACGTCAATAGGTCTGGATTCTTCAATGGAGAATGAACCGGAAGTAGACGCCATCTTTATCGATTTAACTCTTCCCGGATCGACTCAAGAGGCGATTAAACCTTCAAATAAGTGAGGCTCTGATACCAATTGTTGAGTTAATCGATTGACGGAATTGGCCAAGAGGAGGGTAATTGGCAATTAAAATTTTGGTGGAAGCTTTTGCAGAAAATTGAAAGTAATTGCACAGCGATTTAGAGTGGTTCGACTTTCTCAACCAAAGTATACGTCCACCACCTTAGCTATCCACACTAATGATTTTCCAACAAATTCACTAATTTGTTCTTTCTTTTGAGGATAAAGAGTAACCTTACAACTCCCTCAATAATTATACCCCAAATTCTTGAGCGCACTCTTTTTCAAAGAGAAATACACAAATTTACAAACTTACAAGGAAAACCTCACAAGGTAAGATGTTTGCATAATTTTATAACAAGAAAAGAACACTAAAAATAATTACAAAGAGCACAAATGGTGTTCTTGAAAGAAAAATGAATATTGAAAGGAAAATTGGCTTGATTTGCACAAACTTGGTGTTTGATGCTTTCTCTCTTGTTTCTCTATGATTTTTTTTGTTGATCAAAGGCTTCAGAACTTGTTTAAATACTCCCTCAATTGATTCTGAACGTTGGGGATGATTAGTGGAGTCAATGGAGCCGTTTAAGTGTGAAAATCATTAATACAACAGCTTGGAGTGTGGGGGGAATCGGTTCCCCTCATAGGGAATCGGTTCCCTAAGTGTAAAATTCAAATATTTCGACCGTTGAACAGTGGGGGGAATCGATACCCCTGGGGGGAATCGGTTCCCTTCGAGCATACTAGAATTTCTCAGAGCCAAACCATTCAGGGGGAATCGGTACCCCCTTGGGGGGAATCGGTTCCCTTCGAGCATACTGGAATTTCTCGGAGCCAAACCATTCGGGGGGAATTGGTACCCCCTTGGGGGGGAATCGGTTCCATCTGGACAATCTGAAATTTTTTTGGCTTTGAAATGGTTCGAAATATTTTGTAAAATCGTTTTAAAATTATTTTAAGTTTAAAACTTAATTTTACACTTGAGTAAGGATTAAAAATGACATTTGAAAGATTTGGAGTAATATTTTGATATTCGAATAATTATATCGAATATACTTAGAAAATCTTTTGGAAAATCTTAAAATTCATTTATCTTAATTTGTTATATCGAAATATCAAAATGTTTTCAACAATCTTTTGTTATATCGAAATATCAAAATGTTTTCAACAAGAACACTTTGGCATGATATGTTTGATTGATATCATGCTTATCATCCTTTAAAAAATTATTTAAATCATTAACTTGGAAAATACCAATTTACCCTTAATAAAACTTTATAATCACCATTAAACCAAGATACATATCCTTATCATCTTCAAAATCAAATAAATATCAGACTTGCCATCTTTCAATAGTCAAAGATGAACAAATTAGTTTTCCACTTTACCGTTTTGCCCTTGAAATTTCCAAAATTTACAATTCAGTCACTTTAATCAAACAGTTCAACTTAAACATGCAATTAAAAATAAAATATTATTTCCAACATTTTAAAAATGTAAAAATAATATTTTTATTTCTTATTTTCGTGACCCATTTGTAATTTTTCCAAAATTACATTTTGGTCCCTAAACTTTTCAAAGTTTATACTTTGGTCACCAAACTTTACCAAATATATAATTTGATCACTAAATAAATCCATTATGGAATAAATTCTTTTTGAGAAAATTACTACTTAATTCCTTAAATTTTCCCAAATTTTCTACTTTGACCATCAAACTTTCAAAATTTTCATTTTGGTCATTATCTAAATTTCTGGGGTATTACACTTGGCATCCTTTTTGTTCACTAAGTATTTTATAGCCGAATGATCAGTGTGAACAATAACTTTTATGCCTATTAGGCAAGGTCTAAATTTATCAAAAGCAAATACCACAGCAAGTAATTCTTTCTCAGTGGTGGTGTAGTTCAATTGTGCTTCATTTAGAGTGCGACTAGAGTAATAAATAACATGAAAAATTTTACCTCGGCGTTGCCCCAAAACAGCTCCTATATCATAATCTCTTGCATCATACATCAGCTCAAATGGTGATGTCCAATCGGGAGGAACTACAATTGGGTGCCGAGATCAATTGTCGTTTCAGCTCAGTAAATGCGCCGAGGCATAACTCATCAAACACAAAGGGTTGATTTTGTTGAAGCAATGTGCACAAGGGCTTAGAAATCTTGGAGAAGTCTTTGATAAACCTTCAATAGAATCCAGCATGTCCAAGAAAATTTTTTATCCCCTTGACCGAAGTTGGTGGTGGCAACTTTTCAATCACTTCAATCTTTGCCTTGTCTACCTCAATACCCTTGTGTGAAATTTTGTGGCCTAATACAATGCCTTCAGTCACCATGAAGTGATATTTTTCCCAATTTAAGACCAACTCAGCCTCTTCGCATCTTTTGAGAACTTTTGCTAGATTATCGAGGCATCGTTCAAAATCATCCCCACAAACAGAAAAGTCATCCATGAAAATCTCCAAAAAATCCTCAACCATGTCAGAAAATATAGCTTGCATACAGCGCTGAAATATTGCCTGGGCATTACAGAGTCTAAAAGGCATCATCCTAAAGGCAAAAGTGCCATAGGGACAGGTAAATATGGTATTCTCCTAGTCCTCTGGTGCGATGGCAATTTGATTGTACCCCGAGTACCCATTCAAAAAGCAATAGAATGATTTACCAGCTAATCGATCCAACATTTGGTCGATGAAAGGTAGAGGAAAATGATCATTCTTTGTAGCTTTATTGAGCTTTCTATAGTCCATACATATCCTCCATCCGGTTAAAGTGTGAGTGGGTAATAGCTCATTATCCTCATTAGTAACCATAGTTGTGCCTCCTTTCTTCGGAACATATTGGATAGGGCTCACCCATGAGCTATTGGAGATAGGGTAGATCACTCCAGCATCAAGCCATTTCGGAATTTCTTTCATCACCATGTTCTTTATAACATGGTTGAGTCTCCTTTGTGGTTCTATTGAATTGTCGTGGTAATCTTCAAACAGAATCTTGTGCATGCAGATCGTGGGACTAATGCCCTTCAAGTCAGTCATAGTCCAACCAATGGCTTTCTTATGCTGCATCAAAACACTTAACAAACTTTTCTCTTGATTAGCAGTAAGGTTAGAAGAAATAATCACCGGTAAAGTCTCATTGTTACCTAAGTAAGCATATTTAAAATGCCCTAGCAAAGTCTTAAGCTCTAAAGTAGGTGCATGCAATAATGAAGGCCTAGGATGAATAAATTCATCAAAAATCAGAGGTTCAAAATTCATACATGATCTAGCTTGTAGTAAGCTAGATTGCTCCTCCAAAATTGAAAAGTTGTCGGACTCCACTAAGCTTTCATCATCCACCCAATATTCATTTTCTGCTAGCTGAATGAAATTGTTCTGGCAAAGATGTTCAGTTTCTTCTTCAATCACTGAATTTAATTCAGAAATGCCTTGGCATTCTACGGTGTCATCAACATATTTGAGCGTTCGAAACACATTGACAGTCACACACTGATCAGCCACTCTCATGGTGAGTTCACCTTTTTCACAGTCTATCAATATACGTCCAGTGGCTAGGAAAGGTCTTCCCAGAATAATCGGTGCCTTGGCATCAACTTAGCAATCCAGAATTAAGAAGTCGACTGAAAACACAAACTTATCCACCCTTACTATGACATCCTTGACTTTTCCTTCAGGTTTAACATGGGATCTGTCAACTATTTGTAAAATAACCGAGGTGGGTCTTGCATGTCCTATGCCAAGCTTCAAGAATATCGATTTCGGCATTAAGTTGACACTTGAACCAAGATCACACAGTACCTTTCCAATGAAATTAGCTCCAATTGAACAAGGAATTATGAAACTGCCTGAATCATTTCACTTTGGCGGTAACTTATTCAATAAAGAACAAAATTCTATTGTCGTGACAACAGTCTCTTCTTTCCTCTTCTTGGTACAGATTTCCTTCAAAAATTTGGTATACATCGACAGCTGTTCAATAGCTTCCAAGAGAGGTACATTGATATGGAGCTGATCAAGAATGTCCACAAACTTCTTGAACTGAACTTCATCATTATGCTTCTTCAATCTTTGCGGGAAATGTGGTGGAGGTCTAACTTCCTTAGCTGCAGGAATAAAATTTACTTTTTCCTTGGCATCATAATCTGGTACCTTAGCCAAATCATTAGTAGAACCATCCTCCTTATCCTTCTCAGAAATGCTATCATCATGTAATTCAGCTTCAACATTGTCAGTAGTGGGACTAGAGTCATCATGTTATGGCCCACTAGCCTTGACTTGTTGATTGATTTTTGTTCCACTCCTAAGAGTTAACACATTGCAATGCTCCTTTCCATGCCCTTTAGTGACTTCAGTATCACTTGGAAAATGTCCTTGCTAACACTCTTGCAATGCCGTAGCAATCTGACCAAATTAACCTTTCAAAGCTCTCAAAGACGAGCTATGGCTTTGAAGTAAGGCACCTTGACTATGAAGTAAAGCTCTTTGATTTTTAATTGAAGTAGAATGGTCTTGCAGCATTATCTTCGTAGTAGATATAAACTCTTGAATCGTAACTTCCAAGGAACTCATGTTTGCTGAAGTTGAAGCTCCTTTTTTAGTATTATGCCATGGCATAACATTTTGATAACCTTGAGGCTCATTGTGATTCTGCTACCAAGTAGGTTGACTAGCATTGTGGGATACTTGATTTCCCCATGAGAAATTGGGGTACTGACGTCATCCAACATTATAAGTGTTAGAGTAAGGATTGTTGTTGCCTCGATTGTAATTGCCTACAAAGTTGATGAACTCATGATTGACCGGGCATTTGCTCTTATGATGATTGTCTTGGCATTACAGACATGTCAAGCTAGTTGCTTTCACTTCCTTCACCTCAGTAGAACGTTGTAAGTTTTTCAGCATATTGGTGATAGTTGAGAGTTGAGCAGACACCGAATCTTTAGTATCTAACTCAAATGCTCCAGGTGCTCTCCTCCCACTCCCAAGTCTTGAGGAAGAAAATTGATAATCATTATTAGTAATTTTGTCCAAGATAGCAAATGCCTCCATAGGTGGTTTATCCAGCAATGTCCCATTTTTCGAGGCATCAAGTAACATCCTTGTGGGTGCATTGACTCCATTATAGAACATGACTACTTGAGTCCAATCGTGAAAACCATGATTTGAACACTTTCGAAGCAAACTCTTGTAACGATCCCAACACTCATACATGGATTCGTTGTCGCCCTGGCGAAAAGATGCTATATCATTCCTTAGCTACGTATTCATGTTCGGTGAGTTGTACCTCAATAAGAAACTCTTACAAAGATCAGTCCATGATTCCATCGAACCGGATGGTACACCACTCAACCAAGCCCTTTCTTGGTCACGTAATGAATACAAAATTAACTTTAATTTTATAAAATCCTCATGCACTCCTTAGCGAAAAGAATCACAAACTTCCAAAAAAATTCATATATGTTGTACGACATCTTCATTTGGCATACCCCCAAAGTGCCCAATGGAATTCAACATGTTGAACATAACTTGTTTAAGTTTGAAGTATGCAGCTTGAATTTCGGGTGCCACAATTCCAGGATTCAGATAATCCAGCATCAGATTTAAGTGATCACAAATAATGTGCGGCCTAACAGTATGACCAACATTGTCTAATGTCGTGGCATTCTAATTTCTGTCATCCTGACCAATGCCTTGGATTCCAATCTGATACATATTTCCTCGAGCGCGTTGAGCACGTCTCCTTTGTCTAAAGAGTCTTTCAATTTCAGGTTCTATCGGTTCCAAAGGCTCTTTAGAATTTCTTCTAGGCATACACTAACTAAACCTGAAAAATAATAAAACAAAAATAAAGTAAACTATACACAAATAAAAATGCAAAAATAAAATAAAATGCTCTGGCAAAACTAAATAACTTCAGGCTGCCAATCCCCGGTAACTATGCCAAAAACTTGGTTGCGTGTTGTGAGTACTATAAAATATATGCAAATAATGTGCAAGTATACACAATCGCTCAAGTAATAAAGTGATGAGTGAGTATCGTCTCCACAGGGATTGGGTGAAATTAAAAAAGTCCAACCAAAGCTAAGCACCAATCTATTTATGTATAGTTAGTCTTAATATATACAAATGTCACAGCAAATAAAAAGTGTATGAATGTGGATATAGATGAATGGTATGATGGTGTAGCAGATGGAAATACAGTGGCAAGATAATATGTTAATGTTGCAAATGGTACAATGTCGAGGTAATGAAAAATGGTAAAAATAATAAATAAACAACAAATAAAATGATGAATAGATAATCCTCACATGACAGGCTTCCAATGGAATGAATTATAGGGATAGATCTAAGGATGCTAAGCTTATCTCTCAGGTAGATTTAAGTTATCTAATATTTACTTGCTCGACAGGGCTTTCCTAAAGTGTTCTCAAATGAACCTAACAGAATAGGATGCCAAGGCATCTGCTCTCACTCAATGATGTTGGCTAGCCTACCCTATTTATAAAGACACCCTTTTTAGTCATTGAAATTTTATCCTAGTCTTTTTGTTGAAAACATTTTGATGTTTCGATATAACAAATTAAGTTTAAATGAATTTTAAGATTTCACAAATGATTTTCTAAGTATATTCGATTTAGTAAATCGAATATCAAATTATTACTCCAAGTCTTTCAAGATAAATTTCAAACCTTACTAAATGTGTAAAATTGTGTTTTATACTTAAACTATTTTTAAAACAATTTTCACAAAGTATTTTGAACCAAAATCAAGCCAAAAATCAATTTTTCAGGGTGATGCACCGATGTACCAATCCATGCATCGATACACCATGGATTAAACTGAACATAGAATGCATTTTATGCATCGATGCACATACCATGCATCGATGCACTTAGTGTATTTGATGCATCGATGCACAAACCATGCATAGATACACTCTGGCTATTTTGAAACTTCGAATGCATTTTATACATCGGTGCACTCTTAGTGCACCGATGCACTAAGGGTCCAACGGTCAAAATATTTGAATTTTACACTGATACACCGATGCACCATGAGTATGCATCGATGCACTGACGCTCCCAACTGCTTTAATTAATTGTTTTCACACTTAAACGGCTCTATTGACTCCACTAACCATCCCCAACGTTCATAATTATTTGAATGAGTATTTAAACAAGCTTAGAAGCCATTGATCAAAAACAAGAAACAATAAGCAACTAGAATCAAGAGAGAATCAAATATAAAGCATCAAACTCATTGTTTGAGCAATTCAAGCCTATTTTTCATTCAATATTCATTTTGCTTTCAAGAACACTTCTTGTACTCAATTGTATTCATTTTTAGTGTTCTTTTCTTTGTTCTAGAATTGTGCAAACATCTTACCTTGTGAGGATTTTCTTGTAAGTTTGTAAAATTTGTATTGTTCTCTTTGGGAGAGAGTGTTCTCAAGAATTTGGGGTATAATTCTTGAGGGATTTGTAAGGTTACTCTTTGTCCTCAAAAGAAAGACAAATTAGTGAATTTGTGGAAAATCCTTAGCGTGGATAGCTAAGGTAGTGGACGAAGACTTTGGTTGAGAAAGTCAAACCACTCTAAATCGTTGCGCAATTACTTTCAAATTTCTGCATAAGCTTCCACCAGAATTTTATTTGCCAATTCACCCCCCTCTTGGCCATATTCATCGATCGATTAACACAACAATTGGTATCAGAGCCTCACTTATTTGAAGGTTTAATTGCCTTTTGAGTCGATCTGGGAAGAGTTACATCGATTATCAAGTTATTAATGGCCTCTACTTCAAATGTCGACTCCGGTCTCAATTCGATACCCGTCAACAAGCCTCCTTTCTTCAATGGAGCTAACTATACCTATTGGAAGAATAGAATGATGCATTTCATTCAAGCAAGTGACATGGGAGCATGGAATGTTGTAGAAGACGGTTATATCAAACCTCTCACTCATCCAAGATTGTGGAGTGAAAGAGAGACAAGAATGTTCCAGCTCAACTCTAAAGCCATCCATATCATATTTTGTTTTCTTAGACCAGATGAATATGGAAGAGTTTCATCTTGTACAACCGCCAAAGAAATATGGGATAAACTACAAGTCACTCATTAAGGTACCGACGAGGTAAAAGAATCTAAAATTAGTCTTCTAACACATATCTATGAAAATTTCAGGATGAAACCAAATGAAGATATCAAAGTTATGATGGATAGATTCTCTACGATTGTCAATGGTCTCAAATCATATGGAGAGATCATTCCAAACGAAAAGCTTGTGAGGAAGTTAGTTTACTCACTTCCAAAATCGTGGCAATCCAAGAAGACAACAATCATCGAGGCTAAGAACCTAAAGTCCTTAACTCTTGAAGAGCTAATTGGTTCTCTCCTCACTCATGAAATAATGCTTGAAGATGAGGTGGACCTTGATAAGATTGAAGAGACACCAAAGGAGAATGAGAAGAAGAAAAATATTGGAGTTGCTCTCAAATCCACAAAGATGAGAGTGATTCAGATGAAGATGACGATGACGAGGAAATGGAATTGTTTGCCAAACGGTTCAGAAAAATGATGAGACCTTACCGAGGAAGAAAATTCAAACGAAAAGAAGGCCTAAAAATGAACCAAAACAGAAGGACCCTATCATTTTCTATGAATGCAAAAATCAGGGGCATATCAAATATGATTGCCCACAATTGAAGAGAAATGGTCAATCAAAGAGTAAGCACAAGGCTCACGTAGCTACATGGAGCGATGAAGAAGGTTCCGATGAAGAAGAACAAGAAGTAGCTAACTTGTGCTTGATGGTATTTGGGGAAGATTCTAAGGTAACCTCAAACTCATCTGAATTAGATGATTTGTCTTATGATGAGTTATTAGAGGAATATAATGGGTTCACTTTGGATTATGAGAAATTGTTTTTAAAATATAAAAATGATATTTCAAAATTGAAAAATGAAAATAAACTCATATCCAAAACCAACAACGATCTTGAAAGTAAAATCAAAGATTTGCAAATCAAACTAGAAGAGTTTGAAAAGAAAAATTCGGATTTGCAAAATTTACTTTCAAAAGTCAATGATGATCATCAAAAGAAATTGATGATCTTAAAGCTTCTTTTGATAAAGTTGGAACAAAACGTTTTGTAAATGGACTCATTACTACTAAAGATAAGAATATCCTACACAAATGGATACCTAAGGGGACTAGGATGTTGGAGACTAATGAATATGGACCCAAAAGAATTTGGGTACCAAAAATTAGAAATTAATCTATGTTTGTAGGAAAAAGAGCATTGCTACAAGACACTGGAAACAAATTCAAACTCATGGTACCTTGATAGTGGATGCTCAAGACACATGACCGGGGACAAAAGCCGGTTCATAGAGCTTAACACCAAAAATGGAGGAAATGTGACTTTTGGTGATAATTCAAAAGGTCACATCGAAGGTATATGTATCATAGGTAATACCTCTTCCATACAAATTAAAAATGTTTTATATGTGAATGGATTAAAGCATAATCTCTTAAGTATTAGTCAATTATGTGATAAGGGATTCAATGTCATGTTTGAAACTAATGGTTGTAAAGGTATTGACATTACATCTAATCAGATTATGCTTGTTGGTCATAGAATAGGAAACATTTACATGGTGCATTTAGACTTTATTGATATGACTAATTTATGCCTAGTTGCTAAGGATGAGCATGATAGTTGGTTATGGCATAGGAGACTAGGACATGCTAGTATGAGTGTTTTGCAACGGCTAATTCAAGGAAATTTAGTTTGAGGTTTGCCTAAGCTTAAATTTGATAATGATAAAATCTGTGATAATTGTGCTAAAGGAAAACAGAAGCGAGTTTCTTTTAAATCCATTAACGATGTATCAACTAGTAGAGTATTACAATTGATCCATATAGATCTTTTTGGGCCAACTAGGACTACTAGCTTGGGTGGAAAACAATATGCATTTGTCTTGGTAGATGACTATTCTAGATATACTTGGGCTCTATTCTTAAGTACTAAAGATGAAGCATTAGAAAAATTCATCACGTTTTCAAAAGTAATCAAAACGAAAAAGTTTACTCTATAACTAGTGTTAGGAGTGATCATGGAACTGAATTTGAAAATCTTGGATTTACTGATTTCTGTAATTCAAATGGTATTAGCCATAATTTTTTAGTACCTAGAACCCCTCAACAAAATGGAGTTGTTGAGAGAAAAAATCGAACTTTAGAAGAAATGGCTAGAACCATGCTTTGTGAAAACAATTTGCCAAAATATTTTTGGGTGGAAGCCACAAATACTGCTTGTTATGTTATTAATCGAGTAATGATTAGGACTATTTTAAAGAAAACTCCATATGAACTTTTCAAAAATAAAAAGCCTAACATTAGCTATTTTCATCCTTTTAGATGTAAGTGTTTTGTTTTAAATAACGGTAAATACAATCTTGGCAAATTTGATGCTAAAAGTGATGAAGGAATATTTATGGGTTATTCCTTAAATTCTAAAGTTTATCGAGTATTTAATAAAAGAACTTTAGTTGTAGAAGAGTCTATACATGTTGTTTTCGATGATAATCTCATTTCGAGGAAGGATTCTTGTGTGAATGATGATGTAGGCATTATAAATGACGTTAGACATGACGTTAGAGAACCATCATCAAAGGAAGAAACAAAAGATGAGGAAACTCATGATCTTCTTGAGAATCAAACAATTGAAGAAGGGAAGTATCTTATCCAAGAGAGTACAACTATGTCAAAGATTGTGAGATCATAGGTGATCCATCCAAAGGGGTAACAACTCGATCTTCTCTTAGAAATATTTGTAATTATGTTGCATTTATCTCATGCATAGAGCCTAAGAATATTAAAGAAGCATTAAATGATGAACATTGGATTATGGCTATGCAAGAAGAGTTAAATCAATTTGAGAGAAGTAAAGTATGGACATTAGTTGAAAGGCCTAGTAATAAATCTATTGTAGGTACTAGATGGAAGCAATTAGAATGTTATTAGCATTTGCATGTTTTCATGAATTTAAATTATATCAAATGGATGTTAAAAGTGCATTTTTAAATGGTTTTATAAAGGAAGAAGTGTATGTGGAACAACCTCCTAGTTTTGAAGATTTAAAATTTCCAAATCATGTTCTTAAATTGACAAAAGCGCTTTATGGTTTAAAACAAGCTCCTAGAGCTTGGTATGAAAGATTGTCAAACTTTTTAAATGAAAAAGGTTTTTCAAAAGGGAAGGTTGACACTACATTGTTTTTAAAGCATAAAGGTAAAGATTTATTAGTAGTTCAAATTTATGTTGATGATATAATATTTGGTTCTACTAATGACGTTCTTTGCTAAGAATTTTCTAAGCTAAAGCAAAGCGAATTCGAGATGAGCATGATGGGGGACCTCTCATTTTTCTTGGGACTCCAAATCAAGCAAAGAAAAGATGGAATCTTCATCAATCAAGCTAAGTACGTCAAAGATATGCTCAAGAAGTTTGGACTGGAAAATGGGAAACCTCATGACACTCCAATGAGCTCATCAACAAAGCTTGACATAGATGAAGGAGGTAAATGTGTGGATGTTAAATTATATAGGTCAATGATTAGTTCTTTGCTTTATCTAACTGCAAGTAGACCGGACATTATGTTTAGTGTTTTCTTATATGCTAGATTTCAATCATGTCCTAAGGAATCACATTTACTAGCGGTTAAGAGAATCTTTAGATACCTTAAGGACACTCCTAGTTTAGGACGTTGGTATCCTAGAGACTCTAGCTTTAGCTTGCATGCCTTTTCTGATGCAGATTATGGAGGATGCAAATTAGATAGGAAAAGCACCTCCGGTACTTGCCAATTCCTTGGAAATATGCTGATTTCTTGGTTTTCAAAGAAACAAAATTGTGTACCATTATCTACCACTGAAGCAGAATACATTTCAGCCGCTAGTTGTTGTGCACAAGTTTTATGGATGAAACAACAACTTTTTGATTATGGAATTAAAGTAGGTATCATTCCTATCAAGTGTGACAATACTAGTGTTATTTGTCTCACTAAAAATCCCATCCAACACTCTAGAACTAAGCACAATGAAATAATACATCACTTCATTAGAGACCATGTCACTAAGGACGATGTAGTTCTAGAATTTGTTGATACTTTGCATCAATTAGCGGATATCTTTACAAAGCCTTTAGACAAAGAAAGATTTTGGACACTTAGGAGAGAATTAGATTTAACTGGTCTATCTTCACTTAGTGTTTAAAAATAATTTTAGCACTTTTAAGAATAAATGAAAAATGCTTAGATTGCATTCATTGCTATTAGTTAGGGGGAGTTTATGTTGCTTGATGAAAATTAATTTTATGTTCAAATGTAGTTTAAGGATTAATTTGATTGATTGAACATGATTAATTTTCAATATATGAGTTGTCAATACCACTTGAACTAATTAATTTAGCATTTTGAGTGTTTAAAACGGATTTTTGACATTTTTGTGCTTAATGCATTGATACACCTAACAGTGCATCAATGCATCCTTGAATGTGCATCGATACACCATGAAGGTGCACCGATGCACGCCTTGAATGTGCATCAATGCACAAGGCCATGCATCGATGCATCCATCAGGTTTTAGGTATTAAAACCCTATGTTATGTATGGCTCATAAAAAGTCTCGTTGTGGGGTTACGAATTATGTGGGTTGGGGGTGTGAGGGCGCAGCCCCCGCGGTACGGTGCAGGGTTGATTTTTGTAATTTATGTACCAGGGTTTTCTATTATAAATAGAGATGTAACCTAGACCTAAAATATCATTGAATAAAACTTCTAGCGCCGCCTAGGCACCGAGGACGTAAGCACATTGCCGAACCTCGTAAAATTCTCGTGTTCTTTCGTTTTCTTTACCCGTTTTCGTCAACAATTGGTATCAGATGTCAGGAGCAAAATTCGAAGTCGCGAAATTCGATGGTCAGGGTAACTTCGGATTATGGCAAACGAGGGTGAAGGATCTATTGGCGCAGCAAGGGATCTTGAAGGCTTTGCGACCTACAAAGCCGGCGTCGATGGATGAGGAAGATTGGGAAGAATTGCAGCAGCGAGCGGCAGGAACCATACGATTATGCTTGGCGGACGAGGTCATGTATCATGTCATGCATCTATCGTCTCCAGACGAAATTTGGAGGAAGTTGGAAAGTCAGTTTATGTCCAAATCCTTAACGACAAAACTGTATCTGAAGCAGCGGCTGTATGGGCTGAAGATGCAGGGCGATCACGATTTGGCGCAACACGTGAATGTCTTCAATCAAATCGTTTCTGATCTGGCTCGGCTTGATGTGAAAATTGAGGATGAAGACAGAGCGATGATTCTGTTGTGTTCGTTGCCTTCCTCTTACGAACACATGGTGACTACTCTTACATATGGGAAAGAGACTATCAACGTTGAGGAGATTACTGCAGCCTTGTTGGCTCACAACCAGCGGAAGCAGAATGCAGGGGAAAGCTCTCAAGCCGATAGCTTATATGTCAAGGGTAATCGAGATCGTGGATGGAAGCCAGAGAAGGCAGGGTCCGGGAAGCGGAATTCCAGATCCAAATCCAGGGATAAGAAGACGATTCACTGTTACAAGTGCAAGGAGGCGGGACATATGAAGCGAGACTGTCCGAAGTTGAAAAAGAAGACCGATGAGAAGCGTGATGGCTCATCCAAGTCTGTGAACGTGGTCGAGGATGATACTTCTGATTGCAGTGAGGGTGATATGCTTTCTATTTCAACGACACAATTGACGGATGCTTGGATTCTTGATTCTGGATGTTCTTATCACATCACGCCAAATAGGGAATGGTTTTCGACATACAGGCCGGTTAATTCTGGTTCGGTTTATTTGGGTGATGATTGATGTTGCAATATTGTTGGTATTGGTGATGTCAGAATTAAGATGCACGATGGCTCCGTTCGGACGTTGAGTGGTGTTCGACATATCCCAGACTTGAAGAAGAATTTGATTTCCTTGGGCACTTTGCACAAGAATGGTTTTATCCCTAAGGCTGACGAGGATAGGGAAACCATTCGGATTGTTAAAGGAGCATTGACTGTGATGAAAGGCAAGATGACTGCAGGGAATATCTACAGATTGTTAGGGAGTACCGTTGCAGGTGGAGTTCACTCTGTTGAGTCCTGTGATGATACGACAAAATTGTGGCATATGCGCCTTGCTCATCTTAGTGAACGTGGTATGGCAGAATTACACAAGAGAAACTTGTTGCATGGTGTCAAAAGCTGTAAGCTCGATTTTTGCAAGTATTGTGTTCTTGGTAAACAGACTAAAGTCCGTTTCAAGACTGCGAAGCACACAACTCAAGGGATTCTTGATTATGTGCATTCTGATGTATGGGGGCCTTCCACGACATCGTCTTTGGGTGGATCTAGGTACTATGTTACTTTTATTGATGATTTTTCACGGAAAGTTTGGGTGTATTTTTTGAAACAGAAATCTGAAGTTTTTGAGAAGTTCAAGCTGTGGAAGCTGAGGTAGAAAACCAAACAGGACGAAAAATCAAGTGTTTGCGGTCTGATAATGGTACGGAGTACACAGATTCACAGTTCCTACAATTCTGTAAGGAGCATGGGATTCAGAGGCATTTTACAGTGCGCAAGACACCACAATAGAATGGTGTTGCGGAACGAATGAACAGGTCGTTGAATGAAAGAGCCAGATGTTTGCGGTTGAATGCGGGGCTTCCCAAACACTTCTGGGCTGAGGCTGTTAACATGGCGTGTTACCTTATCAACAGATCGCCAAGGGCATCGCTGGCTGGGAAAGTTGCAGAAGAGGTATGGACTGGTCATGATGTTAGTTTTGATAACTTACGGATTTTGGTTGTCCTGCTTATGTGCATGTACCTGCTGATGAGAGATCCAAACTTGATGCAAAATCGAAGGAGTGCATTTTTCTGGGTTACAAGAAAGGTGTCAAAGGATTCAAGTTCTGGGATCCAGTTGCGAAGAAAGTTGTGATTAGTAGAGATGTCGTTTTTGATGAACAGTCTATGTTGCAGCAGAAGCAAGACACGACAGTGGTAGATTTCGAGCAGTTTCCAGTTGAGAAACCAGAAACTTCTCAACCGACTTCTGGTGGTTCCACTACGGATGATTTGCAGGATTATAGTCTCGCCAGAGACAGGGTGAGACGGACGAATATAAAGCCTCCGAACAGATTGGGTTTTGAAGACTTGGTATCTTTTGCACTTACTGTTAGCAGTGATGATCCAGTTACTTTTCATGATGCCGTTACTAGTCAGGAAAACGACAAGTGGATGGCAGCCATGGTTGAGGAGATGGAGTCTTTGAATCACAATCGCACATGGGAGTTAGTTCCCCTTCCTGAGGGTAAGAAGCCGATTGGTTGCAAATGGGTGTATAAGAAGAAACCAGCAGTAACAGAAAAAGAGGGGGAGAAGTTCAAGGCTCGTTTGGTAGCGAAGGGTTTTTCACAGCAGAAAGGAGTTGATTATGATGAAATCTTTTCTCCTGTGGTCAGGCACACTTCAATCCGAGCAGTACTTGCATTGGTGGCTAGTTGGATTTGCATTTAGAGCAGATGGATGTTAAAACTGCTTTTTTGCATGGTGATTTAGAGGAGCATATCTACATGCGGCAACCTGAAGGTTTCACTCAACCTGGAAACGAGCATTAGTTTGCAGATTGAAGAAATCTTTGTACGGGTTAAAACAGTCTCCGAGACAGTGGTATAAACGGTTTGACTCCTATATGATCAAGATTGGCTACAACCGATGTGAGTATGATTGTTGTGTCTATGTTAAGAGCCTTGATGATGGTTCTTTTATTTTTCTATTACTGTATGTTGATGATATGTTGATTGCTGCGAAGAACATGGATGATGTTATCGGTTTGAAAACTTTATTGAGTCAGGAATTTGATATGAAAGATTTAGGTGCTGCAAAGAAAATTCTTGGAATGGAAATTTGCAGGGACAGAGACTCAAGGAAACTGCGGCTATCTCAACGGGTTATGTTGAGAAAATGCTAGAAAGGTTTGCGATGAGCAGCGCGAAACCAGTTAGCACTCCATTGGCGAATCACTTTAAGCTCTCATCAGAACAGTGCCCTAAGACAGATAAGGAAGCTGAAAATATGGCAAAGGTTCCGTATTCTAATGCTGTTGGCTGCTTGATGTATGCGATGGTATGTACTCGTCCTGATTTAGCTCATGCTGTTAGTCAAGTTTGTAAGTACATGTCTAAACCTGGTAAGCAACATTGGGATGCAGTCAAGTGGATCTTTCGGTACTTAAAGGGTACTGTGGGACATGGAATTGTTTTTGGGAGTCAGCGGATAATCCTTTGGTTGTAGGATATGTGGATTCAGATTATGCAGGTGACTTGGATAATAGAAGATCTACGACAGGGTATGTGTTTACTCTTGGTGGAGGGCCTATTTGCTGGAAGTCTACTGTTCAATCTGTCGTGGCACTATCTACAACTGAAGCTGAATACATGGCAGCGGCTGAAGCTGCAAAAGAAGCTTTATGGCTTACTGGTTTAGTGAAGGAGTTGGGTGTTCAACAAGGTGGAGTTCAGTTTCTTTGTGATAATCAAAGTGCTATTCACTTGGCTAAGAATCAGGTGTATCGTGCTAGAACTAAACATATTGATGTAAGGTTCCACAAGATCAGAGAGTTGGTTGCATCTGGAGAGGTTTTGTTTCAGAAGGTACATACTGATGAGAATGCCGCTGATATGTTCACCAAGCCAGTTACGACAGACAAGTTCAAGCATTGCTTGGACTTGTTGAATGTTTCGAGTTGTTAAAGAAGCAAGGTAACCCAACCCCACATTGAAGTTTCCAAGGGGCAGGATATTCGCCAAGGTGGAGATTTGTTATGTATGGCTCATAAAAAGTCTCGTTGTGGGGTTACGAATTATGTGGGTTGGGGGTGTGGGGGCGTAGCCCCCGCGGTACGGTACAGGGTTGATTTTGTAATTTATGTACCAGGGTTTTCTATTATAAATAGAGATGTAACCTAGACCTAAAATATCATTGAATAAAACTTCTAACGCCGCCTAGGCACCGAGGACGTAAGCACATTGCCGAACCTCGTAAAATTCTCGTGTTCTTTCGTTTTCTTTACCCGTTTTCGTCAACACCCTATTTTCTCATTCTTTTAAATATCTAAACCTCAAAACACCCCGCCGTTCATCCCCCTCTCTCACTCAAAAATCTCCTTTTACTAAAAAATAATGAAATATTGTCGGAATCTTCGAGCCTTTCAACTTTTTTATCCTGCTCTTATCATCAATTCGTGCAAAACAACATCTCATTCTCATCAAATCCGAAATTTTCAAGGTAATATTTCAAAAACTCTATTTTATTGATTTTTGATCTTAGGACTAGTTTTAATTAGTTCTAGGATGAACATTATATCGGGCATTGATTGTTTGATGATTAGAAACTAGATTTTACAACTAATTTCATCAAAAACTCACAAATTTTCAAATAAATTTTTGAATTTTCGAAATAAATCTACCCCACATTATTTTCAGTCAACTAGTGGACATCATATACATTGTTCCTTCCAAACACGTCGAAACATTAATTTATGGTCGTCTTCTTGGTAACCTCTTTATCAAACTTGGTCTAAACATCTCTCTCGACAATCCTATCCCACTCCAAAATCAAATCAATCTTACATCCTTGAAGAAAGCGGATTGGAAACAAGACGAGGAAACCGGTCTCTGGGTCTATCGACCCAGTAAGAAAACTCCGGGAGCTAGTTCTTCATGAGCTGCTCCTAGCTCTTCTCGTGCTCCTCCTCCTCTTCCGGCACCGGCCGCTGACGATGATCCTGAGTTTCAATAGCTTATGCAAGATATCGATGATCACGTACCAGGCGATGAGCCTGCTCCGGAACCAGCACGTCAATAAGATCAAATGCCAACATATTTTCGATCTTTCTTGGAGTCGTTTGATCTGAGGTTTGCTTCCATAGAGTCTCAGATTACTGAGTTTCAGCGGGAGATGCGTGAACGTATAGACCGCTCACTCTTGAAGTTCGAGCTCATTATCCTCCTCCTCCCGACCCTCCGATGGATTAAACTTTTTTTTTTCTATGCTTTCTTTGTTATTTCAAACTTGGATTGTTTTGATGTTTCTGGAATGTTTGCTTTGGATTGATAGATGCTTGAATTTGTTATAATTTGGATGATTGGATTTTGAACTTTATATATATTTGGTTTGGGTTGAATTTTCATTATGAGCTTAATGTTTATTTTTGCATCATTTACATATTAGACATATATGACCAATTGTGCCATTTCACATTTTATTATGAATATTGATTATGGAACTAATGGCTAATCTCTCTTTTGATTGTGATCTTAGCAGCTTAAGCTACATATATATATAATCAATTGGCTATGCTTTACGAATACTTGTTTAAATTTTTTAAAAGTCTTTTGATTTAACAAAAAGGGGGAGAATTGTAAAAGTGTTTAAAGGGGAATATTGTTATACTAAGGGGGAGTAATTTTTCAAAATGATTTCAAAATTTAGAAAATCTTAAAATTACACAAATGTTTTGTTATATCAAAAAGGGGAGATTGTTGAAAACATTTTGATGTTTCGATATAACAAATTAAGTTTAAATGATTTTCTAAGTATATTCGATTAGTTAATCGAATATCAAATTATTACTCCAAGTCTTTCAAGATAAATTTCAAATGTAAAATTGTGTTTTATACTTAAACTATTTTTGAAACAATTTTCACAAAGTATTTTGAACCAAAATCAAGCCAAAAATCAATTTTTCAGGGTGATGCACCGATGCACCAATCCATGCATCGATGCACCATGGATTAAATTGAACATCGAATGCATTTCATGCATCGATGCACTCAGTGCATCGATGCACAAACCATGCATCGATGCACTTTGGCTATTTTGAAACATCGAATGCATTTTATGCATCGTTGCACTCTTAGTGCACCGATGCACTAAGGGTCCAACGGCCAAAATATTTGAATTTTACACTGATGCACCGATGCACCATGGGTATACATCGATGCACTGACGCTCCCAAATGCTTTAATTAATTATTTTCACACTTAAACGGCTCTATTGACTCCACTAACCATCCTCAACGTTCAGAATCATTTGAAGGAGTATTTAAACAAGCTTAGAAGCCATTGATCAACAACAAGAAACAACAACCAACTAGAATCAATAGAGAATCAAAGAGAAAACATCAAACTCATTGTTTGAGCAATTCAAGCCTATTTTTCATTCAATATTCATTTTGATTTCAAGAACACTTCTTGTACTCAATTGTATTCATTTTTTAGTGTTCTTTTCTTTGTTCTATAATTGTGCAAACATCTTGCCTTGTGAGGATTTTCTTGTAAGTTTGCAAAATTTGTATTGTTCTCTTTGGGAGAGAGTGTTCTCAAGAATTTGGGGTATAATTCTTGAGGGATTTGTAAGGTTACTCTTTATCCTCAAAAGAAAGACAAATTAGTGAATTTGTGGGAAATCCTTAGTGTGGATAGCTAAGGTAGTGGAAGTAGAGTTTGGTTGAGAAAGTTGAACCACTCTAAATCACTGCACAATTACTTTCAATTTTCTGCATAAACTTCCACCATAATTTTTATTTGCCAATTCACCCCCATCTTGGCTATATTCATCGATCGATTAACTCAACACTTTCCCGAGATCTAAGGGATTAGGTTATAGTATTCCTAGGTCGGTTCAAAGCCCATTGAAAATACTATAATCCATTGCTTATGAGGATCTTGTCTTGCATTTCTCTCGAATACTTACAAGTATTTTTAGCTCAGGTTTCTCTATAACACCTAACCTTCATCTAAGAAATGGACACTCCCATGCCTCTTACAAGCCTAGATGGTGAAGCATTCATAATCAAAGCAAATAAAGAACCAAGATAAACTTAAATATACCATTAAAATAAAGTTTAAATATCCATTAAACCAACCACCACCAAATAAGTTTGTTCATGGTGGGGTTCAAAATATACACATAGTTCATGGTGGGGTTCAAAATATTTACAAAATAAATCATGAAAATATTTGATCCAACAACCCACAAATAATATAAAAATAACAGCAAAAAGTAAAGTGAGAAGAAGCCTTCGACGCGTGCCACTGGAGGTCTCCTCGGCCACCACGAACCACCTTAGCTCGCTAGCTCCTCTCGGAGCTTAGCTCGCCACTCCTTGAAGTTATATCAATGGAGAAAACCCCCAAGGAAGGGAAAAAGGAAAATAAAAATGGAATTTTTCTGCTACAGTCTGCGTATGCGTGTGTCTCTTCCTTCTTTCTCTTTCCCATGAGGTGTCATATATAATAAAAACATATATAGGGGTAATGATGAGGTTGTTGGGTGCAAAATACCCCTCATACCCCTAGAGTTACATTTAGTGCATAAACATTATCCTCCAGGTGGCAGTGGTCCTCTGGCATCTCTGGCAGGCGGTTACAGCAATCAATTTACGTGCAGAGCCAGATGTCTACGTACAACTGTATATTTTTATCGTTTTCTACGCTAGAAATGCCAAGGCATTTCAATCTATTTCAGCAACGTGTGATGTCGCGGCATTACTTCCCAAAAAATCCTTTTTGATTGCTATTCCCTGCACACCATAGACAAACTGCACCTTTCCCTCAAGCAGCATCATTAAGAAATAAAATAGCACTACCACCACTAATGCAACTACATGATCCTAAAATGTCTAAAATGAGCTTTTAAACAAATAATAACTTAAGTTAAAAAGGCCTTAAAAGTTGTCTTTTTAGGAACTTAACAGTTTACAAGAATTAAGCTCACTAGAACAATATTTACAAGAGAGAATGAAAATAAGAATGTAAATAAGAATGAAAAACTTCTTCTCTTGTGTTTGATTGCTTGGATAGTTGTTCTTCTCTTCTTCAAGTGTTCTTAGCTTGTATTTATAGCTTGTAATGTGTTTGAAGTCGTATCTAGCCGTTGGGGATATTTTGGAGTCGTTTGGGGATTATTTTTCTACAAAAATAGGCTGCCCATAACAGGGTGTATCGGTACACTATCAAGGTGTATCGGTACCCCTTCATTAAATTCAAATAAACTAACCGTTGCAGACAGGGTTTATGGATACACTGCAGGGTGTATCGATACACTCATAGGTGTATCGGTACACTGTTTGCATTCGGTGTTTGAGCAGTCACAGGTGTATGGATACACAGGCATGATGTATCGATACATCAGTGTATGGATACCCTTTGACACCCTTTAGCATTTTTGCTCAAATCCGAATTTAATGGACTTTGAATTATTTTTGAAACCTTTTTAAAACTTTGAATAATTCAATTCAAGTCCAAAAACATTTTGCCTTAAATTTGTTATATCAAAACATAATTCAACACTTTCCCTATTAAGAAGGTCCACAACCCTTTTTGCATCCATCTCTAGGATCAAATTGCTTAAGCCAAGATTTTTTGCTAGTATAAGGCCCTGTCGAGCCCCCCAAATTTCAGCGACTGAGCTATTCACCTTCCCTAAGCGCAGCATGAACTCACTTCTCCAGTCACCATTGTTATCTCAGATCAGCCCTCCAACAGCAGCCAGACCTATGTTTGTTTTATAAACACCATCTGTGTTTAAAATCCAACATCCCTCAGGCGGTTTTTCCATTGTACCCAACATGTATCCTTGGTCATCTTTCTTTGTGGGACTATCAAAGCCTTCTCTATATCTCTGGCAAACTGTTGAAGTTGACTAAGTTGACATTCTTCTCTATATTTTCAAATGACAATCTTACCATTAAATAATTATCCTAGAAATTAACATTTCAACCATTAATATGTAATTAATTAGTAAAATGAGATTCAATAGTCTAGATGATTATAAGTATATTTGTTTAGAATTTTTATTAGTCATGGACAACGTATACACACCTTTAAAAACATATGTTCAAACCCAAAATCTATAGAGAAAATAAAATTCTCTTTTATCACTTAGACCACTCAATAGGTTCATTAATAAAATTCTAATTTGATTTCAAAAGTTACCTCTATATGTGATTCTTGTAGTTCATTTACTTTGGAGTTAGATGGTGTTGGCTTGAGGCTCGGTTTATAATAGATTTTTGAACGTTTTAAATTCATCTTTGAATTATAATTGTCATTTTCTATTGATTTCTAAACTTTTGAATGTTTTAATAACATTCCTTAAATCATTCAAAGGTTTAAGGATGAAATTAGAACATTTAAAAGTTTACAAAATAATATAGAATAAGAGTCATAATATAGAGATAAATTTTAAATGTTCAAAAATTTAGAAATTAATTCAAAATGAAGGTCATAATCTGAAGAACAATATAGAATAAGAGTTACAATATAGGGATAAATTTGGAATAATATTTACTTTTAAAAAATTAAATTATATTTTATCTTATTAGTAGTTTAAAAAGTTAATATTTATACTGAATTATCAACAATATTATCCTTTAAATCTATAATCTAAATTTAAAAAAAAACTAATAAGTCTATCTTATCATCTTATTTAATATTTACTTTTTAAAATTTAAACTAACTTCTATCTTATTCGGTAGTTTAAAATTCATATTTACATTAGATTATCAACAAGTAATTTGATGTAAGATTCACTAGACTTTTACATTTACATTAAAAATGGTGTAATTCTTTCGTCATCCCTATACTCTTCGTGAATTTAAAATGTAATTTTTTTTACTTCTAATCTTAATAATTTAAACAGTTTTTTATATATTTGAATTCCAATTGATAATACTATCAAATGGTTATTGTGAGTAATTTATTTATTTTTAAAATAACATATAATATAAGTGGACGAATGTCCTTTGAAAGTGTTGTCAATTGATTTTTAATTACTAAAACATAGAGAGACCGAAAGAACAAATATACCCTTTAAACATCCACTTTCACCATACAACAACTACCCCTTCGGACCAAGTCAATGACTATAAAATCCGATCGAGAACTTTTTAGCCCTGAACAGAAAATAATTTGAACAGTTCCTTAAAAAACAACCCCATATCAAAGCAAATTCTGCCGAGAAAATCTTCAGATTTGCTTGTTGTTTCATTGAATTCAGAAGCATACATCATTCATTTCCATTTTCTCAAATCAAGGAATATTCATGGGTAATGAACAAGAAATCAACAGAAAAGGAAAGTCCTTTACAACACGACGATGATCTTGAGTTAAGATTGTCCCTTCACGATCCGTACGTGATCGGAAGAACTCTACAACAAATGCTCCACGAAAAGGAAAAGCGAGACGATTGAACCTCCATATCCATGGGCGACGAACCGTCGAGCCACGGTTCATGAACTTCAATATTTTGTCGAACGGGATTCGTACCATCACCGGCGACGTCCAATGCAAACGGAGCGAGAGACAGTACCAGATGGAGTACGATTTGAGAGAGAAGTTCAAAGAAATCAGCGGTTACATTGCGCAGAACAAGCACTCCATGCACGGCCGAGCACCATCTGTTTGGCGAAATCCCGTGTTACCCAAATGCAGGTTTTGCGGCCAAGAGAACAGCGCGAAGCCGGTGATTTCCGCGAAGAAGAGAGCCATCAACTGGCTCTTCTTGCTGCTCTGCCAAATGATCGGTTGCTGCACTCTCGAACAGCTCAAGTATTTCTGCAAACACACCAAGAAACATCGCACTGCTGCTAAAGATCGCTTTATTTACCTCGCTTATCTTTGTCTTTGCAAGCAACTCCATCCTACTGGCCCTTTCGATCGAGATTCTTGATGGTTTCCAGTGATCGGATCGATTCGAAGAAGATTTCATATTATCTTGGTACGTATATCAAGCTACTTTGTTGATGATTTTAATTTTGTTCTGCAATTTGGGTCATTTGATTTTACGTCGTTGATACAAAAACTACACTGTTCTTATTATTGCCAACATTTTATTGTTCCATAAATGCTTCTTTGAGTTCTTTCCTATAATGGTTTTCACTTTCCATAATCAATGCTGCATGAACCATGAAGATTATAGTAACATAGTACGTATTAACTATGTTACTCGAATTCGAAATAAAATATCAAATATGAATATATATCTAATAAGGATACACTTTTTTCTATATAATTAGAATTCGAATTCGTATTATGATGAGTGTCGGATACAAATATATATATATATATATATATAATTCAATGCTTTTTATTATTGTTTTTATATATGTGAGGATTATTATTTTTTCTAAAATTTAAAAGAAAAAAAATCTTAAATTGAACTCATCAAATAGCATTAGTAGTTAAAATTAGTAGCTACATATTGAATAACAATGATTTAAAAAAAAATCTTAATATAAATAATTATCGAATCAAATTGAGATATTTATTTATTTTTAATAATATTTGAAATTCATCGATAGTCAAATGCATGGGCACAAATATTTATTATGTCCTCTATCTAATGATTTAAGTAAATATCTATTATAGCGAATCGAATAAAACTATAATAATGATAAAATTTTCTCATCAAATAAAGTTGAACTTTGATAGTTAAACTAAATTCTGAAGCCCGTAAACTAAGAATCAAACTCAATTCAATTTGAATTTATGTATGTATATGTTGTCAATAGCTAAGAAAATTTATGAACATATTCACTCTATAATCATCCTAAATGATTTAAAAATAAATCTAAAAAACTGATTCAAATTTATGATTAAGTTATTATTATCTAAATTTGATTAAAGTTATAGTTAGATTTCTAGAAATACATTGAAGAATTTTATTTACATCATAATTGAATTAATTTAATGATGACAAATTATCTTTGATATTAAAGTCGACTTTAATTATAATTAGCTTTGTTCAAGAAAATCTCATTTAAGAAAATAAAATTGTTTCAAAATTATTGAAATAATTAGATTTCTTTCACTTGTATTTAGATATGAAAATGAGACGAGTTAAGTTGGATTTTTAACTAATCCGATTCAATGATAGAAACATATTTCACTATTTAAATTTGATTAAAAAATAGAGAAAATCGCCTCAGTGACCAAAAATGCCTTATAATATACGATTTTAACCAACTTTTTCCGGATTTGCCAAAATGACCAACAA
This sequence comes from Hibiscus syriacus, assembly GCF_006381635.1. Taxonomy (NCBI): domain Eukaryota; kingdom Viridiplantae; phylum Streptophyta; class Magnoliopsida; order Malvales; family Malvaceae; genus Hibiscus; species Hibiscus syriacus. The sequence continues at coordinate 1,479,875 of NW_024063479.1, read as the reverse complement.
AATCGCAATGTGATCGCTAATTCGTAACGCGATCTCCATTATCGCAAATTCGCGTTGCATTTCGCGTTGCGATAGTTGGAAATCGCGTTGCGATGGTCTACAGTGTCGTTGCGATTTTCCCAATTCGCAATGCGAATAAGTAAATCGCAACGTGAATTGGGAAAATCGCAATGCGATACTGACTATCGCAATGCGATACTTACTATCGCAATGCGATAATACAAAATCGCAACGAGATACTGACTTTCGCAACGCGATTCTGACTTTCGCAACGCGATAATACATAATCGCAATGCGATTTTCAAAGCGCCATTAGTATCCTGGCCAAGTATTTTATTTTTAAATTCCAAACACGAATATTAATATATTGGAACACTGAACCGTCCACAGTATATCCCGTAATCGCAACTCATAACCTAAAACCTAAAATCACAACTCAGTCCCATCTCCATCTCTCACTCTCTCACCCATCTCCGACGAAATCCATCCCCATCTCCGACGAAATCCGTCTATCTCCATCTCTCAGAGCCACCCTCACAATCAGAAATGGAAAATCAACCAAATCAACCAACGAGGGTTAGTTTTTTTAATTATTTTCTTTTTGAAATTTTTGCATTATTATTAGGTTTTTCATATTGAAATTGATGATAAGTTTACTGGTAATTTCAATAATAGATTAACCATTTCACTTAGATTGCTTATTAAATCAACCGAGAATCGCAACGCGATTTTAGTTTCCCGTTGCGATTCTCTCGTTGCGATAGTCAAATTCGCGTTGCGATAGTCATTTTCGTGTTGCGATTTTCATTTTCAGAAACTATTCTTCTTATGCAAATTGAAACTTGAATGAATTGCATTACTTCAACCAAAAAACAAAGACAAATAAGAAATTCACAGTGTTGCAAATTTAAGTTTGAAGAATAAACTACTACTCTTTATGTTTATTATTGTTTTTGGTATATCTTTACAGTGTAGTTTTTGGTATATCTAACTTAGTATGTTTATTGTTTTTGTAGAACTTTTATTCGGCTCAATTAACCTTAAGAAATAAAGTCAGCATGGCCAAAACAATTGCGTCGAAGCTTTCACCTCCACAAAGAAAAATGTTTGAGGATACTTGCTTCGGGCCATGGCTGAAAGTACAACATCCCGGTGGAGATGCGATGTTGACACACCTATTTCTTCAAACCATGACTAGGGATCTACCAGATACTATACAACGTCGTGATGAAGAGATATGGTTTGATTTTCCACTGGCGTATACGTGTTTTGGGCGGGAGGAGTTTTGCTTAATCACCAGTCTACGCTTCGGACACGATGATGTAGGTCGGTACACTAGACACATTACCCGCCCATCATTGTTATCCCGGGTTTTTCCTGAGCTGGAGAGGCCGAATCTACACGTGGAAGACCTGACGATATTATTGAATAAGAAAGATGGTTTTACTCGGATGGATGACGTCGACGTTGTCCGAGTATGCCTTCTAATTCTTTTGCATGCCGGCTTTTTAGGCAGAGAGGCCAGACAACCTATTCCAAATGATCTAAACAAATTGGTAGAAGACCTAAATGCGTGGAACCTGTTTCCGTGGGGCTCGTATTTATGGAAAGCTACATGGAATAAGTTATCGTCTGCCTTGGATGATCGAAAAAGTTTGCATGGCGATGGTTCCAAATACACTTTGACATGCTTTATTTGGGCCTTTAAGGTAAGAATTTTTATATAATGTTTCCAAAATTATAAGTAATTATTTAACAATTACTAATGTTTGTTATTATATTGTTTGTAGATTTGGATATTTGAGGCCTTTCCCGCCATGAAGACATATGCAATAAAAACTTCAAATAATATTCCCAGGGCTATTTCCTGGAAGAGGAAACGGACCTTGCAATGGGAAGATTTACTACGGTATACGACAATAAATAATGTAAGTTAACATAAATACTACCATATGTTTATAAACAAGTTATTACTAGTACGCGTTTAACTTTGTTTGAGCTTTTATATTGTTAGGAGGCCAACACTCCTCTACAGAGGCTGACACCCACGGAAGCTGAGCTTGCCACTGATTGGTGGCAAGCTAGTAAGCGTTTTTTTGATGGAACGGTTGATGAGCAGCCTCCACTTCGGGAGCCATCACCTTGCCCAGAGCTATCACCTCACCCAGAGCCATCATCTGATCGACCCGGCTATACACCTCCACAACGACAGCCATCACCTATTCTGTCACATCATCGAGCCTCTTCTCCACCATCACCGCAAGATAGGCGACCGGCAAAGATGCCACGACGTTTATCTCCCTGTTTTCCACCTCCACCTCCACCTCAACGGGATGAGTTAGGGGAGTTACGTGATGAGGTCAATGCCTTGCGTGAGGAGGTCGATACTTTACGCAAAGACGATGGTGCATGGCGTGTTGAGGTGTCTACATTACGCGGTGAGGTAGCCGCTCTACGTGAGATGGTAGCATCGTTGCAGAATGAGGTTCATACTCTATGCAACAAGGTAAGTTTAAGATTTTTCATACTCGTAATTCATTCGGTTGCTGCTAATACTGCTAAACTGTTTTTGTTAGTATTTGTTTTTGGTTTTGTTTTTGTCTTTTGGTTGAAGTAATGCAATCCATTCAAGTTTCAATTTGCATAAGAAGAATAGTTTACTTTCACAACACGAAAATGACTATCGCAACGCGGAAATGGCTATCGCAATGCGAAATGAAATCGCAACGACAAAATCGCAACGCGAAATGAAAATCGCAATGCGATTTGTGTTTCGCGTTGCGATTTTGTCGTTGCGATTTCATTTCGCATTGCGATTTTGTCGTTGCGATTTTTATTTCGCATTGCGATAGCCATTTCTGTGTTGCGATAGTCATTTTCGCGTTGCGATTTTAAGTTTCGTGTTGCGAAAGTAAACTATTCTTCTTCTGGAATGTTTATATATGTTGTCCTTTTAAATGTTTATATAAGTGCTTACTTCTGGAATGTTATCTGAGCATTTTGTGAACTATGATAGAATAATGACTTGGGTGAATACAATGCTAGTTTGAAACATATTTGTCTTTGTTTAATATCATGTCTGTTTATTTACTGATTTATGTATTAATTTTTTTAGCGGCCCGATAAGGTGGATGCTTTACGTCGGGTTTTCCTTGCACGACAGAGTTCATGCATCAGACGGCGTGGACGTGATATTACGTCTCCGTTCACCCCAATGGTGCGAAGACTCCGCAAGAAGAAGCCCGACTCATCGATCATCCCTCAAGAGTCCCCTCCAATCGTTCAAGAGGCCCCTATCCTCCCTCAAGATTCCCCCCCTCACCGTTCAAGAGGCCACTGTCATCGTTGAAGAGGTTCCTCCCATCATTCCAGAGCCCGATTCACATGGGGTAATATATCGAAGTATTGAGAAACCCCCACCGGTTCCGGACATGATGGATGAGAGTTGGCTCTTGTTTGAGTTACCGGCTAGTACCCTTCCGGTATCTGAAGTGGAGAGGAGACAACTACCGGAAACAATTGTGGATAATACCCTTTGGGCTAAGACCGCAGTTGATTTTTATCTACATGAGCGGAGCCAAGGGTGTTACACTGACATCAGCAAACTCAACGATGAAATGTTTTTGTTGCTTGATCGATCTTGGTGGGGTGTGCTATTAGGGGTTGAAGACAGTGGCTATTTGGATGGGGAGGTAAGTCTTATATTTGTCTTATATATGATTTTGATTAATTTGTTTAAAAATTAATGTAATTCACTAATATATGTATTTTTTTGTAAAACAGCATATCGATGCGTGGGTGTCACGTCTACTAATAATAAGGAAGCTTAGGAAAAATAAAAAAAATTTGCTATATACAATAATGTCGGCGGCTTTTCACGCAGTTCACTTGAAGAATCAACGAGATGAATCATTTTCGTTGGGCAATGGACAAGCTAAACTTTATCCTGCATGGTGGGAGGTCGATAAGGTTAGTGTTTATTTTTTAAATTTTTTAAAGGTGTTCATAAATAAGTGCGCAAATAAATGAATTATTACTTATGATTGCATGTGTTTATCCCTGTTTTGGAACGTCGTCACTGTCTTCTCGTCCAACTTCAGCTCCCATCCCTGAAGATAATAATGTATGACAGCATGATCATTACATATCACTGTCTGATTGAGAGATATTTTCAAGGGATGGAGCTCTCATTTGGCTAAATTCTTGGATGGGATTAATTATTGGACTCATTCTAGACACAAGAAGCCAAGAAGTTCAATGTCACAGTTGTCAGAGACGAGACCGCGCCACAGCAATCGCCGGGAGCCAGAGGGGATTGTGGTCCTCTCGTATGCCTTTGCTTGGCGCGTTTGACGACGGGAAGCACAGAGTTTTTACATCCCATCGATAGAGATAGAGCTGCAGTAGGCTTGTGGTTTCGGCATTATATGGCTAGAGTAATATATTCGAGACGCTGCCTACCTGCATCCACGTTATGAAAGTGTCCATTGTTAATTGGTAAGTCAAATGCAAGTTTTTTTAACATATATACTCCTTTTGGTTTGAAAATGTTTGGTTAAGTACCTAGAATTCAATAATTTGCTGTTTGTAGGTTTTAGATGTGTAGGAAGTCTTGTTTGAGCAAATGTTTGGTTTCTGTAGGTTAATCCTTAAGTGAGCTGCGTGAAATGGATGTACGGGGTCACAAAGTTGTTGATTCATTGATTCAATAATTGATGAAGAAATAAGAATTATTATTATTTTTTGATTGTTTAATTGATTTGTAAAAGATGATTTGTAAATGTTGATTTGTTTAATTGATGTGTACATAATTCTTATTTGTGTTGAAATGTAATAGTTGATTTGTTGATTTTCAATCTGTATTACGTTGAAGGCAAAACAGACTATCGCAACACAAAACTGACTATCGCAACGAGAGAATCGCAATGAGAAATGAAAATCGCCATTGCAATTTTGTCGTTGCGATAGCCATTTCGCGTTGCGATAGCCATTTTCGCGTTGCGATAGCCATTTTCGCGTTGCGATAGTCAAATGAATGTCTAATAAGTGATAACAACTGAACATATCATAGCAATGTTCAAACTCAAGTTACTAATACATGTCTAACTGAAAATGTTAAAAGTGCACACATAAAATACACATATAGCAAGTTTTGTTAACATATATACTCTTTTTTCATTTCGCATTGCGATTCTGTCGTTGCGATTTGCATTTCGCATTGCGATGGTCAAATGATTGCCTTTCGCAACGCGATTCTGACTTTCGCAACGCGATTCTGACTTTCGCAACGAGATAATACAGAATCGCAATGCGAGTTTCAAAGTTCGCAACAGGTTTTAGTTTCGCAAGCCAAATTTTTGTGTATATATCTACGCAGCAGCAACAACTCATAACCTAAATCCCTAAATCGCAACTCATTCCATCTACATCTATCACTCTCTCCGGCGACATCCGTTCCTATATCCAATGACATCCTTCCCCATCCGGCAACATGTCTTAGTTTCGTATATCGTTTGTTTAGTAAATTAATTTACAACCATGAAATCATCTAATGTTGATCATGTTTGGATAGATTTGTATTTTGGAGGGTCATGGGAGAATGTTCATGTGTTTACAATATATGCCTTTACCCATGAATCTTCAACTAAAACTGTCATTAAAGAAGTTAACTTATGAAACTCTAATGTTACGTGTTTCAAAGAAATTGAATTTAGAGCCCCTAAGTGGATTTAGGCTATCTTATCAGAGAAATGGTAAAGTTTATTTGTTAACCGACAATGAAGATGTTGAACGATTCATTGCTTACATTATGTTTCAAGTGATGATGTTACATTGTATGTGTTGAACCTAGAAGTAGTATTGTTGGGTCAGTAGCGGGTAGTAATCACTAAGTGGGTCTCAAAACCCACAACCTTTCTCTAATCCAAATCCAAATCAACTTTCAGCACCAAATTCCGGTTTTCGTATTGACCAATTAGACAATGAGAAGAGAAAAAATTGTGAGTACTAGTCAGTATTCAAAATTTGATCTTGGTCAATACCCGGACTTTGATATTGGTCATACTCGGATTTTGATGATGTTTCAGAAAAAGAAACAGACCCTGCGTGTAATGATTTTGATATTGGTCAATACCTGAATTTTGATGATGAAACACCTGTTGCCGAGGAAGATGTTGATGATAATGAGAGGAAGTTACGACTGTGAATGAACATGTTGAACATCCATTCTGTAATTCATATAATCCGAAGAAGAAAAAGAAGAAGAAAAAGTCCCCGAAGAAAAGAAAATGCCACGGGAGTATAACTGGAATATGCCAGAATTACTTCAGCTACCGGAAGAAGAGTTGGCAAAGAAAAGAATTGATTGTTACACAAAAGTTATTCGTATCAAGAAAGATGATTGTTTGATACAAAGGAAGACTTGAAGATAGCTTTGTATACGAAATGTGTGGAAGATGGCTATCACTAAAGTTAACAAATCAAACAAAGATCGTTTCGAAACAAGGTGTATGATTGACAAAAACTGTACGTGGCGTATGATGCAAGAGGATAAAAGATTGTGAATGTTTCAAGTTAGGACTTTTATGATAAACATACATGTTCTAGAACCCAAGTTTTTCCTAACCATAGACAGGCAAACAAAAGGTTTTGGTGGTTTCTGGCTGAGTTAATGTTTTTGAATGGCAGGGTATATCGGGGACATGAAATTATGACTGACATGAATGCTCGTTCAAGATTAGTATATCATATTCTCAAGCTTGGAGCCAAATGTTATGCCTTGGAATTTTTGAGGGGGTCGCAGAAGCATCGTTTGCCCAACTGCCGGCTTATTGTCACAATTTAAAGCTGAAAAATCCTGGGTCGGTAACTCATATCAAAACAGATAGAGATGACGCTTTGAGTTGCTGTTATCGCCATTGGTGCTGCGATTAGTAAATCAATATAATTCTGTTGACTCATTTCTGTTAGTTACATGCATTTCACATTTAAATGATTATATTCTTGTGTATATTATTTGTAGATTCGTTCGTTTATTACTTGCATGCGCCCAGGTATTATAGTTGACGGAGCACATTTGAAAGGTCGATACCTTGGAGTAAACTTATTAGCAGTAGGGATTGCATAGGTCCTATTAGCAATCTGACAATCATATCCGATAGGGCAAACTCAATTGACAACGCTGTTAGAAGGTGTTTCCCAGATGCTTTTCATGGACTTTGTGGTGTTCATTTGTATAGAAATCTAAAATCAAGGTCTGCTGGTATAAAAAAGCACAAATGGACATACTGGAAGGCTGTAAAGGCTTATCGGGAAGTGGATTTCAATAAGCATATAAACTGTTTAAGACGTGTTTTGCCTCAGTGTGCTCAAACACTAGAAGATGTCGGGTTTGAAAGATGGTCAAGAGTACATCAACTTGGAGCAAGATATGGTTTCATGACGTCTAATAGTGCAGAATCAATCAACGCTCTAAGTCGTCATTCCCGGAAATTACCCATTACTATGTTAATGGAGTTTTTTCGAGCCTCTATTCAACAGTGGTACTACAAGAAAAGAAACCATACAGGTATTATTTCTTTGAATTCGTAACTTATCATATATTTTACTAAGTATTATTTATTTAATTTACAGGAACATTGGAACATCGTGTTACACCATGGACTGAAAAAAAGATAACGAAACGTGTTGTGAAGTCAACGTCATGGAGAGTTGAACCATGTTCAAACACTTTGTTTGAAGTACTAGATAATAACTTAAATGGGCTTGTCGATCTAAATGCAAGGACGTGTAGTTGTATGAAATGGCAAACATCTGTTATCCGTGTGGCCATGTTATAAAAGTTTCTCTTCATCTAAACCAAGATGTTTCAAGCACATACGCTATGGATTGCTACACAGAAGTATATCGACAGACTTATGCCGAGATTGTCTACCCTATTCCACATCCTTCTGAGTGGGACATACCAGATGACTTACAAATAGTTTTGCCACCAGCCATGGACAGAAGGCTAACTGGCCGACCAAAAAGTCACGATCGTATACCGTCTAAGGGTGAAGAGAAGAAGAGATCATGTAGTCGGTGCAAGGAAAGTGGTCATACAAGGTTGACATGTGGATCACCAGTGCCATCACAATCATTTTTCCTCTACCAAATATGGATCATCATCAAAATCCAAAGCTCATATGGTGTCAAGAAAAAGGCAATCAAAATCGCAATCATCTTTAAAATCTCAATCACAACTGGCTTCACCTTTTGGGACTGTTAACTTAGGTGATTTTTAAATGCAAACAATGTATTATGTAGATTTTATGTGTGAACTTTTAACATTTTCAGTTAGACATGTATTAGTAACTTGAGTTTGAAAATTGCTATGATCTGTTCAGTTATCACTTAATAGGCAATCATCTTAATGTCTATCGCAACGCGGAAATTACTATCGCAATGCGAAATGAAAATCGCAACGAGAGAATCGCAATGCGAAATGAAAATCGCAACGCTAATTTCGCAATACGAAATGAAAATCGCAACGAGGGAATCGCAATGCGAAGTGAAAATCGCAACGCGAATTTAATTTCGCGTTGCGATTATCTCGTTGCGATTCTCTCGTTGCGATTTTCATTTCGCATTGCGATAGTACTTTTTGCCTTCAACATAATGCAGATTGAAATCAACAAAATCAACCATTACATTTCAATCAATTAAACAAGCACAAATAAGAATTATGTTAACATCAATTAAACAAATCAACTTTTACAAATCACCTTTTACAAATCAATTAAACAATCAAAAAATAAGCAATAATTATTAGAAAATAACACTTCTACTATTGAATCAACTTTTGCAGCATACATCATTTTCACGCAGCTCACTTCTGAGATTAACCTGCATAAACCAAACATTTGCTCAAACAACACTTTCTACACATCTAAAACCTACAAACAGCAAATTATTGAATTCTATGTACTTAACCAAACATTTTCAAACCACAAGCCTATAAACATACCAATTGTTTATGGACATTTTTATAACGCGGATGCAGGTAGGCAGCGTCTCGTATATATCGATCTAGCCATATAATGTCGAAACCACAAGCCTACTGCAGCTCTATCTATATCGGTGGGAGGTAGATACTTTATACTTCCTGTGATCAAACGGTCCAACGCCAAGCATACGAGAGGACCACAATCCCCTCTGGGTCCTTTCGTTTGTTGTGGTGCGGTCTCGTCTCTGTTAACTGTAATATTGAGCTTCTTTGGCTTCTTGTTTCCAGAACGAGTCCAATAATTTATCGCATCCAAGAATTTAGCCAAATAAGAGCTCCATCCCTTAATAATATCTCTTAAATCAGCCAATGATATGTAATTTGTCATGCTGTCATATACTATTGCCTTAAGGGATGGGATCTGAAGCTCGACGAGAAGCCAATGGTTACGTTCTAAAACAGGGATAAATACCTGCAATCATAAGTAATAATTCATTCATTTGCGCACTTATTTATGAATACCTTTAAACTCAATCTAAAATAAACACTAACCTTATCGACCTCCCACCATGTAGGATAAAGTTTAGCTTGTCCATTGCCCAACGCAAATGATTCATCTCGTTGATTCTTCAAGTGAACGGCGTTAAAAGACGTCGGCATAATTGTATATCGTGTATTTATTTTATTTTCCTTAAGTTTCCTAATTATTAGAAGACGTGACACCCACACATCGATATGCTGTTTTACAAAAAAAGACATATATTAGTAACTTACATAAATTTACAAAAAAATAATCAAATTAAAATATAAGAAAAATATAAGACTTACCCCTCCATCGAAATAGCCATTGTCTTCGACCCCTAATAATACGCCCCACCAAGACCGATCAAGCAACAAATATATATCATCATTGAGCTTGCATATGTCAGTGAAACACCCTTGGCTTCGCTCATGTAGATGTTTCTAGAATTGTGTTATCCAGAATTGTGTCCGGTAGTTGTTTCCTCTCCACTTTAGATAACGGTATGGTACTGGTCGGTAACTCATACGAGAGCCAACTTGAATCCATCATGTCCGGCACGTCAGAGGGTTTTTCAAGAATCCTACATATGACGCCATGTGAATCGGGCTCTTGAATGGTGGGAGGGACCTCTTCAACGATGACAGTGGCCTCTTGAACGGTGGGAGGGGACTCTCGAGGAATGATAGGGGCCTCTTCAACGATAGGAGTGGACTCTTGAGGGATGACAGGCGAGTCGGGCTTCTTCTTGCGGTGTCTTCGCACTATTGGGGTATACGGAGACTTAATAGCACGTGCACGCCGTCTGATGCGTGAACTCTGTCAAGCAAGAAAAACCCGACGTAAAGCATCCACCTTATCGGTCCGCTAAATAATTAAATACAAATATCAGTAAATAAACAGACATGATATTTAAATAGTGAAAACAAAGACAAATATATTTCAAACTTTCAACCAAAAGACAAAACAAAGACAAATACTAACTTCACAGTGTTAAAGAATACACAGTTTAGCAGAATTGGCAGCAACCGAATAAATTTACTTCAACCAAAAGACAAAACAAAAAGACAAATACTAACTTCATAGTGTTAATAAACAGTTTAGCAGTTTTGGCAGCAACCGAATAAATTTACTAAGCAATCTAAGTGAAATGGTTAATTTAAGTGAAATTACGAGTAAATTTATCATCAAGTTAAATATGGAAAATCTTAAACTTACCTCGTTGCGTAGAGTATGAACCTCCACGTAAAGCAGACATCTCCACACGCCATGCACCATCGTTATCGAGTAGAGTATCGATCTCCTCACGCAAGGCATTGACCTCATCACGTAACTCCAGTAGAGTATCGATCTCCTCACGCAAGGCCATTGACCTCATCACGTAACTCCCTGACTCATCCCGTGGAGGTGGAGAACAGGGAGATAGAAGTCGTGGCATCTTTACCGGTCGCCTATCATGAGTGATGGTGGAGAAGAGGCTCGATGATGTGACGGGATAGGGATGGCTCTCGTTGTAGAGGTGTATAGTCGGGTCGATCAGGTGATGGCTCTGGGTGAGGTGATGGCTCTCGAAGTGGAGGAAGTGGAGGTTGCTCATCATTCGTGCCATCAAGAAAACGCTGACTAGCTTGCCACCAATCAGTGGCAAGCTCAGCCTCCGTGGGTGTCAGTCTAATTATGGAATGTTGGCCTCCTAAAAAAATATAAAAACTCAAACAAAGTTAAACGTCTACTATTAATAACTTGTTTATATTGATAGTATTTGTGTTAACTTATATTATTTATTGTCGCATATGGTATTAAGTCTTCCCAATCCAACAGACGTTTCCTCTTCCAGGAAATAGCCCTGGGAATATCATTTGAAGTTTTTATTGCATATGTCTTCATGGCGGAAAAGGCCTTGAATATCTAAATCTACAAACAATATAATAACAAACATTAGTAATTATTAAATAATTAATTATAATTTGAAAACATTATATAGAAATTCTACCTTAAAGCCCAAACAAAGCCTTACAAAGTGTATTTCGACCCATCGTCCCGCAAACTTTTGCGGTCATCAAAGGCAGACGACAACTTAGTCCAGGTAGCTTTTCATATATACGAACCCCACGGAAACAAATTCCATGCATTTAGGTCCTCTACCAATAATATTAGCTCCTGAGGAATAGGTTGTCTGGCCTCTCTGCCTAAAAAGCGGCATACAAAGTAGTAGAATGCATACTCGGACAACATCAACGTCATTCATCCGAGTAAAACCATTTCTTAAACAATTTCTTCATATCGTCGACGTGTAAGTTCGGCTTCTCTATTGACTCATCAGGAAAAACCCTGGATAACCATTATGGGCGGGTGATATGACGAGTGTACCGGCCTACATCATCGTGTCCGAATTGTAGACCAGTGATTAAGCAGAACTCCTTCCGCCCAAAACAAGTATACGCCGGTGGAAAATGAAACCATATCTTTCCTCACCACGTTTGTATACTGTCGGTAGATCGCTAGTCATGGTCTGAAGCCACAAATGGGTCAAATTAGCATCTCCACCCGGATGTTGTACTCTCAGCCATGGCCCGAAGCAGGTTTCTTCAAACAATTTTCTTTGTGCAGGTGAAAGCTTCGAAGCAATTGTAGTGGCTAGGCTAACTTTTCCTTAATGTCAATGAAGCCAAAAAAATTTCTACAAAAATAATAAACATACCAAGTTAGATATACCAAAAACTACACTGTCAAGATATACCAAAAACAATAAACATAAATAGTAGTTTTGTAACACCCCCAACCCGTATCCGACCCGGATACGAGTCCGAAGTGTCACATGACTTTTCAAACCTTGACTCTTAAGAAAAATCCCGGGAAATTTAAACTTTATTTAAAACAAAATACAGACTTTATCAGAGTGCTCGTACTTAATGACTTATTACATGCCAACACTTTATACATAACCAAATACATACTTTGTCAAATATTTCTGATCTGATCTTTTGGTAAGGAAAACTGACATGTCTTGCTCCGCATCACTTTACTCTTCTCGAAACCTACGTGTGAAACAATCACACGCTAAGTCGAAGACTTAGTGAGGCATAACAACTTATAATGCACTTAAAACATATATCGATACATGCATGTTCTGTTCTATCATGTTATAGCAATTCCATGCATTTTTCATATCGTATAAAATCATATCAGATTAATTGCAGTAAATACATACATACACATAATTCATCATTAATAGTTATCATATAATCACATACTTTTCAATCAAACACTATACACACACAACATCATATCATTTCTATAGCATTTATCATACCACTAACTTATTTGTTCATATCTCCGGATTAGCCATGTACGTATGTGAGAACTATCGATATGTGAGTCTATAGAGGTTGTGCATTAATGCTGTCACCACAGCTCGTATAATTGCACCGAAGTGCCGCGTAGAATTACACCGTAGTGCCATATAATAATGTCCATAAGGACCACATAGAATTCCTTAAGAATCATATACATATGCTAGGGATCAGTATGTGTCTTTCAAGACTTCACACATGTTCCACAGAATATATATATCCCGAAGGACCGCGTAAAATTGCACCGTAGTGCCATATAATGATGTCCATAAGGACCACATAGAATTCCTTAAGAATCATATACATATGCTAGGGATCATATGTGTCTCACCAGACTTCACACATGTTCCAAAGAATATATATATCCCAAAGGACCGCGTAGACCCTCGACTCTTGGCATGCCAACTATACCCCTAGCTCTCTGACACATAACATGGGGCGTTATCATTTATTTCATTTCAGATATTCACATAAACTTGTAATTCACTTTCACATATCACGTATCACGTAGCTTCTTTTCATATTATCACATAGTCATATAGTTCACTTACACGTAGATCATTTCCATATAATTCACATGTCACATATGTCATGTTTTCATATAATTTCTATCATTTCTCACCTAATCACCTTTATTCATGTAAACATACTTATCATATCTTGTTCACATAAGATCATATACTTCATATAATATATCGAAACACCTAGAACACTTTCACATAGCTTATAGTCATAGGTCTTATCTCATAACATATACTTGTTTTCACATATATATTTCATATCATTTCTTATACCCTCACATAATTCATTAACATACATAACATATTATGTAACATTATAATAGAAATACCTAAGTCATATCCTTAGAGCACACCTATATACTTATAGTCACATTGCTTATATCTTAATCTTATGCCTTCTCTTAGACATATATATATATATATATATATATATATTCACATGTTCAGGTAATCCACCATTTCATCACATAATCATGTATTCATATAACTCATTTCATTTCATATCCATCTATATAAATATATATTCTCAAGATTATCCTAATATAAATCATATAGCACTCTTATAATTCATATTCATATTCATCTAGGGCAGACTTATAAACACATCTCACTTCTATATTTTTTATATAATATATAATCTAATCTGTTTACTTAATTCAATTTCATATAACTCCTATAATCTTATCATATAACTTCATAAATTTCTATCATACACCCATGTGTTATAGTTTTATTTAAACATATGAATCTTTCCCATCTAGCTTATCTTATATGTTCATCTTATCATTTATGTTCAAATCTCCTAGTTAGTGTACTATTCTCACTTCATCCTATAGATCAATATTATCCAGCTTATTTCACTTATCATATAATAATAATTATATTTTACTATGATCACATAGTTTATATCTCATATAATTCATAACCTTTCTTATGTAATTACTTATACTTTCTCACCTAACACATAAAAGAACAGATCAATCCATATAATCAAGCATACATACATGCATATTCAATTCATGCCTTTAATCATGCATTCATGTGTAACACTTCAGGAATAGACTCATCGCAAGTCTTATTCCCATCGCACATCATATACTATTGAATATGCTCACCTGGGCCTCGTTGTTTGAATCAATCCTAATCCTTAGTTGTTCCGGAACAAGCTTTCATCTATATCTACATAATAATACATTAATACTTATCAGTATACTGATTGATATATTCGAAACTATCACTCCTTAGTCTCAAAGAAAAGCCAATTTCATCTTTTAATGAAGGTATGCATCGATGCACTACCATGCATCAATGCAAATCCTATTCGATGTTTGTATTTAATGGGGATGCATCGATGCACTCCTTATGCATCGATGCATAAATCATATTCGATGTTTTCTATTTAAATTCATGCATCGATGCACTGCATGTGCATCGATGCACCTTAAACAATTCTGGTATTCATCGATGCATCGGTGCACAATGAATGTGCATCGATGCACATTGCCCAGAACTGACATTTTAGCACGTAAATCATCAACTCTTCCCTTAATTCTTCTATTTTAAGCCCCTATTTTGACATTAAACTCACTATAACTTGAACCAACTTATATCCATGTAAATCATCTTTAACCTCAAAATCCTATCTTCTTTATGAGATTCAAGAATCATACCAAATTTTCTATATGTTCTAAATCCAATTCTAACACTTAATCCTCTTAATTAGCTGATGACAAGTCAAATCCAACTTTAGAACTTCAAAAACCTTTCTATAACAAAGTTCATTATAAACCCTTAATAGAAATTCCTTTCTAATTCTATCTCTTTGGTGTTTTAAGCTGATATAAGCTTTCCTTAAGCTTATATAACCCTCAAAGACTCAAATCCAACTTAAAACTTTCAAGAAATCATAAGCTAAATCAAACTTACCTTTGCTCTTGGCTTCCACGTGAAGAAGAAGAAGAAAGGAGAAGAGAATTCTGGAGAATTCTCTCCCTCTCCACGTGTATATAATTCCCTTTTTTTTTCTTAAATGATCAAATGACCATTTACCCTTTATTTCCTTTAATAATTACTGAATAACCTTCATCATATTTCCAAGAAGTCATTGAACTATTAAATTATCCTACTTTAGTCACCAAATTCTGAAACTTTACAATTTGGTCACTAACCCGGTAATGCGGATGTTACAAGTTTATTCTTGAAACTAAAATTTGCAACACTGTTTTGTCTTTTGGTTGAAATGAAAATCGCAACGAGATAATGAGAATCGCAACGCGGAAATGACTATCGCAACGGAAAATCGCAACGCGAAATGACTATCGCGACGAGAGAATCGCAACGCGAAATGAAAATCGCAACGCGAAATGAAAATCGCAATGCGATTTTGGTTTCGCGTTGCGTTTTTTATTTCGCGTTGCGATAGTTATTTCCGCGTTGCGATTTTCATTCTCGAAACTATTCTTCTTCTGCATTACTTCAACCAAAAGACAAAACAAAATACTAACTCACAGGCTAACAGTTTAGCAGTATTGGCAGCAATCGAATGAATTAATAAGAAATCTAAGTGAAATGGTTAATCTATTATTGAAATTACCAGTAAACTTATCATCAATCTCAATATGAAAAACCTAAAATAATGCAAAAATTTCAAAATAAAAATAAAAAAAACTAACCCTCGGAGGTTGATTTTCCATTTCTGAATGATTGTGAGGGATTTTTGACTGTGAATGGTTGTGAGGGATTTCGCCGGCAATGGGGACGGAAATCTTCGGAGATGGGGACGGATTTCGCCGTAGAGAGTGAGAGATGGAGATGGGACTGAGTGTTGTGATTTTGGGTTTGAGGTTATGAGTTGCGATTACTGTGGACGGTTCAGTTTCCGATTTATTAAGAAAAAATTCGTGTTTGGAATTTGAAAAAAAAATACGCGTTAATACGAATGACGCTATGTAAATCGCGTTGCGATAGTCAGAATCACGTTGAGAAAGTCAGTATCTCGTTGCGATTTTGTATTATCGCATTGCGATAGTAAGTATCGCATTGCGATAGTCAGTATCGCAACGACACTGTAGACCATCGCAACGCGAAATGCAACGCGAATTTGCGATAATGGAGATCGCGTTGCGAATTAGCGATCGCATTGCGATTTTGTTGGTCATTTTGGCAAATCCGAAAAAAGTTGATTAAAATCGTATATTATAAGGCATTTTTGATCACTGAGACGATTTTCTCTAAAAAATATCATCCGATTTAAAAAAAAATAAATAAAAACATACATATGATTCTATTAAACACGATACAAATATATATATATTCTTATAAAAAATCATCAAAATCAAATCAAATTACTATCCAACTATCTTACGAAAAAAAACCAAATTGATTGATATTAAACTTTTTGATAACTTTTATATAAAAAATCTTACGCGTAACGCTATAGTTAAGAGAGTCCTATTACACACGGCGAATAGTATGAGTTTGTGTAATGTGAGTGAGTGAGCATTGATTGTCCAATCGCAGTCAACACACATCACTCTCTTATCCCTTCCCTCTCAATCAATGCCCTCACTCCCCACACCCATCGCCCTCTTTTCCATCCTACCCTCCACCCTTCTCGCCACCTGTCCCTTACCAACCCTAAAATCACCCTCACAGAACACAACTCCCGTCCCACGCTCGGCCACTTTATCTCCCCTACTCCCCCAGGTTATCTCTTAACAAACGCACAACATTTTTAGTATTCTTCTCCATCTCTCTTCCAAAAACACTGAAAAACATTTTGAAAAATGGAGAATTATGCTTATAATTCTTATCCAGATTCCGGCGACTCATCGCCGCGATCCCGAGAGATCGAGTTTGAGAATCCGCCGCCGTGGGAGGATCAATCGCAGCAACAATACAAGGCTAAGTTCATGTGTAGCTATGGTGGAAAGATCATCCTCGGCCTCATGATAATCAGTTAGCTTACATCGGCGGGGAGACGATCCTGGCCGTTGATCGGAACATCAAATTCTCTTCCATGATCGCTAAGCTATCCGCTTTTTGCGGCGGAGGCGACGTTTCGTTCAAGTATCAGCTCCCTGGTGAAGACCTCGACTCGCTTATATCCGTTTCTAACGATGATGATCTCGAACACATGATGCACGAATACGATCGGCTTTTTCGAGCCTTGGCTAAGCCGGCGAGGATGCGGCTTTTCGTGTTTCCGGTGACCGGTTCCGTGAATTTCGGTAGCGAAGGTTCGAAATTGGACTGTGAACGGTTCGTTGAGGCTTTTAATTCTGGTCCAACTTCCGGGGGCGAAAAAAACGCAGCGATCCCGCAAAACAAAGTGGATTTCTTGTTTGGACTTGAGAAGGGGATGGCTCCACCTCCGCCGGTTAAAATCCGTGATCCGGTGGCAGAACCAGTGATCCAGTCGCCGCCGCCGCCACCTGTACCGGAAGTCGGGGATGGATCATGCTTTGAATCCGGTGAAATTCAAAGGCAGATACAAGCATTACAGAGGCTCCAAATTCGTGATCAAGAACAGCTTGCAATGTATAGGAAGAAACTGATGACGTCGCCGCTTCTTTGCCTTACACCGGAGAATACTACGCTCAGAAATTACCTGAAAACCACAACCGGTGACCGTACAACAGAAAGTACCGGCGACGGCTGGATTCTGGCCGGATAAACAGATTTCTTCCGGTGGTTTCCCAGCAACCGTTACGGCAGCCCCAGGCCCGCCACCGCCATCGGATCATACTGTTTACATGATCCCAGCACCAGTTCCAGTATCAGCTCCGGCCACCCTCTACCACGTGGCGCCACCCGCCCCGCTGCACCGCACCTGCATCATCAGCACCACAAATGGTTCGATCAGTAACCGGACAAGCCGGTCAAGGCTACTACACCAACGTACAAAGAATGCCACATGATGTTTACAGGGAACAATTGGTTTACAACATGGTGGCGCAACAACAACAACCTCCGCCTCCTACTCAACATCAGCCGATGTCAACCGTACCACAACAGGTGACGAGATCGCCGAGCGGGGGGATACCAGATGCTGGTTACACACACATGGCAGCGTACGATAGGCCTATTTACTATACTGCGCCGGGGGCCATCGTGCCACCACAGTTTCAAGGCGTTGGTGCGGCAGTTAGCGGTGAAAAGCGTGGCACCGTCGACAACAGCGAAGTGGTATACAAAGTTTCACAAGGATCAGTTTAATTAAACTCTAAACTAGGGTAGAAATTGCGATTATATCTGTTAGTTTTATTTGGTATTACGTAGTACTATATCAAGTGTAGAAATCAAAATCTTAGCACGTAATTTCGTTGTGTTTCTTATGCTATGTGGAATTATGACCTTGTGATGATATTTATTTCGATTTAAATTACATGTTTACTTGTTAAATATCATAAACTAGTTTAAATTTATAAGAATTAGGTGCTATATCCTCATCTTCAGAAATATATTATTTAGGAACAATTTTCTTTAATTAATAAACAGTCTAGTATCAGTAAATAATTTCAACACAATTAAAAACATATCCTTAATTAATAAGTTAAAAAGATTGATTATTGTAATCTAACGTTATTTATCATTACATACGTATTTTCTTATATTTCAGTCTCCTGGAACTTAGAGTATATAATTGGTATTATTAGGGATAGACATGCAAGTCAAATCTGATGAGTTTTGATCCTATTTTATAGGATTTAATTTTTTTGGTTAAAAATTTAGAATCAAGTTAGATTTATTAAGAATAAGATCATGTCAAAGTCTAATTTGTAACATGCACGAATTTTTATTTAAAAAATCTAATCATATGAAATTTTCTAAATTCATATAAAAATATGAGACATGTGAAAGAGTATAATATTTGACTCAAATTTAAATAGACTAAAACCATGATCATACCAAGAAAGATGAGATGTATGTATACACATACATAAGATTTTATGAAAATTGGATGCCTTTGTAGGCATGTAATCTTCAAAATTAATTATTAATCAGCTGACAAATCAAATATTAATTCAAGTGTTTTTGTTTGCTCAACCCTCTCTCAAAATAAATTCATCCCAAAACATTGGCAAAGCACAGTCTCTGTAATTGACAAATGATGAAGGGTTAGCTATATGTCATTCTCAAACGGAAAACACCAAAATATCTGATAATGAAAGTTTTTTCCTTTTTCAAATAGTGTATGAAAGCAAAGAAAAATCCACACACAGGTGTGCTGTGCATTTTCCGAGCAACCAAACAAGCAGAAATCATCATGCACTAACATCCATGATGACATGGGACATGTCCCTGTTTGCTTACATTATCCTGCAGATGCCGTGGCACCAATTTCTTCCATGTTTCTTACTTTAACTATGCCACCTGCTTGATTTAATGATTTAGATACTACTACTATTATTATTAGGATAAACTAAATGTTTAGTACTTAAAGTATTAGTTTTATATCGTTTTAGTACCTAAGTTTTCTTTTTTTTCCTTCAAAATCATACCTAACATTCAGTTTTTGTTTCATTTTAGTATAATGCCTTTAAAAACTTAAACGGACGGGCTCGTTGGCCACCACGTCTATAGTCGCTAGCCGTCGCATTCGTCAACCGGTGTAGCCCAAACTTTCTAGCTCGCACCTTTTCGACCCCCTAAACGCGATTCCGTCATTTGTTTCTTCGGAAATTGCCTCAATCTCTCCAAATCGACGATGTACTCTTCGATTTCTTCCTCCTCCGATCTCCATGGTCTACGGTCCGATGGGCCTGAAACTGAACTATGTTGGTCGACTCATGATTATCTTGCGGTCCATCGTTTAGATTGGTTGTCCGTCCATCGAAGCTATGTCACGTCAGTCTGTCCATTAAGTTTTTAATGGCGGGGTACTAAAATGAAACAAAATTAAAAGTTAGCTGTGATTTTGAAATAAAATAAAAGTTTAGGTACTAAAATATACCAATACTGATAATTTAAGTACTAAATTCGTAATTTACCCTTATTATTATTATTATTATTATTATATAACATAAACAAACACATAGTAGATATCATGTTAATTTTGTTTGTCATTAAATATTTAAATATCAGATTTAACACTACACACCCATCCACCCTTATAATAATAATTTTTATTATCTGCTGGTATATATATACTTTTATTTTCGAAATTTCGTCTTCTAGTATTTTCTTTTGTTTAACAAAGACTCTTAATTTAAAAGACCCTGCATAATTTTTTCTCTCACCAATACAATCAGCCGGGAAGAGAGAGCGTCATAGATCTTTCGTTTCATAGTTTTATCTCTATCTATCTTAATTAATAAACCAGTTACAATATTTCCTAATATTTCACTTTTCATTCACGTTGAAGCATGTTATCGATCAATATCACGAGCAACAATCTAACTTTCTATTAAGACTTATTTTCAGATTTTTATGGGTTGAAACGAGTTAAGTTTTTAGTCTATGCGAATCAGACTCGAGTATAATATACTTTATTGTTATCGACCTAATTCAAGTTTAGAGAAAGCTCACTCAACTCGATTTTGGAGTAAAAACTCACATCTGACTAGACATAAATAAATATATAAAAACTCCAATTTTATTAGATAAAATATAGATTTAATTGATATATATATATATATATATAAAGAATGATATTATAATAATCATCCTTACATGTATAAAAGTAAATTATATTATTGTTTTTGAGTCGGATCGAGTATTTTTCACCATACACATGAATCCAAATCAACCCGGATTCAAATTTTCAATAACAACAAAATTTAATCCTACTAAGTCAAATCGGGTCAAAACTTAAATAAATCTCCATCTCTATACTTAGAGACATTTGAGGACAAACAATGCCACCAAGTTAATTCCTTTTACAAGTGTGTGATAAAAAGGTATGGTTCACTTTTCTATTGAATTCTTTTTGGCCACAGTCGTATTTTCTTAAGCTTTCTCATAAGCCAAACACAGCCACATGTTAATTTTGCAAATGGTGTGCAAGGAATATTGGTTTAGTATGATCAAAGTGAAGGAGCAGTCGGAATCTGAACAAATGCTTGAAACACTTTTCCAGGAAACTTCGGATGGAAAATTAAGTGTTCATATATTCAACTGCTTTGGCCCACGCCTTTGCCGTAGTTTATTCCTCACGAATCAGTCGTTTATCGATGCTAAAGGTGTACACAAGGATTGTTTCGCGAATATGAGTAGAACAATTATCTTAAAAATTTTAAATTATTTATTATATTTTTAATTTTTAATCTAATTTTATCGTTAAAATTATATAAGTGACTTATGCTTTTAAAATGTTAGAAGTCCATCATCGTAATATAAAATCATTCGTAATTCGTGAGTATACACTTTATTAATGGTGTATCTCACCCATTATTTAGGGTGAACAAGTAATTACTTTTATATTTACAAATTTTTTTATTAATTATTTAATTTTTGGTTGTATTCATCACAGATTTTTATTTATATCCACTTGGTTTCAAATTAGCTATTGCTTATACAACCAATTTAAAATCCCGTTGGTAATTCCGTTAAAAATTAAGAGTAAACTACACGAATGATTATTAATATTTGAGTAAGTTTTTATTTTTCTCACTAAAGTTTCAAAAGTAACATATTGATAATTAATATTATTGATTTATAATAAAATGATCACTAAAATTATCGATTTATAATAAAATGATTACTTCACCGTCATTACTGTTAAATTGATGATGTGCCAATGTTAACAAAAAAGTTAATGTTTAATTTTACCCCTAAACTCCTGCTTAAACATAAATAAATCTTTAAATATATTTTATATTTAATTTATCCCAACAACTTTTTAATTCCCAGATTTTCAAATACCCACCACCTCGTCATCGTATTCCTCCCTTCCTGCCTCTCCAACTCATCAACTCCCAAATCCAAAAGCAAAATTTATCTTCACTGCATTGAAGTTTGATCATCAGAGTGAAGCCGCGAAGAGTTAATTAGAAATGAACAGCTTATTGATCAAGCGATACAAAAACCACTCAATAAAGCAGTCATCCAATTTAGTTTGTTTACTAATTACATAAGGATAAGGAAATGAGTCCATTATAGTTCAATTGAGATGATATAGTCTTGGGTTTTGCTTAGCTTCAATTTCGATTGGTCATCGAAATAAATTTTTCCTTTGTGATGCACGTCGGTTACAATTAACAGGGCTCAACCCCCAGTTAACTCTTCTCTCCGGTTAACTGGAATTTTCAAGTTTATCTCTGAAATTGGGTTCTTGTTGGTATAACCACGTCTATCGTCTTTAGATCCAAAACAACTTCTAGAAAAGCCCGACTCGAGTTATATTGTCTCTCTGAGAATCGAACCCGATCTTAATTCCCCTTAGCGGACCGCCACTAAATTTGTTCACAGCAAACTGCATTACAACCAATCGATCCATTCCCAACTGTAAGTCAAACAACCTTTAAGCCAAAGACGTCTTTTTGGATTGAAGATGTAATAACTTTAATGAAGTAGTCAATTGACATTCCTAATTTCCAGAGAATCGAAGAATGCTATCCGATAGTTCTAAGTAAATAAAATAACTAATTCAATAATGATATAATCAAACTAAAAATCCTACCTAGAGTTATAAAAAAATAACTAATTCCTAAATAGAAAATAGTAATAAAATAATCAAACTAAAATTCCTAAATCTAAAAGGTTTCTCACAAAAGAAAAAAATAAATTTTGAAGTCTTGTAGTTATGGTTGAATTATATTTCATCTTCTGTATAACTTTATGCCAAGTAAATTTCAATTAATATTCAAGATAATTTCGCTCGTCTTCTAGAAGATTCTTATTGGACCATCAAAATCTATTGATTTTTGGGTTAATTAATCCAATAAAACTCATGTCCAAAATAAATCCAAAATAAAGATAAATCAATAATATCCAATCGAAGAATAATGAGTAAATAATAATAAATACATGCAATATTAAACACTTATCAACTTCTGTTACCATTTTATTAGACATTAGTTGCCGTGAGATTGATGACGTGACACGTTAGTAAAAATGTTTAATTTTTATTTTAACCTTTGAACTTTAGATAAATTGCTAATCATGAGTCTTTTTGTTAATCTAAAATAGTTTAGGGATAAAATATCAATTTACACAATTTTTTCATATGTTTTATCCTTAAACTATTTTGGATCTACAAAAGGACCAATGATTAGTAATTTATCTAAAGTTCAATAATTAAAAGAATTAAACCTTTTTACTACAATGCCATGTCATCCAATTTATGACAGTTAACGTCTCAATGACTAAATCTTAATAAAATGATAACATAAATCACCCTGTAATCAGGGGATTATTTATGTATTTTACCCAAAAATATATGATAATGCCATGTTACATTTAATGATTGAGCACTTGACAACAAGCCTGTGGCTTCCGCCTTACGGCTTTAAACCGATCGCCTAATCGGCTTTCTTCCACGTCAGCACACCGTGGGCCACCACCTTATAAAAAGTTAAAAAGCTCTAAATTCACGTTTGTATTTAATCCAAACCCAATTCAACGATCCCGATCCACGGTCTTTTCTCTTTACACGTGTCCGTACTTCCCATCGCAACCGTCAATGCCAGCTCACATGGCTGGTCGTCTGGTCAGTTACGAATCTTTAACAATCGTAGGATCAACAAGCAGACTCCATCTAACGATCAGATTTTTGCCCGAAACTCCATCGGGTAGATCTGTTCGCCTATAAGAAGCGACCAGGTACTCTCCTCTTCATTGCTCATCGCTAGGATTCTAAACCCTAGTTCCTTAAGTATAAAATATTAGCCAATTTTTCGTTTTAAATTCTTGATTTACATCTGTTATGGCGGCGCGTGGTGAAGGCACGATTTACCGTTTCCTGGTTTGAATTTTCCATTACGAATTGGGAAAGGCCCCTCGCTGCTCTTCCAGCTCCCGATATTTTAATGGCATCGGCCGTTTTGGCGAATCAAAGCGACTCGAATTGGCCACCGCAGCCGAGAAAGAGTGTAGCTAAATTCATGGGCAAAGATCCTTACCAGCAACAAAGAGTAAACATAACCCTAAATTGAAAAAGAAACGCCAATTCAACCAGAAATTGCCGCCGTTTGAAGATGGTGCTGGTCATGTCGTCGATGATTACCCAGCCGTAGCCCAACCCGCGGCTTCTGATGCTGCGTCGTCTATTAATCGGAAACAGAACCGGTTCAGCTCCGGCACTATTGTCAGCTTCCGCATTAGCTCTTATTCGAGGAATGAGATGATTGATCTGAAGAACCAGCTGATTGTCGAGTTGGAGCGGGTTCGTGAGTTGAAGAATCGAATCAATTCGAATGATTTTCAGTTGAGATCCAGCTCAAAACCCTTACCTCAAAAAGGCATTTCCGGTAATAAACGTCCTTTGCCCCCTAATTTCAGCAAAGAATTGAAGAGATTGAACACTCAAGAGAATGGAAATGCACCAAAAGCCCATTTGATGAAAAACTGTTCCCAAATACTGAACAAATTGATGAAACATAAGTATGGCCATGTCTTCAATTCTCCGGTTGATGTCATTGGGTTGGGGCTTCATGATTACTACGATGTAATTAAGAACCCAATGGATCTGGGCACTATTAAGACGAGAATGGCGAAGAATTTTTATATGTCTCCGTTGGATTTCGCAGCTGATGTAAGGTTAGTTTTCAATAACGCCATGTTATACAATCCTAAAGGGCATGAAATAAATGCGTTGGCCGAACAGTTTCTTGCAAGCTTCGAGGAGTTATTTCGGCCGCTGAGTTCAAAGCTGGAGGAGGAAGAAGAGCCACTAAGAAGGGTTTATTTTGAAGAAGAGTTGCAGGCTAGTTCTTGGGATCATGGCGATGATAGGTTGAAGAAAGATAGAGAAAGAAATGGGTTGAAGAATATTGTTGAAGAGGATGATTCAATTAATTTGTCAGCAAGACCCAATAAAGGTGAAGGCGGTTCAGGCTTTGTTTCAAACCCAGATGTCCCACAGCCTCAGCCTCATTTGCAGGCACAGGCAAGGGTTGGTTCACCTATTCGGGTACCGAAGCAGCCAAAACCGAAGGCTAAGGATCCGAACAAGAGGGAAATGACTATGGAGGAGAAACATAGGTTGGGAATTGGATTGCAGAGCTTGCCGCAAGAGAAGATGGATAATGTGGTTCAGATTATAAGGAAGAGGAATGGGCATTTGAGTCAAGATGGGGATGAGATTGAACTTGATATCGAGGCAATGGATACTGAAACACTGTGGGAGTTAGATCGATTCGTTACTAATTACAAGAAGATGGTCAGCAAGATAAGGCGGCAAGCGTTGTTGGCAAGCAATGTGGTATCTAATGGCACCGATAGGGTAAGCACATATTTGATTGCTTGATGAATGATTGGTAATTTGTTTACTTCATTGCATTATTGTTTAGATATCATATTCCTACTGACCGAAAAATGATGGAAAATACAGGGAGGGGTAACTGTGGAGAAAATTGAAGCTCCAATGGAGATGAAGAAACCCAAAAAAGCGGATGCTGGCGAGGAAGATGTAGATATTGGGGATGAAATGCCGATGAGTAGTTTCCCGCCTGTGGAGATTGAGAGGGATAACGATCGTGCTAGTAGCAGTTCTAGCGACTCCAGCAGCTTGAGCAGTGGTTCATCATCTTCAAGCGGTATTACTCGACCTTCTTTAATTTCAGAATGATGGTCTCTAGAGAGAAAAAAAAACCGAAAAGAAAAAACGTGGGAAGAAATTCTCATCTTGATAGGTTATCATTTGTTGCAGATTCAGATTCTGGGTCTTCTTCAGGAAGTGATTCCGATGCAGACGATGCATGATCTTAAAATCTCAGATTGAGGAATCAGTTAAGAGGTTTTGGGGAAATCCAGTACTTGGGTGGGAGATAGATGGGTGGGGTTGAAACCCTAGTACTTCATTTTTCTTCTCAGCGTGATATATGGAAACAGACTGCAATGCCGGAGTTAGCCTCTTGGAGTTCATACTCGCAAAGAAATAGATGAGAGGCGGCAACAGCAACATATTGGAGCAACCACCTAATAAAGCAAATATGTGATTCCACTGCCTGTGCGCCGATTCCGGGTTGCCCTGCATAATCGAAAGGTTAACCTCTCTTTTGTCATGACGGACGGTATTCTCAGACTTTGCATAAGATATGAAGTTGACGAAAATTGACCGTCAGTTTGGGATTTGGAAGCCCTACTCCAAGTGAAAAATTCAGATGATATATATTGCAGATCTTTGTTTTTGTTGCATTTGCAAGTTTCTTCTAATGTACATATGCAAAGGCGTTTAACATTTTGTTCACTATAAAATTCATCATCATACGATGAATTTGACAATTCAGCAAGAAAATGAAAATATATAAGTTGAAAAACATGGTATCATCTTCCCCAAGTGCGAAATTATAGAAGAACCTTTAAGATCAAACAATTCCATCGAATTGAATATGATTGCATGTGTGATAGCATCTATTATACCAGGAATATCATGAACCCTTCCAATTGCTCAGGATACCCTTTTTTTAGTTTAGCATTGGGTGGCACTACCACTTTATTGACATTATTATTGATACTTTATATAAAACAAACAAAAAGGGGTAGAGATTCTGCTATGCTGGAAATAGTCAGAAATGATGTGGGGACCCAAAGGCTGGAACCACGAAGCTTCATATTTCAGCATTCCAACACATACCCACGATTCTGGAACATGACTTGCCAGATATATATATATTGTTCAATGAATAAACTCAGAAACAACAGTGAACCTCATTATTCTAACACACGAGAAAAGGATTCCTAACAGGCGTTGCTGCATTCTACCTTTTTGTTCATTTAGACACAAAGCTGCTTCATCGCCATACGCATAATTCAGAAGGATCATCATTGCCTAATCACTCACTTGTTCACATCCTCGTACTCTGCCTCTTGTGCCTGCTCACCATCTTGAGCACCTCCGGAAGATCCACCTTGGGCACCACCAGAACCACCAGACATGTGCTCCCCGATCTTTGAGACTGCTTTGTTTGCTGCGTCGATCTTGGCTTTAATCTCCTCCACATTCTCTCCTTCCATTGACTTCCTCAAATCGGTGACAGCATCCTCTATTGCTTTTGCAACTTCACTAGGAACCTTGTCTCTGTACTCGTTCACGCTCTTCTCCACACTATATATAGTAGTGTCTGCATTGTTTTTGATGTCAATCAAAGCTTTTCTTTGTTGGTCCTTCTGAGCATGCAACTCGGCCTCCTTGACCATCTTCTCAATCTCATCCTCTGAGAGACCACCAGAGGAACGGATGGTAATCTGCTGTTCTTTCCCAGTGGCCTTATCCTTGGCAGAAACAGTGACAATGCCGTTGGCATCAATGTCAAAAGTCACCTCAATCTGTGGCATGCCTCTAGGAGCAGGTGGAATGCCGACCAAATCGAACTCACCCAACATCTTATTGTCAGCAGCCATTTCACGCTCACCTTGAAGTACCTTGATGCCTACTTGAGTCTGGTTATCAGCTGCAGTGGAGAACACCTGAAAAAAAAAGGGAACACCATCAATCATGAACAAAAGATAATATTTATACACGATATTTCTGGAAGCAATTAGACAAGTTGGGCAAAAAAACAACAAACCACTTATCGTGTCCCAAGGACTAATACATATAATATGTCTCCAGAAGAAAAATGCAAACACTTGCACAGAAGACAAACCTGACTTTTCTTTGTGGGAATGGTTGTGTTCCGGCTGATTAGCCTGGTGAATATGCCACCAAGTGTCTCGATACCAAGTGACAGAGGAGTGACATCAAGCAGAAGTAACTCTTTAACATCACCTCGAAGTATGCCACCCTGAATTGCGGCTCCCATAGCAACTGCCTCATCAGGATTGACACCTTTGCTTGGGCTCCTCCCAAAGATGCCTGACACCACTTCTTGTACTTTCGGTACACGAGTCATCCCTCCAACAAGAAGAACCTCATCAATATCCTTCGTAGAAATGCCAGCATCCTTCAAACAATTCTTACATGGAGCCTTGGTCCTCTCAATCAAGTGATTTACCAAAGACTCAAACTTTGATCTGGTCAATGTGATATTCAAGTGTTTTGCCCCAGATGCATCGGCTGTTATAAATGGCAGGTTAATTTCAGTCTGTGATGTTGATGAAAGTTCAATTTTAGCCTTCTCAGCCGCTTCCCGAAGCCTCTGGAGAGCAAGTCTATCCTTTGAAAGATCAATTCCCTCGGTTTGCTTGAATTCACTCACCAAGAAATCAAGCAAGGCATTGTCGAAATCTTCTCCTCCCAAGAAAGTATCACCATTTGTAGCTTTGACCTGGACAAAAGATTCATTAATATAATTAGCCTAAGCATACTGAAAACAAACCCTCCTAGACTAGAAAAAATGCATACCTCAAAGACACCATTAGAGATCTCCAAAATTGAAATATCAAATGTTCCACCACCAAGATCGAAGACTGCAATGAGACCCTCCTTGTTGTTCATTCCATATGAAAGGGCGGCTGCTGTAGGCTCATTGATTATTCTCTGAACATCAAGACCTGCAATTCTACCAGCATCCTTAGTTGCTTGTCTCTGAGCATCATTGAAATAAGCTGGAACAGTGATAACAGCATTAGAAACACTCTTTCCCAGGTAAGCCTCGGCAGTTTCCTTCATCTTGGTTAAAATAAATGCCCCAACTTGACTAGGAGAATATTGCTGCCCATTTGCTTCGACCCAGGCATCTCCATTGGGAGCCTTGACAATCTTGAAAGGAACCATTCCCATTTCTTTTGCTGTCTGGGGATCATCATATCGTCTACCAATCAGACGCTTGGTCCCAAATAGTGTATTAGTTGGATTGGTCACTGCCTGACGTTTTGCAGGGGTGCCAACAAGTAACTCTCCCTTTTGATTGAAGGCAACAACAGATGGTGTGGTACGTGCACCTTCGGAGTTCTCAATAACCTTGGGATTCTGAATACAATAACAGACTCAATCAGATATAATCACAGAGTGACTTCACCTTCCAAAGCTAACAACAAAATCATTAAGCATATTAGTCACACTAGTTTAATTCTTACCTTCCCCTCCATGACAGCAACACAGGAGTTGGTTGTCCCCAAATCAATACCAATGACATCATTGCCAGCAGGTTTCGAACTGCTTCAAAGGAATAACAAGAAAGTTACATTGAGCAAATCACAAATTTACTACAAGTAAACAATAATGAGAATGTATCAAATCAACGTTACCTGAAAGCTCTTGAAAAACGTGTCCAATTAATTCCTACTGAGGTCTTGCCATTGCTAGTAAGCTGCACAACAACAAATTAAGCATAGGCATCATCCATTCCAT
Organism: Hibiscus syriacus; assembly: GCF_006381635.1. Taxonomy (NCBI): domain Eukaryota; kingdom Viridiplantae; phylum Streptophyta; class Magnoliopsida; order Malvales; family Malvaceae; genus Hibiscus; species Hibiscus syriacus. The sequence continues at coordinate 1,450,102 of NW_024063479.1, read as the reverse complement.
TCCATTTCACAGGTGGGAATCCTATTCTTGTACTGAACAAACAAACTGCAATAATCATTCACATAATAGCTGAATCTCACACAAAATTCAAGAGAGCAAAGTAACAAAGGCAAACCGGAAAAACCAATTTGATCTAAAGAGCCACTACGCTAAGAATCGTTCATTGACTCTAGTTGGAGAACTAAGCTCACGTTATTAGAGAATATCCAGAAATCAAAATATGTCCACTTAAAACTACTGGGCAAAAATAGCTACTTTTAGTATCCTTCAGATCAAAAGATACAAAAACTACAAACATCTGGCTAAATTCCCTTTTGCCTCAACTTTCCCAACAACCAAACAGAATATATAACACCAAGTAATACAAATAAATCAAACAAATCAGTGAATTAAAAGTTCCAAAGCGAACAGAAAAGGACTAGAAACTTACGCATCTATAAGCAGAGAGAGGCGCAGAGGCGGCATCGCGGCCTCGGAATGAACGGAGCAAAGCTGCTGTAGCCATGGCTATTACTTAGAGAGAGCAGGGGAGGATATATTTGAAGTTCTTCGTGAAGCTGATGATGAAATGCGACGAGAAAGACGTTTATAGGGTTTAGGGTTTTGTTTTGAAAATATTTTAAGAAATAGAATTCTAGGATTTTCATTTTTTTTCTGGTAAGATATGGAATGTTCTAGATTAACTCGACAGCATTTATTTTGTTTTATTTTTTATAATTTTAGTTCTATTTTATCTTTTAACTTTATCAATTAAATTATTTTTTGAATTAATCAATACTATTTGATTTTTGACTGACTAATCTACTTCAAGCTGACGGAGTCGGTATATTTTTAGGAGTGTCAATTGATATCTCAAAAAAATTAATTTCCTACAATATATATATATATATATATATATATATATATATATATATATAAAAGAAAAAATGACACCTTTTTTTAGAAAGGTTTTAACACCCTTTAAAAAAATTGACTCTACCTCTTAAAAAAATATTTAACAATACAACTCAATTTTTCTATTTAAAAAAAATTCATATAATTTCTAAATTTTACACCAAAATAAATTTTCGGACTTCGCCTCTACAGAGCTCTATTATTAGAGTGATGCGTCTAACTCAATTTGCTCTATTCGTATACGTCATAAGTTAAACTCATAACTTTGTTTAAAGAATCTAGTGTCTCATCCCAATAGAAAAAAAATATTTGATTCCCGCTATTTATATATTTTATTGATTTAATTTTAATTTTAATATAATTTAATAAATTTAATTTTTTAATTAAATGATGATATGTGGTTGTTATTATCTTCTAATAAATTGTTATTAGAATATTAATTTTATTTATCTTGATCACAATAATAGCATTTTGAAGTTTAAAATTTATTATTATATTAAATACATATAATTATAAAAGTAATACATTATAAATAGGATAAACTATACATTTAGTATCCTAATTATCATTTTTGTTCTGTTTTGATTACTCAAATATTTTTTATTTTAAAATCATACCTAACGTTACGTTTTGATTTCATTTTGGTCATCATCCGTTAAAGAATTAACGATGATGCCGACGTATCATCACAAAGTACTGTCACATCATTATTGATTTTTTTTAAAATGACACATTAATAGTTTTGTTAATTTTTAACGACTAAAGTGACCAAAATGAAACTAAAATATAACGTTAAGTATGATTTTAAAAATAAGTAATAGTCGAGTTACTCAAATGAAACAAAAGTGATAGTTGGGGCATTGAACACATAGTTTACCCTTAGAAATATTAGGAATCCCAAGACTCTAGCTCATGTGCCATTAGTAAATGTGGAAATATACTGTTAGTTTTCATAGTCGTACTAATAGGTAACTTTTTTTCCCTTCCTGTTAAAACAGAACAACAGGAAAACTAGAAGCTAGCTTGCTCCATTCAGATCTTTTAGCAGAATATCATTCATCGGCTCCAAAAACTCAATGGTACCCATCGATGCTCCTCGACTCAAACCAGCCAAAAATCTGCAGCGGCATTTTACCACTGTTCTTCTCAGCGCATGACTACGCAAGTCAAGTGTATTTCTAATAATTTTTAAGTAAGTTTCTTTTTAATTATCTCGTATTCGACGAAGAAAATTAGATCACACAACTCTAACACATATGATATATTAAAATAAAATTATTTTTATTTAATAAATTTTAAAATAAAAATCCATGGTTCAAGTAAAGAGAGGGCCGAGAATGAAAAAATATACGAATCAAGTTCAACTTCAACGTGTAAATCGTAATGATGGGATTGAATTAATAAGTATTCCCATTGCATTGCAAACTTAACTTGAGCAACTTGTGTACGCAGATTAGTTTCCATTGAATTGAATCGTAGTGAAGCTCATCGGTTGGGGCGTCAAAAAGGACGAATTAGTACTCGTTTACGAGTTCATGGATAATGGCAGCTTGGATTCACATCTTTTCAAAGGTAAATCCTTATTGACTTGAGATGTAAGGTTTAAAGTCGTGGACGGCTTGGCGTCGGGTCTGTTCTATCTACATGAAGAAGGTGATCATTGCATACTACATAGAGATGTCAAAGCAAGCACCATTACGTTGGATTTTGGCTTCAATGCTAAACTTGGTGATTTCGGGCTAGCTAGGCTAGTCGACCATGCGAAAAGGTCGAAGACAACGCATTTAGCAGGGACCATGGGCTATATGGCACCGGAATGCGTTTCATCAGGAAAGGCTAGCAAAGAAGCTGATGTATATAGCTTCGGAGTGGTGGCATTGGAGATTGCGTGCGGTAGAAGATCAATAGAGCCAAAATATGAAGAATCCCAGGCTTCATTGGTAGCATGGGTGTGGGACTTGTACAGAAACCGACAGTTGCTTGGCACGGCTGACCCGAAACTATCCATGGACTCCGATGCTAAAGAGATGGAATGTTTGTTGACGGTCGGACTGTGGTGTGTTCATCCGAACCAAAATTCGAGATCATCGATGAGATAAACAATTACTCCAACGTATGATGTATAGATGGGTTGTGCAATTCAAGCAAGTGAGCCTTGTTTTTTCACTGTTACTATTACTATCCCGCGTTAGATCCATGCATGTTGTGTAAGTACTGGAGAATTAGTATTCAATTTAATGAGCCTAAGAAAAAGGAGGACCAACTACATGAATGCGGAGATTTTAGGCAAAACACTATTAAGAAACAAAGTCATTCGTTATTACCAATAATTAATTAATTTAGTAGGATGAGGCATTAGATCTCATAAACAAGATCAGAGTTTAAATCCCGATATTTGTAAATTGAGTAAATTGAGTTTGGAGAGTCACATCGCCATATTTACTTATTGGGGTTTTTTTATTGATGTGACACTATTAATATAATATTATGTGATATTAATTTTAAGTATTGATTAATAGTCAACTAATAATCTAATAGATTACATCTAAATATGATTATTTTACCTTAAAATGAAACATTGAAGATTAATATGTTTCAGGAAGAAGAAAATATGTCAAAATTACTCTGCAAGCTAAATGTAACTTTATGCCAGATTTGAAATACAATTACATCATTATTAAAATAACAATCAACGAAGTGCAGACACCATGGAAGTAACAAAAGCATCGAAACAGGAAAAAACACAAGAAATCAAATGAACAAATAAATAGACAAAAAGCTAGGTACCAACAACATATGACTGACCGGCTTCCATGTCTGAACCTGCAACACTCCTTGTTTTACCTTTATCCTTCAAGACACGGACACTGGGACCAGAAATTAGGGATTGGCTTCTGCTACAACCACCGGTACGTGACGAAATGAATGCTGAAGATGCAACACTATTGTCTTCAAGAGCTGAACCGAATGTTGGCAGCGGCATCTCCCGTGGTACCATGGGGCATGGAGCTTTGAAACCGAGGATGTCGATAACCTGCGTTATCGACGGGCGGACGAAATAGCCTGGATGAGCACAAGCCAGCCCGACTAAGAGCAACCGTTCCATTTGTTCCATGTCGTAATTGCCATACAATCGTATGTCTGCAGCATCTACAAGACTCTCTTTCCCATACAGCTCCCAAACCCATTCCACCAGTTTTGTCCTGCTTTTCTTGCTATGCCTTTCATGTGCAGCAATGGCCTTCTTTCCAGTGGCTATTTCTAAGATGACGATACCAAAGCTGTATATGTCGGATTCCTTGACGGCTCTGTATGTGTCGAGACACTCGGGGGCTATATAACCATCGGTTCCAAGCATAACTTGAGTTGTTCGAGACCCTTGTCCATGTTCAACAAGCCTAGCCAACCCAAAGTCACCGAGCTTGGCATTGAAACTCAAATCCAACAGAACATTACTTGACTTGATGTCTCGATGCAGCACGCACTGGTCACATTGTTCCTGCAGATAGAACACCGCCGAGGCCAATCCCCTAGCGATTTTATACCTTTTATCCCATGTCAACAAGCATGGCTCTCTATGTAGATGGTAATCGAGGCTCTTATTCGGAAGGAACTCGTACACGATGAGGAATTCCTTATTGTCATGGCACCAACCGATCAGTTGGACCAAATTTCTGTGTCGCAATCGGCTAACAGTTGTAACTTCCGATACGTACTCTTTCACACCTTGTCGGAACCACCCTCTCCGAGCATACCTTCGTCGGAAAAGTTATTGGTTGCAAGTCTTAGTTCCATGTAGGAAAACTGCCTAGGTGCGGTCACCATTTCCATTTGCACATTGACGGAAATGGTCCCGTCTTCCCTGCTGCTGTACTTTCTTCTCCTGCAGAAAAACCAAACTGAACCCAGACCTGGGAGCAAAGCAGAAATGACACCGGCAATGGCTAGAACTACCCATAGCCATGTCCTGCTCTTCCTACCCGAAGGATTGCTTGGGATTTTCGCTGGTGCGGGTGCTTCTGTTGGAGGAGGATTGGTACTTGTATTCAAGGGCCTGGAAACTTGTAATCTAGAGCTGAAATTCCAGGAATAAATAGTGTGCAGCTCGTTCGAGTCTCCTCCGGTGGCTCCTGAGAAGCCAAAAGTGACCCATTCGGGCAAATATAGGCTAAGATCCAGTGTTGTGGAAAGGTTAGATGAATTTTGAGCAGTAGAATCATCAAAATCAATTAGAACACTCAGGTTTCTTGTACTAGAGTTGTATCTGATGAAAGCATAAACCTTTCGCCTATCTTCACTATCACTCAACCACCACCACTGGATAGCCGTGAGAGGAGTTGTGACATTGTTGAGATCAATGCCGACTTGAACTGACATCCCAGGAGGATCCCACAATTGATTGTACGTATCAAACTCCACCGCAACAAAACAAGAGTCGTTTCCCTTGTAGCAACGACTTTGAAGTCCCAAGCAACCACCTCCGGCGTCGGGAGGGATTTTCGTGCCACCGGGAGCGAGGAAAAACGCGAACCCGTCACCGGACATGCCGCCTTGGGAGGAACCGATGGAGAAAGTGAATTGAGTGGTGAAATCTGCAAGTATGAGATTCCCAGATGAGTTGTCCCAGAGGTGCATTGGTTTGTAATAAGTGGCCCGACCAACAGTGTCACCGTTTCCATTTGAACCGGTGCATTGGTTTGATGCGGATGCATCGGATTCATACACCATCTCCGGCGTGGTTTGGTTGAAACGAGTGAAACTGAAGTTGATGTTATCATCAGTTGATGCAGCTTTGGAAAGATGAACAACTAACCTCATAACAAGGATGGATAATAGGAAGACAAATGCATGTTTCCGTGATTCTAGACACAAATTCTCTGCATTTGGAGCTTTCATCATCTTGGGAGTAAGGATTGATGGACGTTACTGCAAACGCAAGGTCACTGATTGCATTTCAGCTCCTGTATTAATATATGTATGTAGGATGGATATTCGACCCGAACTCGACGTATTTCGATCCAATTGTATAATTTTTTTTAATTCAAGTTCTGATTGGATCATATTTTTTAAGGATGAGGTGAGATTGAATTCGAGTTTAAGGTGAAAATACCATGACTTGACTTGGTCTGATATGTGTGTGCTCGTGTACGTGTACGTGTGTGTCGGGTCAGATCAAGTTTTTTATCTCAAAAATCAAATCGAGTGGAGCACTCTTAAACTTGGTTTGAGTCGGGTGCGGGTGAAGGTGTTTAATTTTCAGATCTAGTTTTGATGAGCCAAAAATCCGATTTTTGTGTGTGTTTATCGGCTCAGATTAGGTTTTTATCTAAAAATCGGATGGGATTGAGTACTCCTAAACTCGGGTCGAGTCCTATGTGGGTGGAAGTGTTTAATTATAGGCTCTAGTTGAAATGAGCCAAAAGTTCGATCTAATCCGACCCGTCCTATGATCATCCCTAACTATGTGTATTAACAAGTGGTTTTTAGATTCATGTAACTTTTGGCCCCTGACTTTGATATCGGTATACAATTTGACCCCCCGACTTGCGGCCAAGAAAAATGACACTGGCGCATGTTACTAAGAAGCGTATCCAAAGGTGGAACGAGAGATTTGGTCAGTCGTGTTTAAAGGTTAATTTGCTACAATCCAAAACTATACAATGTAAGTCATTATAACTAAATTTCAATACAATTAGACGTGTTTATGGATCGAAAGTTTTCGAATAATGTTATCAAATTTTACGTATTCAAGGTTCTGACGATAAACTTGATTTACTCTACTTGAATTTTTGACAAAATCTCCGTATTATTTGGTAATTTACATTTTCATTTAAATTTAAATATAAACTATTGAACATAAAAACAATAAAGCCTTAAGCCCTTACAAGAAAAAAACATGCATGCATGGGTTTTCTCCTTTTTAATCAAGAAAAAATTGCTATAGAATAATTCGATGTATAAGAGCTTATTTGAATACCAGAAGAAAGTAAGTACTTACTTAGCAAAAGTAAATTAATTCAAGGGCTCTTTTAGTAGTTTAGCCGATATATTCAATACCTTGTCTTTTCTCATTCTAAAGAAACAAAATCTCCTTTGAAATAATTGAATATAAAATTAGAGTTGAATGTTATAAACTTATAATTAAATAAATTAAAAACGTAGAAGTATAAATAAACCAACAGATAAAAATTAATGATATTTGATGTAATTTATTTTTATTGAAATAAATTATAATTTAAATCAAATTGACAGAATGTGTAAGTAATGAAAATTAAGTATATATTTATATTAATTTTATTAACTATTACATTAAATATATATTGATATCTTTTAAATAATTAAATAATTTGATTGATAAAATTAAACAATCAAATTAAAATATCTATAGTTAAGTGAATTATAAGCGATAAAGGTACCTTTATCTTTTTATTTATTTATTTATCATGTCTTATATTATTAGATTATAATGAGTAAAATATACATATAGTCCTCTAACTATAGGATGTTACTTTGTTGAGTTCTCCGATTATTAAAAGTTACAAATGGTCACCTGGCTATTTAATATGTTCCAAACTCGTCCTTTTACGTTAAAAATTCACGGCGTCTGAGCTGGATATTAACCTGATGACTTAGATATGATAAAAATTGATTCTATAATCTAAAAAAACTATCATATCTCAGTCAACAGGTTAACATCTAGTTCAGAGTGTTGTCAATTTTTTAACAAAAAATGAAGAGTTTGGAACATGCTAAATAGTCATGCAACTATTTTGTAACTTTTAATAGTCGATGACTCAACAAAGCAACACCCTATAGTTGAATAACCATTTTGTAACTTTTAATAGTCGAGTGACTCAACAAAGCATCACCCTATAGTCGATGGACTATTTATGTACTTTACCCGATTATAATTTGTTTATTCAGGTGAATAACAAACAATTCATGCATCATACTACTAACAAAAAAAATAATTAAAAAGTGCCAAAAATGGCCATAAAAATCATCCCAATGATGAAGACAGAACAGAGACAATTAAAGCTCCCTCAGCTAATGATTTTTGCACGAGACAACACCAAAAAGAAAACAGAGTTTGAAGAGTTCATTCTTCAGCCGCACTGGCAGCACTCAGGTCCACGGATAAATCAAGAGCCTGCACAATATGACCAACTGTTTATTCGGATTCGGATCGAGTTCAAATACAGATATTAGGTGCGAATACTTTAGAGAAAACGAAGAAGCTGGATAAATAATGTGTGTGTTACTTTGGAGAATGGAACCTTACTTTTCCAGTAATCTTAGTATACATCTGGATCACATCGTTCACAGTGGTTTCAAAGTGTGTCGTCGGATCATAACTCTGCAACGAAATTTCGGTACCCGAGTCGTTAAATTATATACTTCAAAGTATTTAAGGTTCATTCGGATCATACAAAAACATGCAGAGTAATGAAGAGAGAAGTGTGTCCTTACAGCAGATATGAAGCAGTTGTCGGCTGTGTGGTCGTTAGTCGGGACATATCTGTCGTAAGTGTCGTAGAATATCTCATCCACCGGTCCCAGTAGCTTAATTCCGGGCTCCAACTCTACCTTGGGGTCATCGGTCTCGGCCTCTGTCGAAACGAAAGCGATGTATTTTCCCTTGGGAGCCACATTATGAGCATATGAGCAACAAAAAAGGTACCTGCAATATCAAAAGTAAACCTATGAAGGTGCAGAGAACCTATGATAAGCAAATTTAGATAGGTGCTATCCGCATACATGTCCGATTTACGGCCGAGTTGCTTCTGAGGCAGAATAACTTGGGCCGAGTGCGAATCATTGGTATCTGGAATAGGATGGCTCATTATGCAGATGGCACGCGCTACTTTTCCAACCTTCTGAACCTGTTGCATCAAAAGAACATGAAGAAAAAAGTTGAAATACTTGTGTTTTGAGGATGCATAAAACGAAAAATAAGTGAGAGGCATCGTTTCTTCGGAAGTTACCCTATCGGTCAAATAAGATGGATCACAAACAACTTTCTTGCACTTAGCAGTTTCCCCTTCGGAAGTCACACCGATAACTTTACCATCATCACCGAATTCTACCTGCAACCCGAAATTTCAACAGAGAAATGTAAAGATGCCTACTTGCCAATTTGTGAATTACAAAAACCAGGGATCACAAAACGTCCAGAAAGCAGAGAAGCGAAATGACATTCTCAAACTAGTTAGCAGTTACATGTACATTGGAGAAAACGAAGCAAAATACATGTAGGGTTCCATGTTCCGGGAGAATTACCTTGCATTCGGGCTTGTTGAGCATGTAAGTACCTCCATAAACTGCACTTAAACGTGCAAATGCCTGCCGATGGAACGTAATTACAAGTCAACCTCAACATACATGTTTCTATTCAACTAGGGAAAAAGCAAATTACAGATAATGAAAAACCTGAGGCAATTCTCCCAGTCCATATAGTGGATAGATATAAGGAGATCCTCCTTGAAACCGAGCCAATGACTCTGCATAGAGCTATACAAAAAGCAATTGCATAAATACTGAATATAATTATCAATATGATATAGGAAACAAATTTTTACCTTAATACGCTTAACAAAACTCAAAGCTGGCTGATCCAAGTAACTATCATCACTGTAAAGTGCCAGGGAGTGACCAATGAAGTCAATTGTATTATCTTCTAGCCCATACTTTCTACATTGCAAACAATACCATGTATCAAGACCACAGCTGGAGCAAGCTTTTTAGAGGGCAATATGGGTGAGAAACATACGAGATAAGTTCTTTCGCCGTCACTACATTCAAGTCTAGTCCTTCATGAGATTTTGGGTCGTCATCCTCATAGTCTTGGACATAAATGAAGAACTTTCTGGCACGGCGCTTCTCAAACAGCCCCATCAATGGTGATTTCAGTGCTTCAACGTCGGTCGCCGGTACTTTGTAGATCTACAAGTAATGGTGATTAAGTCATTGAAGACCACAAACGTTTGAACTAAACAAATGGTACAAAATTTTAAAAACTACAATCCCTTACTTTCGACTTGTTGTACACGAAACTACCATCCACGGCCTTGAAGTTAAGATACTTGGTAACATCAGTGTGGATGAGAATTCGAACCAGACTGCCATTGGCCATCATGAACTGCGGAAAAACCACATCAAGCATTGGTCATGAAACATGAATAACTAGCACAAATAACAAAATTTGGAGGTCATATAGCATGCCTTGGGAACCATGTCAACATTATAATCCCTGCTTCCGCCTAGCGTTTCCGGAGGCTTCTCATCTCCCTTGAAATGTTTCCAAAGCTATACATACATATACATCAGTAAAACAAAGTTGTGAAATTTCCCAAAGAAAATATCAGATATGAACAAAATAGCTATGAATGTCATAAAAGAAGAATGACCTGCGTAAGATTAAGTGAAGTCGATTCTCCGCCGTAATAGTCATTTCTGTCCATGTGCAATACCTATGGAGGAAATGCAGATATCCAATCGGTTAACGCAGAATCCGATACCAATATGCTCATATTTAGAGGGTCATACACGTACAACGACATATATTTTAAGAAAAACAAAGAGTTCGGGCATCATTAACATCAATCTCACTTCCTATCACCGATGTCACCTTAACCAATACTAATTCCCACCTTCTGTTCGTAATAATGCCTGTGTGAAAAATGTTCAAAAAATGAAAGGAAGAGAGAGTTCCCAAGATTCTTAAAAGAAAACCCAGATTACAAGAGGTTTTGATTTTTGAAACATTAAAAGCAATCAAAATCAAAGAAAAAAAGATTGAAAAATGAATTGAAAAAGAAAAAGAAAAAAACTTACTTTGAGCCCATTAACGGAGAGAAGGCCACTGAGAATGCATTCCTTAAGACCAGTCCCTAAGACTATCACATCATACTCTTCATCCATGGCTGAATGAATATGTTCTTAAACACACAAGGATTTTTCTTAGTTTTTTTTCTTTTCATTGAGAATGAATGTGCATTGAAATTAAAAGCAGAGAGAGTTGGGTTTCCCCCCCCCCCCCTTTTCGGTTAGTGATTTGGAACAAGTCTTCAGCTGAAGTAACGAGATTAACGGCTTTCGAAGAGTACTAAATTCACGCTATTTTCTGCGCGTGGTTATGCATAGAGCTTAAAATGCTCTAATATTAGACTTTATTTTATTTCTTTTCTTTAATATATTATTTTCATGTTTAATTGTTATAGATCATATCATTGATTTTCAATTAAATAAATGGTTTTATTAATTCAAAATTAATCACATGAAAAATTAATTATTATAGATGAATTTTAGATACGGAATGAGACATTACATTTTTTAAGTAAGGTCAGAAGTTCGAATCTTGAAATTTACAAATGGAACAAATTGATTTAAAAGAGTCTCCTCATAATAGACCTGTGCAAATCCGATATAAATTAATCAATCAATAGATTAATTTTAAATACTCAAATAATAATTAATTATTTTGACTGATAATTATTTTAAATAAATAAGTGTTGGATGGAAATATATTTGATGTATACATGTAAAAGAAATTATTCACTCATATTGAAGTCCAACATTTATAAATGTGGGTTCCACTTAATCTTTTAATAGGCCAACAAAGCTTTAAATTGTAATCGGTCAATTCACAGTATGATTATTATTAGGTTTCCATGCCAATTTGACTATTTTTGATTCCATCTGATTTATAATATTATATTTTTTTTAAATTTAAATTCGAGTCAGGTCAGTATTTTTTAAGGATGAGATTGAGTCGAATTATGATTTAGAATGAAAAATATTTAATTTGACTTAAAATAATAATATAATTATTTCTTAAATATTTTAAAAATAGTTACAATAATATCCATTTCTTTATATTTTTTAATTAAGTCTTTATTTTATCGAATAAAAATTATATATATAGGCCGAGTCCAGTCAAATGTGATGCAGGTTTTAACGCAAAATAAATCAAATTTTAGATAGGATAAAACATTCCCTAGATCTTTCAAACTCAGCCTGTACTCATTTCTATTTCCAAACGCTCATTGATCTTTTTAATGAAATGAGAATTTTAAAAAAAATTGATTTTACATAAAAAAATAACGAAAGATAATTACACAAATTTTATTTAAAAAGAATAAATATGAACGGTGTGTGTTAAAGATACGTAATTGTATGAGCACAAACACGAATTGAACTGGATGACGACGATGATGCACATGTATTAACCCATATTATTTAGATATATAGATTTTCAAATACTTGAATATAATATTTTAAGAATTTATTTAACAGATGGTTAAACATAAGGTTAATGTATAGTGTCGTCTTCGTCCAACTCGACTCGTATTGTTCTCGTACTCATGTAAGTATATACCTTTGACATGTACCACACGTTTTTTTCTTTTCTTTTTATTGACAAAATTCACATATGTTTACTACTTTTTCTTTTCTTTCATCGACAGAAAACGCTTTCTACAAAATGCGTATTTACCTACGTGACAAAAATGTAACAAAAATATATATTAGAACGAGAATTAATCAACAATGAATATTATTTTAGTAATTAATTATTTTTAAATGATATTTTAGTAAAAAAAAAAGCCCCTATGCACATAGCAGACCTATGCATAGCTGACTTTTGGAAGGACTAATTTATAACATGTTTTGCTGTTAGAGAGTAGAAAAAAATAAAATAAGTGTTTTTTCTCATTTGATTTAATTTAATTTAATCCAGTTCAATTTAATATCATTATAAATTAATTAAAATTTTTAGACCAAATTAATATGTTTCATAAATGGCACAAAAAGTTAATTTTAAATTCTCAAAAGATAATGAAAAACAATATTAACAATTTCACACTTAACTAAATAAAAGAAGATTATATAATTTCAATGAATTAAATTTTAATTTTATTGATATGATCATTATTATAACATTCTAGAGATTCTGAGTTAAATATATGTTTAAAGATATACTAAATTTTAATTTTAAGATTTTGATGATTACGTATAATTTAGGTATTTTATAAAAAAATGAATTTCAATTTATTGTTTTCTTATTAATTATTAATATCTAATTTTTCATGATCTGGATTATTTAATAAGCTCGTTTGATTGGAAATAAAATGGGGATAGATTATCCGTTAGATCACTAATCTATTTTTATATTTCTATTTGAATCACTAAATTATTTTCTTCAAATCATAAACAACGATACATTTTGTTTATATTTTGTTCATCATTAGTTAGGTTTAACTATTGACTTGAACCTTTAATTAGGGATGGACATGGGTCGGGTCGGGTTTTTGGTCCATCCGACCCGACCCGAGAACAAATGATCCTCCTCTCGAGACTTGACCAAAACAAAATTTCACCCGACCCGACATATAACTTAGAAACTTGATTCGACCCGAAATAATAATAAAAATATTATTTTTATTCAATAAAAATAGTGACTTAATTGAAAAAATTATATATAGAGAAATATTATTTTAATTATTCCTAAATATATAAGATAATTTTTTTTGAGGTCGAGTCTATTTTTCACCCTAAACCCGACCCTAACCCGACCTAAATTTTACACTTAAAAAAACTCGACTTGAACCCAATTAAAAAAAAAAGACCCGATCGTGTTTGGTCACATGCCCATCCCTACCTTTAATGTATAAATGAACATTCATCGCTTCAAAAATAAGACAATAACTCCATATAAAATACTTAAAAGATAAAAAAAATTAGGAGAATAGATAAAAAAAAACTAAAATAAATAATTTTCCAATAAAACAACTTAAATTCAAATTATAAATGCCCAATCACATGATGTAAAAAATATGATTATTTTTTATAGAATGTATGAAAAATAATTTGAGTTCTTCAGAAATGACAAAAGCCATAATGTTAGGTTAAGGTTCGGCGCACCTTATTAAAGACGACCGTCGCTATGCTAAAGCTGTACCACATTCCATAAATTCCTTTTAATTTACCAAAACACCCTTTCCAGCAAAGCTTTTCATATTTTTTGGGTCAAATTTTCTAAAAATGTCCTTTCACTGTACACTGTTATCAAGTTTAATCCTTCAATTTTTTCCTTTCTCGAAACTGTTAACCTCCAATCCATCAATGATCGATAGTTACTTTGATGATAATATTTATTTTGAAATTATGTTATTAATTTTTTGCTTTTATTTTGGTTTGATAGACTCAGATTGATTTTCAACTTGACATTTACATCACTGCTTTCGATATATTTAGCTTACTATGTATTGTTCTCATGCATTGGTATCACCCGAACTCTTTTATCTTATTCTAACAAAAAGAATCAAATTATTATAGACGGACAAATTCACTAAAACTGCATAGTATGGGGACCCTCTAAGGAATTGGACAAATTCATTTTGACCAAAACACCTTTTACAGCAATGCTTTCCATATTTTTAGCATTATTTTCACTTTTTATTTGTCCTTTTCATTTTGCATTTCAAAAACTTCAAAGTTCACTATCCATACTTGAAAAAATCACTACAATATGATCAAATAATCTTTTTGGCTACAATAATTTTGAAAACTATAAAATGATTATTAAAATTTTCAAATAATTTAAAAATAATCTTTAACTTTATCAAAATTATAATAAATGATAATCAATTTATATATTTTTCTACAATTGATTATAACGTCATAACAATTGTTTTATAGTAAATCAATAAATTTAATAATTATTTTAAGTTTAGTGATCAAACTGATTAATTTGACGTAGTTCATTGACTTGTGTACTTTACGAGAAAAAACACTTTCCACTCACACTGAATATCAAAAGACAATAATACCCATAAACAATCATCATTATTCCACCCAAACCAACCGAAACCCTTAGTAATTTGTTCCAAAACATCTGTCCTAATCCGTCCATTTGAGAACAAAATGTGACGGTTTTGTCTAGTTTTTCCATTATCGAACAGAATAGTTTCCTCTCACCAAAAAAAAAAAAACAGTGGGAGAGAAGGAAAAGAATGGACGGTAACACTACTGAAGCTGAACGTTGGCTCTCCATAGCCGAGAAGCTCTTGGTGTCACGTGACTTGCACGGGACTCGGACGTTTGCGATCCGAGCACGGGAAACGGCGCCGGTTCTCGCCGACCAAATCCTCGCCGTGACCGACACTCTCTTGGCGGCTCAATCGAACCCTCAAGATTGGTACGGGATACTCCAACTCGTTCCGTTGACTCAGTCCATGGAGGTGGTGGCGAGTCAGTATAGGAAACTCTCTCTCCTCTTGAATTACGGCAAGAACGGGCTGCCGTTCGCGGATCAGGCGTTTCGATGCGTTTCTGAAGCTTGGAGTGTGTTGTCTAACCCGTCTAAGAAGGCCATTTACGATAACGAGTTGAGGTTTCTTCAGTTCGGTCCGGTGAGTCAGTTTAGTCAACAGTATCATCATCAACAACAACAGCATGCGCAATTTCAGCAGCAGCCTCAAACACAGACGCTGTTTATGCAGCCGCCGCCGCCGAAAGAAACACAAACTCTATTCATGCAACAGCCTCCGAAAGAGACGCAAACTCTTTTAATGCAACCACCAGCGCCTCCGCCTCCTAAAGAAACGCAGACGCTGTTTATGCAACCGCCGACGCATCCGCCTCCGAAAGAAACGCAACCTCTGTTTATGCAGCCACCGGCGCCTCCGCATCATAAAGAAACGCAGACGCTATTTATGCAACCGCCGGCACCTCCACCTCCGAAAGAAACGCAAACGCTGTTTATGCAAACGCCGCCCAAAGAAACGCAACCGCTGTTTGCGATAAGAAGCCCTACGAATAGTAGTAAGGATGGGAATGCTGCATTTGAAGGGGGAGGGCAGTTGGGTTTAAATAATAATCTGCCGGAGCCAACTCGTCCGGCTGAGTCAACTTGGTCGATGCAGATGAATCAGATAGGTTTAGCTTGGCCGTGTCAGATTAATCAATCAGGACCAGTTGGTTCGAGCCACATTAGTCGGCCAGAGCCTACACGGACAAGCCAGGTTAATCGACCGGAGCCTACCCAGGCGAGCCAGGTTAATTGGCCGGAACGTACCCAGGCGAGCCAGGTTAATCTGCCTGAGCCTACGCGGACTAGCCAGGTTAATCAGGTAGGAATTGCTTGCTCGAATGAATTTAATCGGACTGAGCCGGTTCAGAGAGTTGAGATTAAGCAGAAACCACTTACTTCTCCTCCTCCTCCAGCAGCAGCAGAGTATACTCGAACAGAGTCAAATGGTGTGACTGGGATGACTGATTCGACTCGGCCTAGTCAAGCCACTGAGTCACAGGGACCGACTTTCTGGACAGCTTGTCCGTACTGTTACGTTCTCTATGAGTATCCTAAAATGTACGAGGATTGTACACTAAGGTGTCAAGCTAAGAATTGCCGGCGAGCTTTCCATGCAGTTGTGATACCGCCGCCGCCGGTGAACGGAAATGATACCCATTTCTTTTGTTTGGGGTTTTTTCCCTTAGGGTTTTCGGGAAAAGATAAGAATAAGGGCGGTAAGTTTCCCAGTTGGTCCCCTATTTCCAACATGTTTGCTTGTCCCATGGACCACGTCACTGGAAAACAAAAGCCTGCTCCAAGAGTGTATTACGAAGATTATGATTCATACGTAGAGATTTTCGATTCAAGTGGACCTTCGGAGGATGATGACGATGACGATGAATGGCAGAAATATGAGAGGAAGAAGAAGCGGGCAAAGAATGCCAAAGGGAAAGGATCTGCTGGGAGAAAACCTAAGAAAGCACCGAGCGAGACAGTGGATACGGGGAGCAATCAGCAAGTTAGTGCGGCTCACAGTGCGAAGTTGAATGGTGTTCCAGTGGTACCTGAGGGCCAGCTAACTGCTGAATCGAGCAGAGGGGGTGTCACAAATAGTGGGAGGAAGCAGATGGTAAAAGGAGCAAAGAGTCTAGGGAAATTGGATTTGAATGTGGAGTTTAGCAATGAAGTGGAAGAGCCGGTGTCAAGGAGGAGTGAGGGGAACCATGCTGGAATAGGGGAAGAGGATAACATCGAAGGGAATGGATTTTTTGAGGGTCTTGATGAGTTCTTAAGTAGCTTGCCTATACTCTCCAATGTCGGGGACGAAAAAGTTAAGGCTACTTAGTGAAGTAAGATCCGTGTTTCCTTTTTTCAGCAGCTGTAGTTGTTCTAATTGTATGCTTATAGTATCTAATCATGTGGAGGTACTTGGGATATCCTTTTATAGCCTTTTCATGGTTGCAGTTAACTGTATACTTTGTATCGTTGTATGTTGTTATCATTTTTATTGTTCAGAGCTGCCTGTTTATTCCTAGTGAATTTTCCTGTTTGGGTGGACAGGTTAGGAAGTTCAGTACATAACCATGAGGCATTTCGGGTTGACGATCAAATATCTGCCCATCATAATTCTTGCAAGTTTCCCTCTTTTAGAAAAGGGAAAGAAATAAAAGGGTCGAAGCTGTGATATACCGATGGTGAAAAAATATGCTTCGAGAAAAGTTGAACCGGGCTCTTTAGGCTGTTAGTATTGCTTTTTTAGAAGGGAGGGGATTAATAGCAGAAGAAGATTCAGTTGTTAGGGATTCAATTACTAATGCCTGTGTTCTAAGCATGACTCACCAAAGGTTATTTTTCACTATCATTCAACTCTTTCTATTCAATGCAATATATTAGGTTTAATATATTCTTTTGTTGATTGTATCGTTGCTTTTACTTTGTCTGCTTGTAATTCATGCATCTTTCGCTATCGTGAACGCGTTAACTAGAATTATCGACAATAATTTTTACTTTCTTCCTCTTGGTTCCTTTGGTGTGGATTGCCCGAAACCTGATAGTGATTTGAAGAATGGACTTTCCTCTGTTATCTCTGGCTCTTTGTTTTTGTACTTTCAAGGGCTGAAGCATCCAAATCTTTTGGTAATATGTCGCGACTAATCCTTATGACCTAGGAGTATAGAGATTTCAGTCTGAAGGAGTTATGCTGTCTGACTCTGGTTCAAGTATGCAGTTTCATCTTCTAGTTGCAGAGAATCACAAACTTGCTGATATGCTCATGATCTGGCTATCAGCTTGCCATACCAATTGTGATAAGCTCGTTGCCCTTGTTTAGGACACATAGGTATGTTTAATTATTTTTCACAACTTTCATGTATTTGAAGGGTCTTTTGAGGAATCATCATAAGATAGGCGATAGTCAACTCTTCTATGATTAGCGCAACCAAGTTATATGAAGCAATAAATCTAGTTAGTTGCAACATGAAAGGCTGCAGATTTTAGATATTCCTATTCCATCTGTGCTATGAATTTGGCTTTATTTCCCCTTTGTGGTTGGTGTTGATGTTGCTCCAACATATTTCTATCAGCGAAGGAAAGAAATGCCGGAATGACGACTGCTTATCTTGATTGAGTTCGGAATCGTTGCAGTTTGTTGCTCCGAATCATCATTTCTCTTCCACTGTCCATGTCTGGCGCATATCGGGACCTTAGTTCAGGAGCTGAGATCGTCTCATATTCACATAATCAAACTGCATTCAAGTAATGAATGAATGAGAAGTTGAGCTTGCAAAATATAAATTCTTGAAGCTAGAATTGGCCATTGTTCTTGAGGTGGTAAAAGTAAAATTGCCAAAACTTCCCGAGCTTGTCCAAAGTTATCAAAACCTGAATTACCAAAAGTTAGAGTTATCCAACCTGATTTACCTAAAATCCTAAACACACCGAAACCTGCAGATTTATAAATATTTGTTTGAATGGCATTATTCTGGTCATTTTTGTATTATCATATGTACTTCCTACATACTAAGATTCGAACGTACACAAATTGATACAACATAAATATTTTTGAATATTCGATCAATTAATAGACATCTGTATTATATTATATGCCAAAGGTTGTATACAAATTGATACGACATAAATATTTTTGACTATTCGATCAATTAATAGGCATCTGTATTATATTATATGTCAAAGGTTATATTACGTTTGTATACATAAATAGAGGTGAAGAAAATTTAATTTAATTTGAAAATTAATAAAAAAAAATTAAGTTTTGAATTGTTCGAGTTTATTCGATTAAATCATTTTGAATATTTTAAGTTCTATTATTGCATTCAGTTCGAGGACTTACACTTTGAATATTTTAAATTTCTTTTGGACTGCTAAGTCATTTTTTATGTCCATTGCAAGTAACCAAACTTTAGCAGCTTAATTTCTTTCTGTCTCTCATTTTAGACGTATGTAGTTGGTAGATAGTTGAACAAATAAAAAAACAACAATTAAAGCTCCTGGCTGGCATGTTATACAATGTAATCTGTATATATATTTCTATCGTATTTATTTTATTTTTTTTATTATAACTGTGTTTAAATTTTTATATAAAACTTATTGTGTTCATATATGGTATAATATTTAAATTAATATTTGTGAGTGTCAAATGTATAATTGGCAGTCAAATGTATGTGTCATCAATTCAGAGTTCGATAAGGTTTCGAGTAACGAATAGGTGAGAAGTTGAGCTAACAAAATGCAGATTTTCTCACCAAACACTTGGAAAATCTGATGGTTTTCCACTTCCCAATACCTATAAAAGGCTCATTAGCTCATGCAATTGCATAAACAACAAATACTCTAAACCATTTCATATTGTCACCTCGCATCCTTTTGCCCTCAATCATGGCTTGCCATCGTTTCCCTTTCTTTGCACCACTCATCACTTTGTTATTGATGAGCAGTGATACCATCTCGGTTGGTGCCCGACGTCTCTTAGAAGAGTCTGTGCCTGAAAAACCCGAGCTTCCTAAACCCGAGTTGCCGCATATACCGTCCTTCCCAAAGGTTGAACTCCCAAAACCCGAGTTACCGAAAATTTCAAAACTTGAAATACCTAAAATACCTGAGTTGCCTAAGCCTGAATTACCTAAAGTTCCAGAGTTGCCAAAGCCTGAATTGCCTAAGGTTCCTGAGTTTCCAACAGTGCCAGAGTTGCCAAAGCCTGAACTTCCTAAAGTTCATGAGTTGCCAAAGCTAGAATTACCTAAGGTACCTGAGTTTCCAAAAGTGCCCGAGTTGCCAAAGCCAGAACTTCCAAAGGTTCCTGAGTTGACTAAGTTGCAGAAATCTGAAGAAGTCAAAGTTCCAGAGTTACCGAAGTCAGAATTGCCTAAAGATCCTAAGCTACCAAAAGTTCATGAATTACCGAAGTTAGAATTACCTAAAGTTTCTGAGGTGACCAAAGCTCCTGAAATACCTAAAGTTCCTGAATTACCAAAACCAGAATTACCTAAAGTTCATGAATTACCAAAACCAGAATTACCAAATGTTCTGAGTTACCAAAGGCAAAATTACCTAAAATTCCCGAGTTACCAAAACCAGAATTACCTAAAATTCCTGAATTACCAAAACCAGAATTACCTAAAATTCCTGAATTACCAAAACCAGAATTACCAAAAGTTCCAGAGTTATCAAAGCCAGAATTACCTAAAATTCCCGAGATACCAAAACCAGAATTACCCAAAACTCCTGAATTAACAAAACCATAATCAACTGATGTTCCAAAACTATCCAAACCATAATTACCCAAATTATTAAAATGCTGAAACCCCAAAGTCATGGCAATGCCTTTGTTTTCTTAAACATTAAGCATATGGTTTATAGGTATTCTTCTTATAGAAGACTGTTTGATTATTGAGTTCATTTCATGAGTCATGAGTTCTCGTCTATGTATTATCATGTATACTTTCTAAATAAATTTATAGTTTCATACAATGTTTGATTTCTCTATTTAGTACGTTCGACTTAAGAGCATTTTGGCAAATCATCTAAAAGATTTACAAATTCCCGAAGATAAAAATTAAGAAAGACAAGTAAATGGGTTAGTGAAGTCGGCCTGACCCAATTAACATCAGTTGTAACAAAAAGTTTACATAAAAATATAGGTATAATTCTCGTTTTAATCCCTCTGCTATACTAAAATTTAATATTTAACACTTTTATTTTAATTTAACATATATTTTTTAATAAGATATCCACTTTTGGGCATCGTCAATGTGTTTTAATCATCCTAACGTGTAAGCAACTCTTAAATTCGATTCGGACTCTCTGTTTCAAACGTGAACCTCCAAAATTATCTCTTTTTTTCAAATAAAATCTTCAAATTTCTTTTAAAATGGTGATTTGATAGGTATTCGATCATATCTAGTTTAAAAGGATTGATGGTGAATTTGGTTTACATAACAAAATCATGCTTTTAAAGATAAAATATTTTCAAACCTAGAAAACAATCACAATAGGATCATAGTTTTGGGATAAAATTGGAATGTCAATAAGTTTATGGATTAATTTAGAATGAAAGTCATAATTTGGGGACGTATGTTACAATTAACTCAATTTAATTTGAATATTTTTGAATTGAATCAAGTGAAATAAAATTCAAGTAGAAAAAAAAATTATTGGCATGGACAAAATCGTAGAAAATGATCCAACATACTAGTTAGGGATAATAGTTTGACATAGACATGATAGGTTTTGACATGACTTGATCATATAAGGTCGATAATTTTTTAAAATTTGAGTTCGAATAAGATTTTGTGTGAGGTCGGATCGTATTTGACATAACATATTGGTTAGGAATGACAATTTTTTCGGCAAATATTGACCCAGTTATATCTTACAAATTTAGTTTTTTTAAAATTTAAGTTTAGATAAATCTTATGAGATAATTAAAATTTAATAATTCGAGTTAAGCATATACATACTAGTTTCAAACAATTATTAGACCTACAGATTCAACCCCTAACATGGGTCAAACTCAACTACTTTCCTATTACAATAATTAAGATTCTATGAACTTCTACAATTGGTCCATTTATCCGAGTATGTTCATCTCCCAGGAATGGCTTAAGAGTAATCTATTTATAATACATACATGTGATAGTAACATGTTTATGCTAAGATGTATGATTTATATTAAAAATAATAACAGTAATTGTCTGAAGAAGGTCAAAATGACCATCCAAATCATAATTATATATTAAAGTTTTTTTTATAAATTCCGCCATCGAAAGTTAATTTATGTATTTGAATTCGTGACTAACATTTAATAATGTGACTTCTTGTATGAATCACGTTTGTGATAATCTTAGTATTGTTTCTTAAGTTTAAATGTGTTTTAAATATGACTCCGGTTTCTCTCTCTCGTTTTTTCAGGGTTTTATTATGATTAATCCAAATCGATCCGTGTTGAGTACTTGACTTTGGTGGGTGAGTTTCCATTAGGAATTTTCTACATGCAAAATATTTTAAACTCAAAACCTACTTAAGCAGACAATTTAAAATGTGACATATAAAAGTAAAAAAATGAAATATAAAATGTGACATATAAAAGTAAAAAATGAAAAATAAGTGTTGTTGTTTGTTGATTTTTCTAATATGACATTTTATATGAGACAATTTAAAAAACTAAAGCAGACAAATTTAGTGGGATGGAGGGAGTATGGGATATGATCCAATTACATATTGTAAAACTTTTTAGTTTTCCAAATATTTAATACCGTTAGATGAGTGAATATAGACGATTGAGATTAACCCATAGAAGAATATCAAAATAAAATAATAAAAAGAAAGAAACAAATAAATAAAAACACAGAATCATAGTTGCAAAAGCAAGTTGGTAGATATATAGTTGAACAAACCAGAAATACCCAACAAGGCTTCTTGGTAGCAATGATGTACGGGTATATTTAAGTAATATTTGTCTTAATCTTTTTATATTATAAATGATTTTCATAAATTATGTTATAACATTATATCCTATATGATCGTTCAACATCCAACTAATCATATCAGAGTTTGATATGATTTTTAAGTAAGGAATAGGTGATAAGTTAAGCTAACAAAATGCAGATTTTCTCACCAAACACTTGGAAAATCTGATGGTTTTCCACTTCCCAATACCTATGAAAGGCTCATTAGCTCATGCAATTGCATAAACTACAAACACTCTAAACCATTTCTTATTGTCACTTCGCATCCTTTTACCCTCAATCATGGCTTGCCATCGTTTCCCTTTCTTTGCACTACTCATCACTTTGTTATTGATGAGCTCCGATACCATCTCGGTTGGTGCCCAACGTCTCTTAGAAGAGTCTGTGCCTGAAAAACCCGAGCTTCCTAAACCTGAGTTGCCACATATACCGTCCTTCCCAAAGGTTGAACTCCCAAAACCTGAGTTACCGAAAATTCTGAAACCTGAAATACTAGAGGTGCCTGAGTTACCTGAGTCTGAATTGCCTGAAGTTCCAGAGTTGCCAACAGTGCCAGAGTTTCCAAAGCTTGAACTAACTAAGGTTCCTGAGTTTCCAAAAGTGCCAGAGTTGTCAAAGCCTGAACTTCCAAAGGTTCCTGAGTTGACTAAGTTGCTGAAATCTAAAGAAGTCGAAGTTCCAGAGTTACCGAAGTCAGAATTGCCTAAAGCTCCTGAGTTACCAAAAGTTCCTGAATTACAGAAGCCAGAATTGCCTAAAGTTCCTGAGGTGACCAAAGCTCCTGAAATACCAAATGCTCCCGAGTTACCAAAATCAGAATTACCAAAAGTTCTTGAATTATCAAAACCAGAATTACCAAAAGTTCTTGAATTATCAAAACCAGAATTACCAAAAGTTCCTGAGTTACCAAAGTCAGAATTACCTAAAGTTCCTAAGTTATCAAAGCCAGAATTACCAAAAGTTCATGAATTATCGAAGCCAAAATTACCTAAAGTTCGTGAATTATCAAAACCATAATTACCAAAAGTTCCTGAGTTACCAAAGCCAGAATTACCTAAAGTTCCCGAATTACCAAAATTTCCAGAGTTACAAAAACCAGAATTACCTAATATTCCCGAGATACCAAAACCATAATCACTCAAAACTCTTGAATTACTAAAAGTTTCAGAATCACCAAAACCTGAATTAGCGGAAGTTCCAAAACTATCCAAACCATAATTACCCAAATTATTAAATTACTGAAACCCAAAAGTGATGGCAATGCCTTTGTTTTCTTAAACATTAAACATATGGTTTGTATGTATTCTTCTTATAGAATGATGTTTGATTATTATATTTGAGTTCATTTCATGAGTCGTGTGTTGTCGTCTATGTATTATCATGTATACTTTCTCTATTTATAAATTTATAGTTTTATACATTGTTTGACTTCTCTATTTAGTATGTTCGATTCTGTCCAACTAACTTGGTTCTATGGATGGTAAATTGATAGTGTGAATTTAGATATTTATTTATATTCGATTATTTTTATACAAATTCTGATATCATTCGGATTCAAATACTCTTAACTCTCTTTTTTTTTTTGTCCTCTGTTCCTACTAAAATATTTTCTTTTAAATTTTCAATTAATTATTCTGATTTTTCTACTATTTATTTAGAGATAATTTATGTAATACTTTTCTCTTTAAATATATTTTTTTTCATTTAGAGACTTATTATATCAAATAAAATAAAATATTTAAACAGGATCATATACAAACTTTTACCTTAAATTTTGAGTCGGATAAAATATTTCTAAACTCAAATCAAATAAGAGGTATAATACTCGATTCAAAATCAAATCGATTAAAAACTCTACCCGACTTATTACCCTACCAAGTACTAGTGCATGTGTTAATCTTAAGTTTTGACTAATGTCCAATAATATGACTTGTATCCTTCACGTTTGTGTTCTCAAAATTACTCGACTTGTAGTTAAATATTCCAACTATTTTTTAATTTTATTTTATTTTTAAATCTAATATATTAGAATATTACGCATTCACTAGTTACAATAATCAATAAAAATTTCTTATTCGAACAAATACAAATAAATAAACTTTATTTACTTAAAATTCATTGGCTTGCCATTCTATAAACCGATGAGGGCAAGTGAGAATTTTTCTTCCGTCTATAACAATCACTAAAACAAATAAGGGTAAACTACACTTTAGTAGCTAAACTATTACTTTTATTCCATTTTGATACACTAACTTTATTTTATTTCAAAATCATACATAATGTTTAGTTTATGTTTTATTTTGATACCCCCACGGTTAAAAATTAACAATGATGTTGAGGTATTACTATAAAGTAATATCATGTCATCATTGAAAAAAATAATAATAATAATAATAAATATCACATCAATAGTTTTGTTAATTTTTTTAACTGCAGGGTACCAAATTAAACCAAAACTAAATATTAGGTATGATTTAAAAAAAATAAAGTTTGGATACCAAAATGGTACAAAAGTAATAGTTTAGATACTAAATATGTAATTTATCCAAAATTAATTAATAAAAAGAAAATAACAAATAAATAAAAACACATAATCATATTAGCAAAAGCAATTAAGTTAGAAGATAATTTGACAAAACAAAAATACCAAATAAGGCTTCTGGTTGGCAATGTTGTACTTTATATTTGGTATTTTTAAGTCATCATATAAGGGTTTTGAAGTATGATTTAAGTAAGGAATGGTGACAAGTTGAGCTAACAAAATGCAGATTTTCTCACCAAACACTTTTGGAAATCCCATTGTTTTCCCCTTCCCAATACCTATAAAAGGCTGATTAGCTCATGCAATTTCATAAATAAAATTTTAGGATAGACATAATTAATAAAATAAGTAATTAATGGTCGAATTTTAAGGTGGATATTTGATCACTCTAATTTAGAAGTGGATTTTCTATTGAAAATAGACAAAATCGTTGTTTAAGATGTAACATATAGTTAAGGATGACAGTTTTAATCGAACATGATAAGTTTGGAGATTGGGTCGGGTTGATTTTATAAAGTATGAGGTCGAGATAGATTTAGGGTGAAAAATATTCATCTTGATCCGACGTGAGATAATAGTATAATTTTCCTCTATATATTTAAGGTTGGATATAGAGCACAATTATACTATTATACTACGAGTTTTAGTTAATGTTGAAGAATCGGGCAAAGATAACGAAAGAACACAATAATTTTTAACGAGGTTTAGCAATGTGCTTACGTCATCGGTGCCTAGGCGGCGCTAGAAGTTTTATTCAATATCACATAGGTTTAGGTTACATCTCTATTTATAATAAAAAAAACATGGTACATAATTACATAATTAACCTTGTACCGTACCGCGGCGGCTACGCCCCCGTACCCCCAACCCACATAATCGTAACCCCCTCTACGAAACTTTCTTTGTAAGGACAGTTGATGTTCGCTCACTCCGCTCCATCTCCTGTCATCTTTACTAGTATATTTATGAGACATACATATCTGTTAACATTTACATTGACCGAGAGTTTTAGTTTTCCTCGTACTTCCTATCATAAATCTAACTTGAAATTGTTTTATATTTAGATTGATTGTGTGTTTTTATCTTAAATCTCAAGTCAGATTTATAGTCGAATAAAACTGGTCTAAGCCCGAATCAGATAAAAGATATAATATTTAAATTAAATTTGGATTAACCAAAATATTAATTCGACTCGACCTATTATCATCTCTAATACTAGTTCATTTGTTCAGAACTTGTGACTAATGCCCAATAATCTTAACGTTGTTTCTCACGTTCAAATGTGTTTTCAATATGATTCGGCTTTTAGTTAAACATTGGTACCATTTTTTATTTTGTATTTTATTTTTTTAATGTATTAGGATATTATACATTCCATCTTTATAATGAATTTACAAATCAATAAAGTATTTTTATTAAAAAAAATATAAAAAGAAAATAACAAATAAATGAAAACACGAATCATTGTTGAAAAAGCAAGTTGGAAGATAGTTCAACGAACAAAAAATACCAAAAAAGGCTTCTGGTTGGCAATGTTGTACTTTATAATTGGTACTTTTAAGTAATTTATGTGTCATCATATTAGGGTTTGATTAAGTAAGGAATGGGTGAGAAGTTGAGCTAACAAAATGCAGATTTTCTCAGCAAACCCTTTGAAAATCTCATTGTTTTCCACTTCCCAATACCTATAAAAGGCTCATTATCTCACGCAATTGCATAAACAACCAATACTCTAAAGCATTTCTTATTGTTATCTCGCATCTGATTGCCCTCAACCATGGCTTGCCATCGTTTCTCTTTCTTTGCATTACTCCTCACTTTGTCGTTGATGAGTAGCGACACCATCTCGGTTGGTGCCCGGCGTCTCCTAGAAGTGTATGTGCCTGAAAAATCCGAGCTTCCTAAAACTGAGTTACCGCAGATACCATCCTTACCAAAGGTTGAACTCCCGAAACCTGGATTACCAGAAATTCCGAAGCCTAAAATACCAAAAATGCCTGAGGTACCTGAGCCTGAATTGCCTAAAGTTCCAGAGTTACCAAAGCCTGAATTACCTAAGGTTCCAAAGTTTCCAACAATGCCAGAGTTGTCAAAGCCTAAACTTCCTAAGGTTCCTGAGTTGTCAAAGCCTGAATTACCTAAGGTTCCTGAGTTTCCAAAAGTGCCAGAGTTGCCGAAGCCTGAACTTCCAAAGGTTCCTGAGTTGATTAAGTTGCAGAAATCTGAAGAAGTCGAAATTTCAGAGTTACCGAAGTCAGAATTGCCTAAAGCTCCTGAGCTACCAAAAGTTCCTGAATTAACGAAGCTAGAATTACCTAAAGTTCCTGAGGTGACCAAAGCTCCTGAAATACCAACTATTCCCGAGTTACCAAAACCAAAATTACCTAAAATTCCTGAATTACCAAAACCAGAATTACCTAAAATTCCTGATTTACCAAAACCAGAATTACCAAAAGTTCTTGAGTTACCAAAGCCAGAATTACCTAAAATTCCCGAGTTACCAAAACCAGAATTACCTAAAGTTCCTGAATTACCAAAACCAGAATTACCTAAAATTCTCGAGATACCAAAACCAAAATTACCCAAAACTCCTGAGTTACCAAAACCTGAATCAACGGAGGTTCCAAAACTATCCAAACCGTAATTACCCAAATTATTAAATTACTGAAACCCCAAAGTCATGGCAATGCCTTTTTTTTCTTCAACATTAAACATATGGTTTATAGGTATTCTTCTTATAAAAGAATGTTTGATTATTATACTTGAGTTCATTTCATTAGTCAGGTGTTGTCGTCCATGTATTATCATGTATACTTTCTAAATAAATTTATAGTTTTATTTATGTTCTATTCTGTCCAATTTGAGAGTCTTGTGGATATTGGGAAATCATCTAAAAGAATTTACGGATTTCATAAGATAAGAAAGACAGTAATGAAGTTGGCCTCACCCAACTAACATCACTTATAAAAAAAGGGGAAACATTTACATTAGAAAGTAAAGGAATATTTTTTGTTTTAATCCCTCTACTATACTAAAATTTGAGATTTAACTCTTTTTATTTTAATTTGACACATGCTTTTTATCAAGGTAACGATTTTTTGGCATCATCAATGTGATTTAACCTTCTCCGCATGTAATCTATTCTCAAATTTGACTTTAACTCTTGTTTTAAAAGTGGACCTCTAAAATTATCTTTTTCCAAAGGAATCTTCAAATTTCTTTTAAAATTGTGATTTTATGATTTTATGGGTATTTAAAATCTAAAATGATTGATGATGAATTTAATTTTAAAAAATGAGCACGATTTTTAATAATAAATATTTTTGAACCTAAAAAATGATTTTTACAAGGACCATGGTTGAGGGGTGAGATGGGAATGTTAAAAAGTTTAGGAATCAATTTATAATGTGAGTTATAATTTAGAGACATATAGTGTAATTAACTCAATTTAATTTATATTTTTTCGAATGGAGTTAAATGAATGAAGTTCGAATAAAACAATTGTTCAAGATAATTTAAAAAGAAATATTAAATTTAAATCTTGTTTAACATATTTGTAACTTTTTTTAAAATAAAATAAGATACTTTAGATTTAATAATTTTTTAAAGCCTCGTATCTTTCATTGTACAATTAAACGAATACAATATTATATTCATACTTATTTTATTACTTTCTAATAAATATCAACATTAATTTTCACTTTAAAATACGAATTAAATAATCTCAATAATTAAAAAAATAATTGTTATTTATAGAAATTTTAGATTTGAGCAGTTCACTTATGAAAATATTAAATATTAATTATCAAATAATTAAATATTTACCAAGAAGAATTTATTTAAATGATAAACAATTTGATATCTCTTAAATAATGTCTCGAGTTTGAGTCTTTGTATATACATAAAATCTCAGCCGAGAGACTCACATATCAAAACCATGTGTGCAATATCGCTTAGTCCGTATTAATCAAAGCCAAAGCCTTAGAAGTTAGAACTAAGATAGCAACAAATATATATATATATATATATATATATTTCAAACATATAATATTTTATAATTACTCTAAATTAATTATAAAAACAAAACAGCTTTAAAATTATTTTGGACAGCGACCGTTGACTTTCTATACACGCATTTCACAAAGTCTGTGGCTATAAATATTGTGGGTCACAAGTCGCAAAATAGTTCCCCACCTGTGGTTTCCTTGAACTTTCACCTCTTTTACAATTAAATCACTCCCATGTGTTTCTCTATTAGATTAATTCGATTCGAATAGTTATATTTGTAAGAATTTATATATGTTATCAATTGATTAAATTTTTTTATACAGATATAATCTTATAATTACTTCAGATTATTTAAAAAAATTAAATCAATTCAATCAAAAATATATGGTTATAAAAAATATTAAAATAAATTTTAATAATTTTTTTAAAGAATTATTACGTAAAATAAAGAGCCATTGTATATAAAAATAAATGATAAGATCACAATATCAAAAAGGTTCTTATTGGATCTTCTCTTATCGTGAATATCTTGAAATTTTAAAAATATTATAAACAAAAAATATAATTTTTTTAAAATTAATTAAAATTACTATAACTTTTAAATTTTTTATTTGATTTCCATCAAAACTATCAATAATAATAATAAATTTTATCATATGATTAATTATAACGGTTATAAATAAAATTTATTATTTTATAATTGATACCTATATTGAATTAGGGTAAACTACTTCAAATATCACTCACCTTTAGGCTCGGATTTGTTTATGTCATCAACGTTTTAATTCTGTCAATTTTAATACTAATATTTAAGTTTAACTGCAATTATGTCACTCCGCCGTTAATGGCTTAGCGGCACGATGACATAGTATCTCTGCGCCGTGACGTTGTTGACGTGGCTCCCTCACCAAAACGACGTCGTTTTGGCATGACTGTGTTTGATGCTAAAAAACTTAAAACGACATAATTTTATTTGAAAAAATTTAGTAAATAATGACATTTGAAGGAATTTGAACCCAAGACCTTTTTGAAACAAAAATCACTATGTCAAACTTAAATTTTTGTAATAATCCCACAAATACAATATACATAACATGAGTCATCATTCCAAATGTCAGTTTCTAAAAAAAACCCATGAAATTATTAAAATTTCCAAAAACACCTTAAATTACAGAAAATCTCAAAAAATTCCTAAATTCCTAAAAATAAAAAAAAATAAACTCTAAATCGTAAACCCTAAAAATCATAAGATTCATTTTAGAATGAATTTAGAGATTATCAAAAAAATTATAAACTCTAAATAATAATCCCTATAAATCATAAAAATCATAAGATTTGTTTTTTAGAATGAATTTAGGGTTTACTAAAAAATCATAAACTCCCTAAAAATGAATCTTATGATTATAATTTAGAGTTTATGATTTTTTTGAGATTTTTAGGAATTTAGGAGTTTTTTGAGATTTTTTGGAGTTTAAGGTGTTTTTTTGGGAATTTTAATAATTTTATAACAAAAGCTTTAACCTTTGATCCAAAAGGTTTAGGGTTCAAATGAGATGCATTATTTATTAAATTTTCTCAAAAAAAAATTATGTTGTTTTGGATTTTTTTAACACCAATCACAATCATGTCAAAATGACGTTGTTTTGGTGAGGGAGCCACGTCAGTAATGTCACGTCATGGAAAAATCATGTCATTGTGTTGTTAAGTCATTAACGACTGATTGACATAATTATAGTTAAACTTAAACGTTAGAATTAAATTTAGTAAAATTAAAACGTTATTGGCATAAACGAACCTGAACCTAAAAGTAAGTGATATTTATAGTAGTTTACACTTGAATTTAATAGCCGTAGTATCAAGGATAAGTACATAAACCTCAAAGCATAGAGAGAAGAATTTTCTTGTGATCTTTTTCCCTCTCGGATTCTTTTGTGTATTATTTTATGTATTCAATACACTATAGAATAATTGATCAAGTATCTTCGTCGTCTAAATAAAAAAAGATAAACCGTATACGAACGACGTATCACATATTGTTCCTGTAATAACTCTCTAATTAAGAGAAGGATCCATTCAACCATTTCAGCATAGATTTAACATATTGGCTACGGAAACAGTAGAAATGAAAATCATTGGTTTCTGCAAAAGAAAGAATTCAGAGCATTTTTTGGGGGGGAACTATTGCATGCTTCTTTCTCAAAGAGACAGGCTCATTCCATTGATGAAGTTGAAAGTATGACATCTTAATTTATAAAGGATCCTTGTTTATTACTTATTGCAATGATTTTTTTCTACTTTAAGGCTAAAAAAAGCTTGAAAATCCCTCATAATTGTAGAGAGTTGGCTACACATCTTAGTTTCCAGATGTCTCACCTGAAAGTAGACGCCGGCCATCGACCGACTAACCGTTCAAAAGCTTCTCGTCGCCGGATTCCGATTCCGGTTCTTGTTGGAGATAGGCAATGAGAATTTCCCATTGCAAGAAAATGATCTCTTCATGAAAATTGGCCTAATTTGCAAAGATCGACCGATGGACATTAGTCTCAACAAGCTCTGATGATTCCCGGCTACTCTCCTCGGTACAATTCTCGAGATCGATTCTTTCGATTTCGCCGGTTCGTTATCTGAATTGCTTCCGTCGGCAATGGCCTGACTGATCCGAGAAGCTGCCATGGAATCCAATGAAACTGATCTTCTTACAGGTTGAAGTTGAACAACCCCTGAATTTACTTCATTTTCAACAGCTGATTCATCTTCACGGCTTGTTCCACTTCCACCTTCGGATTCTCCATCGTCTTCGATAATCGGAACTCGCGTTTCCTCGGAAACTTCGGGTCCAATGCTTGAAGACGACGGTCCGTTGTTAGCGGAAACAATGGGTGCACGGCACATGGGACAATTGGTGTGCGATCTAAGCCAAGTATCGATACAAGGGATGTGAAAAGCATGGCTACACTTGGGCAACAACCTCAAGGTTTCGTCTTCTTCGAATTCCGTCAAGCAAACGGAGCACTCGGTTCCTTCGATAACACCATCGCCTTTCTTGTATTTGAAAACTTTGATCGAGTTGATGATCGACGGTTGTAAACCGACCGTGTTGATGTACCATATGTGATGATCGAGTACCGGACCGTGATCTTCATCGAGGAACTCATCGTGGGTTTCAGTCGTTTCACGCCGTGAATCCGATCTTCCGGTGACACCTAACCGCCGTCTGTGACGCCTGATAATGTAAACATAAAGGCATACGATCAAAAACGAAAAGGAGAGAACTGTGAGCGTTGCGATCAAATACTTGGTGGGGAACTTTGAGTGATGGCTTGGAGGAGGAGGAGGAGGAGGGAAGACGAGATCATCTTTTTCATGATCACAGTGCTCAGAACATAATTTAAAACACTTCAACGTTGATGAAGAAGATGAAGTACAGATCTGGTAGCAATTAAGATCATCACAGTCTTCTGATAAGGTTTTTCTGAGTTCAAAACCCATTTCTTGGGGGGAATCAAAGATTAAGCATTAAAGCAAAGAGAAAGAGGAGAAAGGGAAAGGAAAACTCAGTGAAGAATGATTCAAAGGGGTGAAGTTGAAGGGAATTGAAGGAAGAGTTTGAACGAAAAAGATAAGTATGACTTTTGCTTTACTGCTTTTGATACTTTCCGCGTTTATCCTCGACTTTCTTGGCATGTCGGCTTATACAATAGTTGACGCGGAAACAGAGTTAAAATCACACAATTCTTTCCAAAAATAAAATTGTTAATCGATTTGTACGTCCCTAAACCAGGAGTCTTATTTTAAATAAATTATTGAAGTTTTAAATATTTTAATTTTAAAAATTTAACTTCTATTTAAATTAATCTTTTGAAATTTTAATTTCATTCTCCAATTATGACACTAATTCTAAATAGTCATCGAAGTTTTAAATCTTTTAGTTTCATCTCCAAATACATCCAAATATATAATTAGTTTCAACCATAGTTTAGTCTAAATTTTATTTGTTTCAAACATATAATAATATAGTTTGGCCTAACGCTTTTATTAACTATGATTTGAGATGAAATTAAAATGTTTAAAAGTTTGGGGACTAATCTAGAATGAAGATCATAGTTTAGAGATAAAATTGAAATGCTTAAAGTTTAAGGATTAATTTTGGATGAGAGTCATAGTTTGGAAACAAAATTAAAATATTCAAAAGTTTATAGATCAAATTAGAATGAGGATCATAATTTGAGGTCTATAATGTAATTTACCCGCAATAAAAGAAAAGATATAATGAGCTCAAATCCTTTTCGTGGTAAAGCTAGATCCAACATTGCAAGGAATGAACAACATGCATTTACAATTTGGTGTATTGGTTGAACATTATTTGAAGTACATAACGTTGAAGAATCAACCTGTGGTTTTGTGGCTTATCCTTTGCAAGGACTCTGTCAGAGGCTTATCCTTGCTTTTGTGGTGCAAACCCAAAGCTCAGCAATTGCCAAAATATCTGAAAATGAACATCATCCTCGTCCCCACGAAATTGGCAATAAATCAATCCCATAAGAAATTGTGATGCTAAGAAGTTGCTTAGAGGAGTTGATATCTGTAATGGACATAGGGATATCGGGACGGTCGCGTATTAAAAAAAAAAATTAAATTCTCATAATTTAAATATTTTTTTATATTTTCTATTAATAGTCTAATTCCGTATCTCATGAATTTTTATTAATTCACATTCCCTAAAATTTTTATATAAATTCCTAAAATTTTATATCTTCACACAAAATCCTTGGTCCGTCCTAAAAAAAGTGCAGGAGAAGCATATAAAGTAATAGCCTTTTATGCATGCTAATAGATAATGGGAAAAAGAATGTCACTAATGACAATGTTTTGCTTGAACTTGCCAAATTATGAGGGGGGGACGGATTTTGAAATGGATTAAGGATCAATTGTGTTATACCTCCTGAGAAGATCCTTCGTAAATTATAAAAATTCCATTAATAAAGACCTCCGGAGGACCACACCCTCGGAACGAAGCCTCCAGAATACCTCTCGAGACACATTCTTCAGAACCACCTTCCGCAGGATCGCTCTCCAGAGTTCATACTACTCGGTTTTTATCAAGACCTTCGACAATCAAATCTGATAATTGATAGTCATATTTGCACAACCTGCCAGCCGATAAGCAGACATGACGACTCTAGGCATAGACTGATCGGGATATTTATAGGAAGGACTGAGGGAGCTGGAACTCTCTTTCTCCCAGACACAATGCATGAAGCGATAAAATACCGAAGCTATATAAATATGAATCTGATAATTCGAAGAAAACGTCTTAAAAAATTAAGCTTAGGAAATATCTCAATATTCAACTCCGTTATTGTCGAGAAAACAATTAATAAAAAGAGTGCACATAGCCTCACTGCAATCAGAAAGCTTCAAGTCAAATTCGCTCCAGCGAAATGCTAAGGAATTGATAAATCCAGGCATGATCAACTAAAAACAAGTAACTGGAGATAGTAGGACCAACCAACTTCTCCATACAAAAACAAGAAGAGAAGCAAAATACTACCACAAAGATTTGGAACTTCACGGTTGTTTCTCATCTTCACGTTTGGAAGCTTCTTTGATCTCATCAGTTCCATCATCCTAAATGGATTAATATATACATGGTTAATTTAAGAAAAAGAAAACAATATAAAAAAGGTACCTAGATGGCTAAATACGGAGGCAGGAAAGAAAAAAATATATGTGGGGTGTAACCTGCATATCCGAGGTCCACAAAGTGAGGTTATCACGGAGAAGTTGCATTATCAAAGTGCTGTCCTTGTATGAATCCTCTCCAAGAGTATCGAGCTCAGCAATGGCTTCATCAAAAGCCTGAGGAAAGAATCAAAACATGGTTTGACTTAAAGTCTTAAACAGAATACGAAAATGAGGTAAATGAATCCCAAATGAAGAGCGAAAAAGGATTTGCAATGTAAAAGAATTTATTTGCACTGTCTTTGATGAACAACATGAAATTTTAGACTAGACTATAATTTTTGAAGAATTGTGATTCTACCTGTTTGGCAAGACTGCAAGCACGATCCGGAGAATTCAGGATCTCATAGTAGAAGACAGAAAAGTTTAGAGCCAATCCTAAACGGATAGGATGAGTCGGGGCTAGCTCAGTATTTGCAATGTCCTGAAAAGAAAGCAGCACAAAAAGATGCAGATATGATCGATAAAGGGTTGGAACCATGTACGAAATACAAGTTGTAATCACCTTACCAAATTCAAAATCGGAGGTAAATATCAGAATCTTCTGTTTAAATGTAAAAGTGATAATAATAATAATATTATGAACAGCAGACTGGAAATGCTCTATAATCCACAGTAACTAACATTACACTATAAAATGAATTAATACCAAGGAACTTCGAATTAGAAGTAGGGGAGAAGGTGAAGAAGACGAGGGGAGTGATTCTGGTTCATGAATAAACACATTTCATTGGTCTCAACAAGATATTCAGCTGTGAACTTAAATCAGACAAAATAAAGATGCAAGTTGTATCTATAAAATACAAAAAGCTAATTTATGAATTGAGATCATTTTCTTTGATAATTTTCATAAAATTTCTATTGCAATTCGCTGTAATGTCTTCTAACGATTATGTTTCCAAGTCAAGCTTCGCAACTGAAAGAATATCGGGATCTTAGTGATAAGAAAAAAACAACACATAAAACCAGATTCAATCAAACTGAACACATAATTTACATCTAAACTTAACCAAACCCTAATAATACACATCAATACAAGCAAATCCACATGATCGAAAGAGAAATTACAGAAATGCCTGCAAACCTGAGCAGATTTATACGCAGTCAAGGTGTTCTCGGCAGCAGCTTTCCTTTCATCGCCAGTCTTGAACTCAGCCAAGTACCTATGGTAATCACCCTTCATTTTCAGGTAAAACACCTTGGAATCGCCGGTTCCAGCAGCCGGAACAAGCTTCTCGTCGAGGAGCTTCAGAATTCCGGCGCAAATCTCGGACAACTCGGCCTCGATCTTGGCCCTGTAGTCGCGGATGACGGAAACGTGGTCGTTGTTGCCGCGCCCTTCCTCCTTCTGCTCGATGGAGGAGACGATCCGCCAAGAGGCACGGCGGGCGCCGATGACGTTCTTGTAGGCGACAGAGAGTAAGTTGCGCTCCTCGACGGTGAGTTCGTCGGGTGGAGGGACGGCGGAAACGACGTTTTCCATGAACTTGACCATCTCCTCGTAACGCTCGGCTTGCTCGGCGAGCTTAGCCATGTAGACGTTCTCCTCGCGCGGGGAAGCAGCGGCCATGATTAATGGTTTTGGGCGGTGGTTTACGAAAGGAGGAGGATTTCTTTTCGGCGGATTTGAGATTTGACGAAATAGAGAAAATGAACATTTACTCACATTGTCATTGTCGTTTTCTTTAAACGGAGGAGCCAGCTATGCCGGGCCAGCCAGCCAGCCAAACGGATTCTCTTTTTTTCCTTTTCCTCTTTTGACCTTGTTTTTCTTCTTTAATTTCTGGTAATAGTTTCGTAAACTGCAAGTTTAATGCCTAAACTGTTATTTTTATTCTATTTTGGTACCTAAATTTTATTTTTCTTCAGAAACATACCTAACATTTAGTTTAAGTTTCAATTTGATACCTATTGTTAAAAATTTAATGACAGTGATCACATGAAATTTACATTATAAGACACGTGGAATATGAAAAAGTGAAAATAATTCCATGTCATCGATGCCCACGTGATCTATAAGAGTCGAATATATTATCATACGATTATATCCATTGATCCAACTTACGACGATGATGCTTCTACTACTTATCTCCCTACTTGGAAATAGAGAACACAGCTCACTATCACTTATTAGTCGACTGAAAACTATCAATTAATGAGAGTAAATTTATCAATTGTTACTATTCATCTAAATCAAAAAAATCAATATAACCATCATTATCTATATATATATATATATATATATATATATATATATATATATATATATATATATATGATAAAAATATAAAAGCATTTAAAACAGATGAAAATATATATAAAATGAATTATTAACAAGTAAAAATATAATTATAATATTTTTAATCCTCACCAAATAATACAAACATAAACATGAGATAAAAATAAAACGAATATGATATGAATATGTGAACAAAAATTGACACTACTACAATAACAATAAATTTCTCATACATAATTAAGAATTTAACTCGATGTTCAATAAACAATGAAGAGCCCCCACAATCCATGCCCGAATAAAAGTAAGGAAGCCCCCACAAAATTCCGCCCAGCACCAGAGAAAAAAAGACCACCTATCATCTAGATCCACCGTATACAATTGACCAGGCACACCGGTCACATAATAGAATCTTGACGGCGGCAGCGGCGGTGATGGAAGTGAAGTGTAGTAGGTGAACATTGGAGGAGGAGGAGGTGAAAGTAAATCGTAGTAAGTGAACCTTGAAGGTGATGGTGATGGTAGAGGAGGTGGTAGAAGTGATTGTTGGCCTCATGGATTCACACAAGGACAAACTCCACACTTGATTTCAGTAGCCGGTGGTTGGGGCACGACGACCGGTGTCGTTTCTTCTAACATTTTGGTAGAGGCGTTGATTGGAACAACAAGGAGAGTCGAAAGAAGTGGAAAGATTATAACAATTGATTGAAGATTCTTTTGACGTACCATATTATGTTGCCGAGAGAAAAGATAAAAATTGGTGGAAAAATCAATGATATGTATAAAAAATATTAATTTTTTTAAGTTAACGTATATTATGTGTCACATGACCATTGTGAATTTTTGTGATAAAAAATTGAATTGAGATGATGTGTATAAAAGTTGAAAAGTTTAGAGGTTGTGATAAATCTAAAAATATTTTTTAATGTAGACATGCATATATTAATAACATAAAATTTTTGTATGGGATTGACATAAGTGTAAGTATAATCAATAAAATGAATAATTATAATAATATAAAATCAAATTTCAATGCAAACATTACTTACCTTGATACAAACGTGGATCCGCCAATGTTTATAAGTCAAACAAGATCAAAGAAATTCTATAAAAAAAATAAAAGAGAATAAAAGATGTAATCTGTATCCTAAAGAAGAGAGAGAACAAAATAGTATGACTCCTAAGATTATGAGCATCTCACGTTTATCATATTTGCAGGGATTAACCGACGGATGTCTAGAGTAGTTATAATCTTTTAAAAGTTTAAATTATTACATAGTTTGAATTTATATATATATATATATATCTGTTGATGATTTAGTTTCGTATTCTTAATATTGTATAATTTCGTACTCTTACATTTTTAATATGACTTTATAAAAGTTCACATTTTCTGACATAAAATCATATGTCAGTGTCTATATATACGTATATATACATATATAGCAACAAAAATGGAGGAAAGAAGATCCATATCAGATACTTTTCTTGATGGTTTCTTCCTTTGCAACGTTGTTATTCTCTCTTTATTGCTGCATTTGATTTCTTCTTTCTTGCTCTATGATGTCTTCAGAACCTACTTGCATGGCCTTCAATGCATGGTTATCTAATTGTAGATTATTTATTTATTTTCAGGAATGCTGAGAAAAGTGGGTGAGAATCAAACCTAAAGATTATGAAATCTCATTGTTTCAATGGGTTTGCTATGGGGTACGAAAGGAAATGGCATGTGGATGTCTTAAATGTCAAATGACCCTACACCCAACCCTATTCTTTTAATTTTTGATCAGTTAAATACATTGAGTGACTTTAATGTCATAAAAAAATATTACTCTCTCTAAAGGATTTGGGGTTGAGCAATTATATCTATAGAGTGTGTATAAATTGTCAATTGATTAAGAAAAATTCGGACAGATACTATCATATAACCACCCCAAACTATTAAAAAAAGTTCCAATCGATTTAAACTAAAATAAAAATAGATTTTTATCCTCTATTTAATATCGATCAATACTTAACGAATCTTTAACGTTATAAACTTAAATAATGTATTTATTTCAATAAATAATGTATTTATTTCAATATTTGATTCTAGTTTCGTTCCTCATAGTTTTTGGTTTTATGGGTAGCTGAAAATGTTTAATATGGTGACGGAGACTTGTTTGAAGGTCTGTGTTGCTGCTTTAATGGCGATGGGTTGATTTGGTTGATGGTTTTAGGGTCTCAAAGACTTTGTCGTGAACCCTACTTGCTTTAAATTATGAGTATGGTCCAACTCAGCCTGATAGACACTACGGCTTGGAGGGTTGGGCCCGTGTGTGGTTTGAATTATTTTAATTTGGTAAATCGATTATTATTTAAATTTATTTATTTATTAATGTTGATCGAGTATTACATAGATTCAATCTAAAAATAATTCTCTTAAGTCAGTTTACATTCGTATGAGATCAAATTATTGAAATATTATCGATAATAACAAATCAGAGTCGAGCGTTATGAGAAAACTAACTCAAAACATAAATTACATATCTAAATCTAATTCGAGGGCCAAAGCAGGGAATAACAACAAGATAACAAATAAACACCATTTTAATCAGTTGAAACGATATCAAATTCAACCATGAGGAAATTAAACAAAAAAAAGGGCCAAAACAATAGATAAATAATATTGAAAGCGTGCCAAAAGACAAGAAAATGTACTATGAAACATAATTATTAAAATCTAAAATTAAAAGAAAAACAAATGTGTAATATATAAAAGTAAAAGAAAAAAATAAAGAATATTAATGGTCGATCATCAACATTAAAATTAAGGTCAGAGGGGTAATGGCTCCCAAACTTTTATGGTCTAATTACCTCTTGAGCCATTGTTGGTTTTGAAGTCATTGCACATTCGAAATTTTTTTGGTATAATTATTTTTTAGGACACTGTCAATTTTAAAATTAATGGAATTAAGACTTAATTTCAAAATTACATTTTAATACCTTTAAAATTTAAAATAATTAAATTAAATCTTTAATCTCTTAATTTTTATGGTTTAATTACATTTTAGAATTGTTTTTTAAATTAAATAATTTATTCCCTCATAATTCAATCTCGACTTCATCCCTCGCTATATGCGGATAAAAAAAAGCGAAAATCTATATGATATATCCACTGATAGTGGGAGCAATGGCACACGAAAAACCTTTTTATTAAGTTCGTTTAAAAAAACATAATTTTTAATTGTAGAAAATATTGAATAATAATAAATCTCAAATCATTACGTACACGTAAATTGAGTGGAAACTGGCACTTGACGTTTAACTCTTTGTATTCATGCAAGCTTTCTTATGTTGAGACCCCCAAATAAAACCTAAAGGGTTTCTATCAATTGCATGCTCGTGATAGTTTACCATAAAAAATATATAGTAATTGAAAGTTATTATATTTTTAAAAAATATGAATGCAATAAAAAAAAGTCTAATGAAATTCCATCATTATAAGTCCTTGCTTGATCCATTTGATCACGACTGTAATATTTTTTATTCGATTCATATCTATGATCTAATCAGAGATATCACAATCGATATCATAAAATGGTTGTCCATGTTTCCATATGTAATGGGGTTAGGGGAGGTAAGATAGTAGGTTGCCCCCAACATTAGGTTGGGAGCAGCTTCCGTAGGAGACCTCCAAATTATGAAATACCCTCCATGGGACTTGATCCCACGACCTCAAGGTTAAGAACCTTGTGCTCTACAAACTGAGCTGGATGGTCATTTCCACAATCGATATCATAATTAATCAAAATTAAATTTAAAAGAAATCATATTAATTTAAACTTATCTTTAAGGATCATGTTCCAAATAATTTAAAACTCTGATCAAATAATTATATAATCTTTAATATTAGAGATTATAAAACTATGAAGTTTTAATTTTTACGGGCAATTATGTTAATTTTCCATTAAACATGATGAGAAAGTAGACCTTATTCGATTACAATTATACACACGAAATTAAAATAATAAAAAAAAGAAATCAAGGGAGGGAAAAGAGCTTGCGAGAAGTGGTGCACCACCGAGCGTACGACGGACGCAGGTCGGGCCAATTAGAGAAGGGGCAATACGTGAAATGGTGAAGCCAAAGCGAAAGCACTCTCTCTTGTTCCTCTCCTTCCAGCATCTCGATGGCGTCTTCCAATACTTTCTCGAGCTCGGCTCTTTCGCATATGCTCAACACCGGCACGTCATTGCCGTTGCTCGCTCGGCACAACAACGGCAGCCACGATGTTATCATCTTAGTTTGCTTCGCCTTCTCTTTGTTGTTGTTGGTGTTGCCTTCTTCACTCTCTTCTTCAATTATCATGTTCTTCACTTGCATGAATAAAAATGCTGCATGTTTTTGCTTTAATTAGGTAAGTAAATTATCGTTTTTCTTAAATAAATCTGAATTTCATGAATTATAAATGGTCTAATTATACTTTCCAACCTTTAATTACTTTTAAAATTTTGATAATTTAATCTATCGAGAGATGGATCGAGGGAGGTGCAATTCTGGTATAATTTATATATTTTCTTTTTATTTTATATTAATGATCTAATTTGATTCCTTAAAAATTATATACTTCTTAAATTTTTAATATAACTTCTTAAATATTCACACCCTTAACATAACATTCTACACCGGTCCTTGGATCTAGACATTTTAATTTATCAGAATTTGCTCATTATGTATTACAAAAACTGAAAAGCCAATCTACTTGTTGGTAAATACATAAACTCGAATTGCTTATATTTAATTTGTTTCGTATAAATTATATTGATTTTTTTGTTATATTCTTTGATATTCAATTTATTGATCGATTAATTTAGATCAGATATTATAAAGGTCCATTATGAGGATAACTTTCATAATTCAATTTACTCAATTCACAACACCATGATTCAAACTCCTGACCTTACTCCTTATGTAAAATGGTGAAGCAAGTGCTCTTGCTCCTTATGTCCTAGCATTTCAATGGTCTATTCTGATATCTTCTCTAGCGGTATTCTTTAGCTTACACTCGGCACTGGCATGTCGGTGCCGTTGCTAGCTTTGCATAACAATGGCAGCCATAATGTTAGCATCTTCATCTTCGTTTCTGTTGAAAGTAAAAGTCAGAAAGTGGGGACATTGTTTTTCAACAAAGGCAGCAGAACGGATTTTCAACAAAGGGGGCAGGGGCTGAAGTTTTTCAACAATTGTAAAGTCAACAATGGTGGGAGGGGGGCATCGCCTATGCACATTTTCAACAAAAATTCGGTGTCCCAATTTTTTAATTAAAATATAATAGGGGTAATTACAAGATTAGCCCTTAAGCTTCAACTATAAATACTCTAGCCCATTTAGCTTCAAAATCAACCCAAAATCATTTTTTTCTCCCAATACTAGAGAGATTTCTTGTGAGTAGTGAGTGTTTTGTAAACACCTGTAAATTTTCTCTCTTAGTAAAAGATCTGCAGCAGTCCGGAGAAGTAAGCAAAATTGGCTTAACTCCGTTATCAATTTTGGGTATTATTTTTCCGCTTTTATTTCGCATTCTCACTAATCTGGTTATAGGGAAATTACTCGTTCTCGTTTATTTCCCAACAACTGGTAATCAGAGCTTTTGGTTATGAATTTTGTCAATTTTTTGCGAGGTTACTATTCATGTGAATAGTAAATTTTGTGAGTAGTAAAATTTTTTCGGCGATACGAATTTGTCGATGGAGGTATTTTAATACACGGTGGTTCGCAAGAATTTTCAGAAACGATCCAGACGAAGCCATATTCGAGTGAGAGCGACGGCTGCAGACGAAGGGAATATGAAAATTGAAAAGTTTGATGGTGCGGACTTTGGGTTTTGGAACATGCAGATTGAAGATTTTCTGTACCAGAAAAATCTATATCAACCTCTCTTAGGAAAACAATCAGAGGGCATGAAGAATGAAGATCGAGCTCTTCTCGACAGACAAGCCCTCGGAGTTATCCGACTGACGTTATCCCGCAATGTTGCTTTCAACATAGCAAAGGAAAAGACCACGGCGGGTCTTATGGTGGCTCTCTCCAGTATGTATGAGAAGTCATCGGTCTCAAACAAAGTTCACTTGATGAGGCGATTATTTAATTTGCGGATGGAGGAAGGGGCACCAGTGGCACAACACCTAAATGAACTCAACACAATCACAACTCAGTTGAGTTCAGTGGAAATTGAATTCGATGATGAAGTTCGAGCTTTAATTTTCTTATCATCTCTACCAGACAGTTGGAATGTTACTGTTAAAGCAGTCAGCAACTCGTCGGGAAACAGCAAATTAAAATTCGACGATGTTCGGGATCTGGTATTGAGTGAAGAAATTCAACGAAGAGAATCAGGTAAAGCATCAACCTCCTCAGCCTTGCACACGGAGTCTAGAGAGAGAACTTCAAAAAAAATTCAAATCGTGGCAGATCGAAATCCAGACGGGGAAAATCCAGAACGGGAAAGAAAGATTTTACCTGTTATAATTGTGGCAATAAGGGTCACTTTAAAAGAGAGTACCGAGCATTGAAGAAAGATACTGACACACAGGATTCTGCCAACATGACAAAGGAGACATGTGATGCCATGATTATAAGCGTAAACAGTCCGATTGAATCATGGATCTTAGATTCATGGGCATCTTTCCACTCCACCCTATGCCGAGAAATCATGGAGAACTATGTCAGTGGTGATTTTGGGAGGGTTCATCTAGCTGATTGTAATACCCCAAAAATTTGACCAGTGACTAAAATATAAGTTTAGAAAGTTTAGTGGCTAAAGTATGAACTTTGAAAAGTTTAGGACCCAAAATTTATAATTTTTAAAAGTTATATATATTTTATGCCTGTAAATGAAAAGTTTGGATTAAAACAGAGATTTTAGCGGGATCATATTTTTGGTACGGGAATTGTGATAAAAGATATAAAGCAGTAAATTTTGGTATTGAAATCAGATAATCGGATCGAACCGGAATTTTACGAAAATTTGAAGGATGTTATAAAGGTTGGAAATATTATTTATATATTTTAGAAAAGTGAAATTTAACATGGATCAATGAAATTAAAGTCGATTTTCCATGTTAAGCCAAAATTTTGGAATTTAGTAACTAAGTAAAATAAACTAAAATAGTTCTAGTTTACTATTACAATTTATTTAAAATAAATACGGTAATTAGAAACTATTGACATAATTATACATGCCACTATAAGTCAAAAGAAACATCATAGATGTCTTACTGATACTGATGATATGTATGTCTTTCCAAAAGATGCTCCGATAGCTCCTTACTGATCGTACTTATCCTTTCTAGAACCTACGCATGAAAATCATCACGCGCTAAGTATAACTTAGTGAGGCAGTAATACTAAAGGTGAGAATAATTAAATAAAATATCAAAATATATAAAATCATTAAAATAAAACAGACTGAAATTCTTCAGAACATTCAAACCAGATATCTCATGTTGAACTTTATAATAAACCTGAAAATAATCATCTGATAA
This sequence comes from Hibiscus syriacus, assembly GCF_006381635.1. Classification (NCBI taxonomy): domain Eukaryota; kingdom Viridiplantae; phylum Streptophyta; class Magnoliopsida; order Malvales; family Malvaceae; genus Hibiscus; species Hibiscus syriacus. Next base: position 1,405,377 of record NW_024063479.1, on the reverse strand, counting down.
TTTTCACAAGATCATAAATAATCAAATCAGACAGAATAATCAGTTCATAATTCTTTGTAGTCAGACACTTTTCAGAACTTTCTTATTTCATTTTTATAGCCCAAAGTATATTTTAAGAGAATATAAGATACGTGAGTCAGACGAGTGTGCGCAATACAAATATTAGATCATCAGTCGGAACAGATAAGCACTCACAGTGCTATCACATCGGAAATAACAATATGCACACCAAGTGCATTCAGATCAGAATATATATATATATACTAGTGTACACTCCGGTACACCACAGTATATCAAAATCAGAACAGATAATCACTCCACCTCATGGCATGCCAATTGTACCTTTGACTCTCAATAGAACATACAGTGGGCTTTTAGTTCATTTCTTAACCATTTGATAAACATCATATCAGAGTTGAAAATATATTTAATTCACATTCTTAAAATGTGACATGGACAATTCATGTCCAAAAGCTTTCATAAAACTTATTAAAGAAATTATGGATATAATTTCATAATCAAAACATAATTCATATCTTTGAAATAAACAAGGTGAGATTGACTTATCACAAGTCGTCATCGATCAAAATAATTAAATAAATAAATTGCACTCACCTTTGCCTCACTTAAGAACTTGTATACGATAATACTAGTCACAAGCTTTGTCCTTTCCTTTCAGATTGTTCGGATTGCTAGTTTTATTGTAATCTAACAATACCAAATTATAACACAAAATGTTTAAACTACATATTAGTATCGTTCTAACATAAGCTCATTTTTTACATTTAAAAATCTATAAAATAAAATTGATAACTAAATCGATATCAACCTAACTCATAACTCCATTATAACTTTAAATTTCTCAAAACACTTATTCAATTCCAAAAATAATTATTCCCAACATGATCTTCAACTTTTACCAATTATAAAATCAAACCACATATTTTAAATTCTTTCTAGAATTAAACTCAACTTTTCCTTTAATTTCATAATAGCTCTTCACTATTATGATCATTCCCCATTAAATATATAAAATTTCCAGCAACTAAAATAAAAGTTCAAATCAATACTTCAACCTTACAACTTGATAAATTTGAAATTCAATCCCAACTTAATACTTAAACTCCAAAAATCAGCACACTTTCAAAAATTTCCAGAATTATTCTAACTCACCCAAATGGTACTTTTACATTTAAAAATTACTCTTCATCTTCTAATCCATTTCAACTTAAATTCTAAAGTTTCCATATTCAGACAACTTGCACTACCTTTAAAGAATCAATATTCTGTATTTATAAACTCACTGAAATTTAATTCTGTTTCTTCCATTGAAAACTAGACTCGAATCTGAATCTATCCATATAAATAACTCATTCTAATTCAATCTATACAATTTATGGTGAATTTTCAAAGTTGACTGACAGAATCTGTTTTATGCAGAATCTGCTGCCCGTTTTTCTGACCTTTCCTCGGTTAAAAATTCATATCTTTTTTATACACCTTGAAATTGATCCCCGTTTATTTTAAACAAAACTAGATTGATATAAGAACATAATATATAAAAATCACCTCCAAATAATTTTTATAGAATTTCTGGTGAATTTTCAAACTCACTGCCAAATTCAAAATCTAAACTGTTTTCATTAATTTACATCCTTAGGTTCTTCATCAATTCTTACAACACTTCTAATATCAAGAATTGATCTTTAATCATAAAAATCAAACTTCCCCTTCATCAATATCTTACCAACTTGAGCATAAAAACATGAAGATTTTTATGTCAAATGAAAGAGAAATTCATGTAGGTTATTTTATCTTTAATAACCTAACTTAAAATTCTAATAAAATGAACCAAAAATTTAAAAGAAAATCCTCTCACCTTGTAATTTGAGTCTCACGGCTGCTGGAGAAAGAAGAAACTGAAATTTTCTTCAATTTGCTAGACCTTATCCCTTAATACACATGTCATTATATAATATAAATGAATATTAAATTCATTTAATCCACTTTACCATTTTACCCTTAATAAAACTTAATAATTTCATCCATGCCACTTATGGCATCATCACTTACCTCATCAAATTCAGAAAATATCTAAATTCTAATTTTTCATGTTTGTCATTGTAATTTAGTCACCTAATTCCAAAATTTTGGCTTAACATGGGAAATCGACTTTAATTCCATTGATCCATGTTAAATTTCACTTTTCTAAAATATATAAATAATATTTCCAACCTTTATAACATCCTTCAAATGTTCGTAAAATTCCGGTTCGATCCGATTATCTGATTTCAATACCGAAATTTACTGCTTTATATCTTTTATCACAATTCCCGTACCAAAAATACGATTCCCACTAAAATCTCTGTTTTAATCCAAACTTTTCATTTACAGGCATAAAATATATATAACTTTTAAAAATTATAAATTTTGGGTCCTAAACTTTTCAAAGTTCATATTTTAGCCACTAAACTTTCTAAACTTATATTTTAGTCACTGGTCAAATTTTTGGGGTATTACACTGATGATGAAACCTTGAAGATCGTCGGAAAATGAGACATTAGATTAAAGTTGCCAAACTAGACCACCTGGACGCTGAAGGGAGTGAGACATATTCCAGGCCTCAAAAGAAATTTGATTTATGTAGGACAACTTGATGGAGAAGGATATAAAACAACCTTTTCAGGCTGTGAATGGAAGATTACCAAAGGAGAACTTGTCATTTCTCGTGGTAAGAAGACTAATACTCTCTATGTAACATCAAATTTAGAGAATATCATTGCTTCATCAGATGCTGATGGGAAATCAAACTTATGGGACCAAAGGCTTGGTCATATGAGCGAGAAAGGGATGAAGACACTTTTGTCAAAATGGAAGCTGCCGGATCTAAAGAGTGTAGATGTCGGGCTATGCGAGGATTGCATCTTTGGAAAATAAAAGAAAGTCAGTTTTACAAAGATTGGCAAGACACCCAAGGCTGAAAAGTTATAGTTGGTTCATACTGATGTATGAGGACCATCTCCAGTTCCATCCATTGCAGGCTCACTATATTATGTCACCTTCATCGATGATTTTACAAGGAAGGTGTAGGTTTATTTTCTGAAGAGAAAATCAGAAGTCTTTGATACCTTCAGAAAATAGAAGACCATGGTGGAAAATGAGACTGGTTTGAAAGTCAAACGGTTGAGGTCTGATAATGGAGGGGAGTATAGAAATAGAAGATTCAGAGATTTCTACGCAAACAATGGGATCAAGATGGAGACAATAGTTCCCATGACACCGCAGCAAAATGGCATAGCAGAACGCATGAACAGAACTCTGAATGAACATGCCAGAAGTATGAGGATACATGCCGGCTTGCCCAAATCGCTATGGGCTGAAGCTATTAACACTACAACTTACCTGATCAACCGTGGGCCCTCAGTTCCCTTGGATCGTGGAATACCAAAGGAAGCTTGAAGCAAGAAAGAAATAAACCTTTCACACTTAAGAGTGTTTGGTTGTATTTCTTATATACACATAAACTATGCTGAAAGAAGTAAACTTGATGCCAAGTCCAAAAAATGCGTCTTTGTTGGTTATGGTGGTGATGAGTTCGGTTACCGATTTTGGGACTATAAAAACCGGAAGATCATCAGAAGCTGAGATGTCATTTTCAATGAGAATGTGATGAACAAAGACATATCAACTGTAGAATCAAGCAGCTCCAATACCAAAGCTGAAACAAAGGAATTTGTTGAGTTCGAGGAGATTTCTGGAAATGATGTTCAAATCAGTCCTGAAGCAGTTCAAGAAGAACTAGGCACACCGGAACTAAGACGCTCCTCCAGAATTCCTAAACCAACCCAGCGTTATTCGCCTTCCTTGAACTACTTGTTCCTGACTGACAATGGTGAACTAGAGTGCTATGATGAAGCAATGCATGTGGAGGATTCAGTCAAGTGGGAGTCTTCCATGAAAGATGAGATGGACTCGCTTATGTCAAATCAAAACTGGCAATTAGCTGAATTACCACCAAGCAAGAAAGCGCACCACAACAAGTGGATTTACAAGATCAAAGAAGAGCACGATGGGAGCAAACGTTACAAAGCGAGATTGGTTGTCAAAGGTTTTTAGCAAAAAGAAGGTATTGACTACAATGAAATTTTCTCTCCAGTCGTAAAATTGTCTACAATCAGACTGGTGTTGAAAATTGTAGCTGCAGAGAATCTACATCTTGAGCAATTAGATGTAAAGACAACTTTCCTTCATGGTGATTTGGAGGAAGAAATCTATATGAGGAAGCCAGAAGGCTTCATAGAGGCAGGCAAGAAAAACCTGATATGCAGGTTGAAGAAGAGCTTGTATGGTTTAAAACAAGCTCCTAGACAGTGGTACAAGAAGTTCGATAGCTTCATGAGTAGCAGTGATTTTACCAGATGCCAAACAGATCATTGTTGATACATCAAGAAGTTCGACAACAACTTCATTATTTTATTGTTGTATGTTGATGACATTCTTGTTGCAGGTTTAGACATGCAAGAGATTATAAACTTGAAGCAAAGATTGTCGAAGCAGTTTGCAATGAAAGATCTGGGCGCTGCAAAGTAGATTCTTGGGATGAGGATTAAGAGAGACACAAAGTCGGGGACTTTGATGTTATCACAGGCTGAGTACATCAACAAAGTACTCTCCAGGTTCAACATGAAAAATGCTAAACCAGTAAGTACACCATTAGGTGTTCATTTTAGACTCTCCAAAGAACAGTCACCAAAGACGGAGGAAGAACGTGCACACATGGTGAAGGTGACGTATGCCTCAGCAATTGGAAGTCTAATGTATGCCATGGTTTGTACTAGACCAGATATTGCTCATGCAGTGAGAGCTGTTAGCAGGTACATGAATAATTCGGGCAAAGTACACTAGGAAGCAGTCAAATGGATCCTCAGATATCTGCGGGATACTACAAACAAAGTACTTTGTTTCAAAGGTGGAGATACGATATTGACAGGCTATGTAGATGCTGACATAGCCAAAAATGTTGACATCGGAGGGAGCACTACAGGGTATGTCTATACTCTAGGAGGTACTGCAGTGAGTTGGGTTTCTCAACTACTGAAGATAGTTGCTCTCTCCACAACTGAAGCAGAATATGTCACTGTTACGGAAGCTAGCAAGGAGATGGTCTAGCTCCAAAGTTTCTTGGAAGAGTTAGGTAAGAAACAAGAAAACAATGTCTTGTATTGCGACAGTCAAAGTGCTATCCATCTAGCGAAGAATCCGTCTTTTCATTCCAAGATGAAGCACATACAATTGCGATATCATTTTATCCGGTCTCTTCTGGAAGATGGGATTTTGAAACTCGAAAATATTAGTGGAGCTCAAAATTCGGCATACATGTTGACAAAGACGATGACCACGGAAAAACTGAAGTTGTGTTAAACTTCAATTGGCATGCTAAAGTAACAAGACTAGAAAAGCTGCTGCATTGATCGAGGTGTGAAGACAGATTAAAATCAGTCTTCAAGTGGGAGATTGTTGAAAGTAAAAGCCAGAAAGTAGGGACATTGTTTTTCAACAAAGGCAACAGAACGAATTTTCAACAAAGGGGGGCAGGGGCTGAAGTTTTTCAATAATTGTAAAGTCAACAATTGTGGGAGGGGGGCACCACCTATGCACGTTTTCAACAAAAATTTGGTGTCCCAATTTTTTAATTAAAATGTAATAGGGTTAATTACAAGATTAGCCCTTAAGCTTCAACTATAAATACCCTAGCCCATTTAGCTTCAAAATCATCCCAAAATCATGTTCTTTCTCCCAATACTAGAGAGCTTTCTTGTGAGTAGTGAGTGTTTTATAAACACCTGTAAATTTTCTCTCTTAGTAAATAATCTGCAACAGTCCGGAGATGTAAGCAAAATTGGCTAAACTCCATTATCAATTTCGGGTATTATTTTTCCGCTTTTATTTCGCATTCTCACTAATATGGTTATAGGAAAATTACTCGTACTCTGTTTATTTCCCAACAGTTTCTCTCAACCTCTCTTTTTTGGCTTCACCTAGTCCCATATGGTTGCTGATTTGATTGAATAAAAATGCTACATATTTGAGTAATTAACCAAACCAAGCAGGGGAAAAGACAAATAGAAGTAGGCCTCGATTAGGGATGGATTGAAGAGTTGCTGAGATGTTATCTTGTTTGTTTAAAATTTTCATATAGTATAGATTTTTTTTTGTATTTTCTATAATTTCACATCCTAGATTTCTAATATATATAACCTTTTAAATTAATATCTATAACATAAAATTCTACGTCCGTCCAAAATTTCAACAAATGAAAAATTAAAGAATGCTTCCGATAAAAGAGTACGTTTGATTTTTAGATATAAGATTATTTTTAAAAGAAAAATTATTAAAATATATTATTACATGACTCGCCAATAATATGTTGGTTTAGAGACGAGACATTAGATCTCTTAAATAAAATTAAAATTTCGAATCCTGACATTTACATATAAAACAAACTAAGCTGGGAGAGTTATCTTCACCTTTGTAATATTCGATTTACAATTAATCAATTATGTTAAATTGGATACAAGTGATTATAAAAAAAGGGTTAACTACATGGCTGATCACTTTCTTTTATATTTTGTCAACTTTTCTTCACTGATTTCGAAAAATATAATATATGATCACTTTCGTTTTTATTTAATTAAGATATTGTCACCGAATGTTAATTGCATTTAAACATTTAACGGATTGCTAACATTGCTTGTTAATAAGGGTTTAATTTTATTTTAACCCCTGAACTTTAAATAAAATTCTAATTTTGGACCTTTATGTAAACCCAAAATAATTTAAGTAGAAAGTTTTAATTTACTCATTTTTCTTAATATGTTTTCTTCTTCCCAAGTTTTAGCTTCAGCAATCCCCCCCGGGTTGAATGATGTCGTTCATTGGAAGCACCGTCGGATAATAACAAAATGCTAGCATCTGGATTTCTCCCAACTTTTAGCTTCAGCAATCCCCCCCTCCCGGGTTGAATGATGTCGTTCATTGGAAGCACCGTCGGATAATAACAAAATGCTAGCATCTGGATTTCTCTCCCTTCTATCCTCTAGCACTTTGGTTGCTTTCTTCAACGCATCGCCAAAGCTAGTTCCTTACTGCAAGTGAGGCGGTCAATAATACGCCGAGCAGTTTTTTGACCCTGAGTCTTCATTCTCCATAGAGGCAATAACCGTTTTGGAGTAGCCCAAAAAGCGACGATTGAAAGCCTATCACCCGAGCCGAGCGAGGAAATGACTAAACGAATCGTGTGTTTCAACATCCGGAGTTTATCATCAGTCATGCTTCCGCTCACATCAAGAACCGTAACCGAATCGATTGGTGCCCGATGCGAAGGGTCCAAATGTGAATTCGAATTGCTACTATTCCTCGAAGAAGCTAATATTTTTGCAGGGGAGGTGGGGCCTTGATTTTTAAAGCGAGCACCGGCTGTGCGGAAAGCAATGTTGAAGCTAACATATTAAGAAAAATGGGTAAATTAAAACTCTTTCCTTATACTATTTTGAGTTTACAAAAAGGCCCAAAATTAGAATTTTATTTAAAGTTTAGGGGTTAAAATAAAATTAAACCCTTTTATTAACGTACCGTTTCAGCAATCCATTAAATGTCTAACCGTAGTTAACCTTCAGTGATCATATCTTAATTAAATAAAAGCGAAAGTGATCGTATATTATATATTTTGAAATCAGTGAGAAAAAATGAATAAAACATAAACAAACGTGATCACCTATGTAGTTAACCCTAAAAAAATTGACAAGGTCATCAACTAATGTCGATTTACAAGCAACATGCCTTTCCTTAGCAGCAACAAATTTAAGATATTTTAACAAATTATTTATATATTATATACAATAATAATATCATTACCTACCAAAAGAATGACATATAACTTTATTTAATAATATCATTATTCATATATGTTCATATTATATGAATTTTAACATATAAATGTACTTATATTATATTATTATATCAGTTTTAAATTATGAAATTTATGTTCAAAGACTAAAAGATCACCACTGTTTTTTTGTTTAAATATATTTCAGAATTTATAAATAAATAATAATTGAAATATCAGATTTGCAAGTGAAGCAGACAGGAAATAGAAGGAGAAAATAAAAAGAGGCTTCATAATTCCAATCAAAAGATAATATAAAAATGCTGAAATACACATTATTTTAATTTTATTTTATTTTTAAATACAATAAATCTAAACTATTATCATCTCATTTTACTTATAAATAAAAGATAATATACACTTAAACATGTTTAAATTCATGTTATACTTGACGGCGTATACATATCATACAGACGCATCTATTTAAACTGGGAACTTTCAAGGAGAAAAACACTCCTTTGTACCATTGAAATCGTTAAATGAATTCAAATATTTTTAGTTACGAAAAATAATATATATGTATCATCTGAATATTTTTTAATTTTAATTACGAAAAATAGTATATTTATATTATCGATTTAAAAAAGATAATAATTTTCTTTTTCTTTCATCATTTTCTTGTAATCTTATTTTTTAGGTGCGAAATCTGAATATGTTTTTGAAATGGTTGGATAATAATAATTTAATGCAAAAAATGTCATTTTATCATTGCATTAATTTGTAATTTTATGATTTTTAAAAGGTTTAAATTGAAGTTTCACTATTTTTGGAGGGCCAAAATACAATTCCACCATTACATGATCTTAAAACTTTACAAATTTGAAGGACTTAAACCACAATCTTCCCTGTTTGAGGAGCACCTTTCGTTTTCCTTACCTAAGAATCAATTATTTGATTATTTTGATCAAATTCTGGTTTTGATCCCTCTACCATGCTCCAAATTAACTTGACATAATTTGACCCTTTTACTTTCATAAGGTAATTATTAGTTAGTGCAAATAATTAACACTATTAAGTATTAACTAATATAAAATAATAATATATATTTTTCCTTAAAAACGGTCTTTCGGATAATAATAATAATAATAATAATAAATCATCTACAAATTGAAGAAATCAAGCAATATCAAGCCACACGAGAACATTAATTTTACAAAGGTGTTTGTCCATTGATGATTCCTATATTACTCAACTGTGGAACTGTTTCCGGTCGTATTCGGTTCCCGTTCACCCCTTGAACCGAACGACAATACAAGAGATATCATCCTTGCTGTCTCTGTTCAACGCTTCCACCGCTAACTGTTTCGCCGCTCGCTGCGGATCCTTGGTCTTTTTCGCTATATCGACTGCTTCTTGGTTCGACATGACCTGGTTTTGATTGAGTAGAGCATGAAAAACAGATAAAAAGAAACATAGAACGGTTGTTGGCTTTCAGAGAGATGGATCACCTTCCAGAGTCCATCACTTGCAAGGATGAGAAGGTCGGTATTCACGTCGATATCGGCATTCTGTACATCCGGATCGGATCTGAGGTGTGATTTAAGGTTCTTGTCTCCGAAAGCACGGGAAACAGCGAGTTGGCCGTTCACTCTTGCTACATCTCCTGGGATCAATTATCATGAATGATGTAATCAACAATAGCACCAGTAACTCATGCATACACATCGAATGCCATACAATATGTAAGCCTCCCCGAAATAAACTTATTTACTTCGGCTCAGAAAGAGTAGTCGTCGAATAACCTGGCAAGTTCGAGACGAATCCACCTCGGTTCTCGATGCTTCCCCGCTCCATGTTGGGCTCGTGATCGATACTCATCTGAATTGCCTGCCCTTTCTTTGAGAGAACGGCACGCGAATCCCCGACATTTGCTACCCATAGTTTCCCCCCATCAACCAAAATTGCAGTGACAGCAGTCGATCCCCCTCGTCCCAAGTCTGTACTGTGTGAAAGAATTGCTTCGTCCGTCTTCTCATAAGCTTTCAAGATCGACCTGCTGGGATCAGTCCAAAACTCTTCCTGCAATTCATATAACAAAAGGTAAGGAGCGTATTTGAACAACCAATGCATGTAGCCAAACAGTTTTGGGCCGGAATAATCCGAAATTCAGAAACCGATGAGAATGATTCTTCGTGCCTGCAGTAACCAAATGCTCCTAAGCGCTTACGGATTATTCATATGATCAAGAACTCACATCCTTTAAGATATTGGGAAGCAAATGCTTTTGCAGATACGCAGGTACACTATTTCCCAAATGGCCGTCAAATATAGCAAAAAGTCCGAGTTCATGACCCCGATGTTGATCGAACTTTGCGACATGATAATCCTCCATCGGATGATTCGCTTTTCCTTTCATTAAGGCGAAGCCGTACTTGACAGGGCGGTAACAGCTTCTACCCTTCCCGGAGCTACATGAAGAACGTCCTCCAACAAACTAAAGGATGTTTCGGAAAAAAAGGAATCAGAATCGAAACTCGAGAAAGATTATAAACATAATTTACCATAAAGACCATATAAGCTACCACTACACAAGATCATCACTAACAAAATTTAACTAAATCACCAACCAAAGAACCCAGACATGCATGAACATAGTGTGTAACAACGGGGAGATTTCTTTTATACGACACCGAAATCAGAGATAATTACACTTAAACGCATTGGAACCTTAAAACCGAGCTAAAACTCGATCAACAACTACGAGATGGAAATAAATTTTACATAATCTAAGAGTAGAGAGATATGCTGACCTGAGAATACACAGAGTTGAAGCAACATAGATTATCCATATAATTCAATCCCCAAATTTGCTAACACTCAACATCTAAAAGGAAACATTGTCCTGCATAATCAAATTGATAAAAAACAACCTTATAAAACCCAGAAAACTTCTGCAAACACATATACACATACTCAAACAAAAATCATGAAAAGGGTATATAAGAATTCACCTTACCGATCCACCAAAAACACCCACTTCCCCAGGAATTTAAAAAAAAACACACACCCAGAGTCGACCGAGACTTGAATTGCCCAATTCTTGTTTAAAAAAGAGAAAGCCTATTGTACAGTAGCTGTTATACAAGATGAAACCCCAAAGGAAGAAGAGTTTTTTGAGGGGCAAAACGAGGGAGAAAGGAAAGAGGGTGCCCTTATTGACTTTTAGCTTTGGAATTTTCTTCGTTGATTACTGAGTGTAGGAAGAAAAGTTGTTGAGGTTATTTTGTCTTTGGCTCCCATGGTAGACCAGTGGGTAAAGGGACTTGAGTCCCCACACGGGGTGTGCATTTTATGACAAATTTCTTTTGAGACCGCAAAGTCCTACCGTATTACAATGTGTGTTTTTATGATAGGGCAGTAAATGAGACGAGACAGATTGTGAGTTATTTGAGATTGATATAATTAAGGTTTGATAAATATTTAGATCGAATGTATTTGACTCGAGTTCTTAACGAGCAGAAACGAATTATAATAAGATTTATTTTTTTAAAATAAATTATTAATAATATTAACATTTATGTATTGATTTTTTTAAAATATAATAAGATTTTTATGTATTTAAGTTCGAGTTTGAGTTTGAGACTTCAATTGAGTTAAGTTTAAGAATTTTTTTCTTCATTTCAAGCCTTTTCAAGCTGCTCACGAGCTTCAGTTCAGGATTTCGAGTTCGAGTTGAGCTTGAAAATTTTAAACTCGCGAGTTTTCGAGTCGAGTCAAGTTTCATTTCACAGTTTTCGAGTCGAGTTGAGCTCAGCACTACTCGAACTCGACTCGGCTCGGCTCGTTTACACCCCTAATTGGGGGAGAGCCTAGGGTAAGTCTCGGAGATTGACGGACAATGTGGAAATAAAATTTGTAATTGGAATTTAAAATTTTATTATATTTTTATAGAATATGTTAATTTTATTAAAAATATAAATATCTAAATTACAATAAAATTTTACGGCCACAATTGTAAACTAAATATATAATAATAATATTTTTCTAAACGCAAGAAAATTAGTCACTTAAGATCATATAAGGATAATACAAGGAAAATGTTAAAAAATCTAAATAAATTCGAACAAGAGATAAATACGAATAGATTTGACTGCATCGACAAACGAACTACAAAAGGGAATAAAGTTATTAAAATACCACCGACATACTGCAAATCAAAATTAAGCGATGTGAAAGTACTATCCACGAACACAAATCGCATATCCAAATTCAATTCGAGGGTCTAAAGCAGGGAAGATTATCATGATAACAAATAAGTATCACCTTGATCAGTCGTGACAATGTCAAATCTAACCCTTAAAAAATAAACGAAAACAACGGCCAAACAACCGAAAACGTGTCATAAAACCAGAATAATACGTGCAAAAATAACATAATTGTTAAGAATAAAAAAACAAAGATACACTATAATAAAACAAAAAAAAATAATCAAAACCGGCGGTCGACAATTATTACTAAGACTAGTACCACCGTTAATCAGAAAGATGAAGAAGAAAAGAGACTAATGACGGCTATGAAAAAATGGTATTATTTTTTCATTATAGGGTATTATTTTTTTAAGTCCACTGACTATTAAAAGATATAAAATGGTATCTCAACTATATGATATTATTTTGTTGAGTTCTTTGACTATTAAAATAGTTCTCCGACTATTCATATTTTTCAAACTCATCATTTCTTTAAAAAGTTGATAGTTGTCTAAGATGAACATTAATCTATTGACTGTAACATGATAAAATTTGATCAATGAATCGTTTTAACTATATTTTATGAATATAATCTATATTTACATTATATGTGGAGTTAATACTTGGAACATTCTGTTAACTAGTCAATGCTTGAAAACAACGACGATGCCATTAGATATAATTAAAATATAATTTTATCATATCTCACTTAGTAGATTAGCGTTTAGTTTAGACGAACATTACTTTTTTTAATAAAAATAAAGATTTTAGAATATATAAATATATAATCAAGAGATATTTTTTAAATTTTAATAATAAGAAGACTAGAAAAATAATATCTTATAATTGAAAGATCATTTTAATAATCAAGAGACTCGATAAAATAATATCTTATAATTGTAATATCATTTGTGTAATTTTTCCGAAAAAAATACTGCTTAACAAACAAACCCGGTGGCATAGTTGTAATTAATGTCGGTTCAAATTATATATAAATAATCCAGAATCCGATCACTCTCGAAACTTTTTATTTATTTTTCAAATAATTTGTAATTAATCATTTTTTTGTGGATTTAACATCAACATATAAACCCTAACTCTAAGGATACGTTTGGTTCACGGAATGTAAGATTACCAGTGGGAATAAAAGATTACTAGGGAATAGGATTACTGTGAATGTTACATTACTGTGTTTGGTTGGTTTGACAGGAATGTAAGATTACAGTGTTTGGTTGAAGGAATAAAAGATTATTGGAATGTATATTTTACCAAATTGTCCTTGTTCTATATTTGTTTTTTTAACAAGTGAAATTCTAAATATTTAAATAAAAATTATTTATATAAAAATTCTATTTGTTGATAATATATTACTTGAGTATTTAAATATATCATGTATGATTTTAATTTTAATTAATATTAAATTTTATATAATTTATGTAAAAATATATTAGAATTTTACATCAACATTTAACTAAATGTTTATATTGTGGAAATTCTTCATAGATATTCATAATAATAAAAAGGTGTAAATTATTTTTGTTATTTAAGATATTATATTTATTATATCTTCTATATACAATAATTTATTTATTTATCTTTTATATTTATACTTAATTCTGCATACTTTATCATTATTATTTATCTCATTAATTTATATTACAAAAACATAATTCAAATAAGTAAGAAAATATAACACTAAAAATCATATTGTTTATAATTTTATATTTCACCGTCATTCATCATTATCTTTGCTAATATTTTAATAAAATTATTAATACTCAGTCCAAATTTGATTTGTACTTAACTCTTGATTACGAAAAGCAAGCAACCCAATAATACTCAGTCCTAATCTGATTTGTACTTAACTCAGCCATAAAATAACTTGTTCATCTGTCTTTTTTATTTCAATTTTTGGGTTTTAAGTACAGTTTTTTGGATTTCCAATTTTATAACCACTAGATCAGCCGACTCTCAATTGAATTGGTACGATTGATTGAATTAAAGACCTTGAGACCTCGTTTGGATGTGCATAACAGAGAAGTGCAAGCTTTGTGGTGAGGACTTCATTGTGGGATCCTTATGAGGAGAAACTGTTTTAACGAAAGACTCAAACTCGTGTACTTGAGGTTAATTTTCCAACCGAACAAAAAGAATCGAATTTCATATCAAACAATTACAATTTTATTAGCATTATTTAGAAGTAATAAACAAGTTCAATGGATTCTACTATCAGTCAGTGTATTGTTTCTCTCGGATTAAACCACATCAACCCGGTCTAACAAAATAACAACCCGATGATTATGTTTAATAACAATGCAGCGTTTCATTTCTTCTTTGGATATTCCCTTGCCCCAAAGATGGTTGATCCAACTCTGACTTTGGTACTGTCCATTTCAATCTGCGGAAACAATGAGACAATCCATTAGACAATCGTTCTCTCGTAAGCTTTAAAAGAATTGAATGCTACTTCTATGGGGTTTGGTTAGGGAATATGATACAATAGGTACATGAGTATAAAGGTACAACCCTACAAGAGTTCTCGAAATATATGAGAAACTTCAAAAAAAAATTAAGTATACTCATATCTAACACACCCAAATTTGAGTAACATAGCATGGTTTTGTGCACGGTATGTGGCAGGAGAACAGACATTGCACAACAATATTTTGGTAATAAAGCATAGACAAACCAATTGCATACAAATCTAAAGTTTTCCTTATCTAGATGGTAATGGTAAAACAATCCTTACAGCTAGCTCAAAGTCGCCAGACATTCCCATTGACAGTTCACATTGTTCTTCTGGTATTCCAATAGCCTTGCAGACTTCACTTCGACAATTTGTTAATGTCTGGATATCAAATAAATATTGTTATAAAAATAAAGAATCGATTGAAAAGGACGGAAAAACCGAGATAAGAAGTTCAGTCACCTTGAAATTCTCCGGAGTTGATGTATAATCAGGCATCCCGATTGTCATCAATCCACAAAATTGAAGATTCAAGCAATTTAGACTAACATGTTTTGCAAGTTCCACACAACCTGAAGGCTCAACACCAGATTTTGCTGCAATAACATGATGCAGGAAAACACTATGAAAACGATCTCCAAGTGTTGATAAAAACAGCTTCTTTGTCAGCAAATATACTTGACCTAATCTAACTAGGTACTTAGCCCCAATGAACTAGGTTCCAATAGCCATGTTGATAGAGCATAGTACGAAACTAGAAGCTAAAGAAACAAGACCAGTTTTATCTAGCAAACTTAAAGACAAATACATGACAACACGCTTGAACGTGCAAAGCCTTGACACAACTCAACGAAAAACAATATATTTTCGTTGTAATAAAAACAAATTTACTTTCATTCCTCTCCACTGGTGTTCACCTGGGCTAAGACTTTCAAAGGCTTTCTTTCAAAGTTTCCAACCGCACGATTAAGATGATTTGTAATACGGCCCAAAATAAGGAAAATGCTCAGTTTAATGAGGAAAAAACACAAATACTTGGCCACATTATGAATGTTGTTCTTGACACTATCAATTGAAATCTTTGACATAATGATTAATGATATAAGAAAACAAAATCATATCAGTCATTCTCACTAAAACTAGATTCAAAATTAGGTATAAATTAATTAAAAAAGTTGTCTCTAATTCTATCTCCAATACATAAAGGAACATTTTATAGCAATTATACTAATGGAAATGAACAGAATTACCTTCTCATCATCTACAATTTCCACCATGGCGAGGTTCGGCATAGCAGCTGTGTAACAATGAATAATAAGTAAACACACAACAAACATTGCCCTCCAGCAAAACCAAATGAAGTAAAAGTTCAATTTCAGATACCCATTAAAAAATCTCAGCTTAAAAGCAGTAATAATAAACTATGATGTAAACACAGACATTTTAATCGAAAGTTCCTAAAAACACGTAGCTTTGCTTACCAATCGAAGGCTTCAATTTATTGCTCTGCAAATTCCCAATAAAATGCCACTCTATGTCATCCGGAAGCTACGATTGCAAGCACGGAAATGATTATTACTTCGGTACTTTATCATTTTCAAAATAGAAATGATTTTTTTGACTAGTTCGATGCTTTTTCTTTTGAATAAAGTGGAGGAAGAACCTGAGGGGCTTTCTCGACAAGTTCTTGGAAGTAGTTTTCGTCGAAACATTGATGACCAGCGTCGTAAACTTGGCGAACGAGGGAGACGGGTTTCGTTTTACTGACGGCAACGATGCGGATCCGCTGCGATTCACGACCACATCGCTCGGCGACCTGTTGGACTCTTTGGAGAACTGACCGGAGAGCCGACGCTGCTATTCCGTCAATCGCCGCCGACGAAGCTGCCATCTCTTGTTCTTGTTGATGTTGTGGGTAGAGATCCGGTTTGGACTCTTCCAGATTATTCATCAGTATTTGTGATTCTTATTTCCTTTGCTATTGACTTTATTGTCCAAACCAAATTAATCTCAAGAAAATGGGGTTTCCATGAAAGAGGTTTACAGATCATCTCAAGAAAAACCGAAAAGATGAAACTGAAAAGAGGGAAGAAAATAACAAAGAGAGCGCGAAGGCAAAAACAACGCTTGGGAGAAAATGAATGGTATTTTAGCCCAGCACATGGAAATAAAAGAATACCTAAGAAAAGGAAATGATTAACATTCCCGGTAAAAAAAGAGAATTTTTTACTTTTGGAAATATATCTGTCGAAATGATTTTTTTCTCAAAGGTGAAAAAGTGATAATTTGAAAATCACATATTTTTAATTTATTTCTTTCAATTGATTTTTAATTTAAAAAATAAATGTAATTTAAAAAATCTCTCGTTTCGAAAAATTTGGGATTTCGTTTACAATAGAAAAATATGGTTCTAAGAGTCGCCACCAACATTTGATTAGGGTGTGATTGGGCACCCAAAAACATTTTTGTTATTTAAAAAAATTAATTTTAATTAAAACAACAAGTTAAAGTCTGCGTTACCAAAATAGAGTTCGGGAGTCGATTACGAGTGAGGAAGGATAAGCACCCCCACAATGCCCTAAATCGGTACCTAGTCGGTTAATTAACGTCTTTGCAATGAACTTTACAATTTCGAACTTAATTTGATTTATGATCCCGAGAAAAAAAATGTGAATTTTACAATGAAATATAGTAATATTAAATTATTTCATATCGAGAAGGAATAATCTATCAGTACTTGAGAAAATTAATTCCTAGTTAGATCAAAATAATATAATATTAAAATTTCATTATAATATTCAAATGCACCCAAATAAATTAAATTACAATTACCAAGTCGTTTTAGAAAGATAAAGAATGTTCGATTATTTACAAATATCGAGACCAGATCTTAAAAGCTATAACAACCTTTTCTCGATAAATTTAAATAGTCAAACATTTCTTTTTCTTCCATTCCCAAATTTTAGGTGAAAATCGATTTTTTTTAGGTTTCACTTTCGGGATACACTTTTATTTTAAAATCATTAAAAGCGGACCTCAAATGTATTATGACAACCTGCTTAAAATAATTTTAAATTAAAAGTGTATTACCCTTAATTCAATTATGTAATATGTCGAGTTATGCAAATGAGGTTACCATGTGAATCGTGCAAAAAAGGATGTCATGTCAAAATTAATTAAACAAAAACAAAATAAAAAAATAGCATACAACGTGACATACAAAAAAAGTACATATATTTAAAATTAAAAACTATAACCATGCATATTAATCTATAACGTACAAATGTGAATCAAAATAAAAAATAAAAACATGATATGTTAAACTACAAAAGTTTTTAAAAAAAATGTACATACATATAAAAAAACCCAATTTAAATGTAGGTAAAATTAAGCATATAAAATTGGAAATAAACTAACGACTTAAACAAAAGTGCACATGAATCTAGAGGATCTTATATACAATTTATCCTATTCGGTTTAAATTAAGATAATATGCAAAAGAACATAAATAGTACATGCACATTTGAAACGAAACAAGAAAATTAATATAAGAAAATGACTGCTTTGTAAAAGAGAGCATAAATTGTGAGGGCCTAAATTCTAATTTACTCGAAACTATTAATATATAACATAAGTAAACTACTAAACTAGCCTAATCTTCAAGCAGAGCTGCTCAAGCTCTTCACTCATCTTCTCCTCTCTCATACCTCTCACGCATGACCCATGGCCAACGTTTGGCCACCACACCTTGGTAGCCAACCTCCTTTCGACTGCAACCGTACATCACCTCAACTGACCGACAACCCAACCCTGAAAGAAAACGAAGAAAAAAGGTAAATTTCTCTCTCTTTTCCCCTGCACTTTGTCTTGTTTCAACTTATATTTACTAATCTGATTTCAACTCTCTCTTTTTTTGACATAGCTCGAACGTAGAACGAATAGAATCAACAAGACTCCATTTGAATTTGTATAACCCAAGTGGTTTAACCCCAAATTCTCTTTTTATTTAATTCAAAATAGTATTAGCACACACACAAAAACGAAAGAAAACAAACTGGAAAACAAAAATAATTGAGGAAGAATTCCTCGGAAAATACCACTATTGTTTTCTCTGTTTTTAAATTGTAAGGTTACACTATTGTTTCTTGTCGTATCCTTTTACACCGCGAAATTGATGATAACTACTAGCGTTTTCGGTATCTCATCCTCTCGTGATAGTTAATCTTTTTCTCCGATGACTCCTCGTTGATTTTTGTTTCCGTCCTCCAGCGGTCTCTTTCTCGACTAATCTCTTTTTTTTTCCTTGTCTGTGTAAAATCCTCTGTTCTGTGTTCGTCTTTCTTTTTTTTAATTTTCTCTCCCCCTTTTTTTCCTTATTATCTGATTCCCCCCGTTTTCAGTGGTTAATTGTTCCCCAAAAAACTGACTCTGTACCATTTTTTTAATTACCCCAGTATCCTCCCATGATCAACAGTGCATTTCTCTCCCATAACCGCTTGCTACCCCCATAATCATTTTTGTTTTGCAGGGCTTCATGTGGACTATCAACTGGAATGATAATCCTGTTGTTTTTGGACTGATTTGGGCTTCCAAATGGTTTGGGTACGGGTTGCAAGCGATTTTTTATAAGCCCGGACAAAACGAGCATCTACAACTACCCCTCTTTGCTCATTATCGTGCAACGAGAATAGAGCAAAGATAAAAAGATGATCGAGTTTGTCCGGTCCTGAAAACTTCTAAAGATTAAAAGCACTCCACTATTCCTTCGGGATAAATGAAACTTGAGAAATCTTCAAATGACTGGTCCGCTCCCTATTCGTTCAAGGAGTATAAGACTCGAACAATCTTTAGTAAACGGGTCCGCTCCCTATTCATTCAGGGAGTATAGAACTCGAACAATCTTCATAAAATGAGTTCGCTCTCTATTCCTTCAGAGAGTATAGAACTCGAACAGTCTTCAACAAACGGGCTCGCTCCCTCTTGCTTCAGGGAGTAGAACTCGAACAATCTTCAACAAACGGGTCTGTTCCCTATTCCCTCAGAGAGTATAGGACTCGATATTCAACAAACGTGTCCGCTCCCTATTCCTTCAGAGAGTATAGGACTCGATCTTCATAAAATGAGTTTGCTTCACTACTCTTCCATGAAGGCTTATAGATGATTTGCTTCACCACTCTTCGTGAAGGCTTAAGATTGACTTGTTTCGAAGGTCAAACCTGACAATCAAACATTATCAATCATTAACATATGCTTGAAAATATTATACTCAAAAATTTAAAATTTGAGAAAAATTCTGAAAATCCATCTCCATCGTGAAAACTTGTTTGGAAGCCGTTGTATACGTGAATCTACTTTGGCTTAGTTTTCGTCTAAACATCATTCTTTTCAAGATCTTAAAACCAGTTATCTTCATCTCGATGCTTCAATATCTTCAATCTTTAACTATCCCTGTGAAACCTGTAGATATTTAAGTCATTATGCAATTATGAATGCCATGATCCTATTCATGCCTAAAATGTATGCAATTATGCAATTTAATGCATTTTCTTCTTCGAAAAAACACCATCTTATTTGATCTCGATGGAACTCAGTTTCATCTCGGGCACAGAACATTTGACCAGTTCACCCCAGTTGACAATCTCAATACCATATCATTCGGTTTAACAGGACCTTGACTTCTTTCTTTCTTGAAACCCACTAGTACTCATGACCAACTTCTTGATAAATGACAATCTCCTTGGGTCATCTTTTAATGGCCGAGATTTTCTATGAACTACAAGGTTTTAGTTTCCCGTAGCCACACAATTTTACATGTTTAAACCATTGTCAGCTTCAGAATACCTGTATTTTCCAAAACCTTTTGTACAATAATATAAAATGATCTTATGTACTTCAAGTTAAGCTATATGTTTTAACTTTTCAAAATAAGATGCTTACAAAAGGGAAATTAACAAGAAAATACATTTCTTTATTTATATAATGCAGAGAATTTTTAGGTAACTACATGACAAACTTTTAACTGGGAAAAGCAAAAGAACAAAAGAGCAGGCATCTTCAAATATCAAAAAATGCAAATGCTTTTGAACTGGCACGCCGTTAGAACATCTTGAGTATAGTTTATGTCGAAAGGATCTCCAACATTGTGATGATATTTAAGAGTGTGAAGCTACTTCTAAACTCCAAATCTCCATCATTGGATGCCCTAAACCAGTATTGAATCTCATGTGCATTCAATTTCTCTCATGATTATTTCAATCGAGACTCATTAATCTTTAGTCTCAACCCTGATCACCAACTGTCATTGTTACAATCCATATCAAGAGCTCTTTCCATTTCCAAAATCAATTCAGAACCTCCATCATGCACGAATTCTGAATTTAAACAAAACTCAAGTTGCCCTTTGTGGGTTTTCAACTTGAGACCTCCTTTGGTTTCAAGACGCCCTTTGCGGATTTTTATCTTGAACCCCCCTTTTATTTCTTTTTCTTTTTCTTTTTTCATCATTTTTTCTTTTCTCTTTTTTTTCATTATTTTTTCATTATTTTTTTCACTTTTTTCTTTTTTTCTCTTTTTATTTCTTTTTCAAGCGAAATATCTCTTAATAGCGTCGGAATTCACTGGATAGGGTAATTCTGATCTTTCCATTTCAGTTACGACTAGAGCTCCCCCAGAAAATGCTTTTTTGACAATATAAGGTCTTTCCCAATTGGGCATCCATTTTCCTCGGAAATCCTTCTGAACAGGCAAAATCCTTTTAAGCACCAAATCTCCCTCATGAAATTCTCGAAGGCGAACTTTCTTACCATGTGCCCGTATCATACGTTTTTGGTACATCTGACCATGACAAATAGCTTTCAATCTATTTTCTTCAATCAGATTCGATTGGTCATACCTAGCGTGTACCCATTCTGCCTCATTGAGCTTCACCTTTGACAAAATCCGAAGTGAGGGAATTTCCACCTCAATAGGTAATACAGCTTCCATCCCATATACCAGAGAAAATGGAGTTACCCCAGTTGACGTCCGTACAGAAGTTCGATAGGCAAACAGAGCAAATGGAAACTTCTCATGCCAATCCTTATAGGTCTCAGTTATCTTCTCTATGAGCCTTTTGATGTTCTTATTAGCCGCCTCTACTGCCCCATTCATCTTTGGGCGATAAGAGGTAGAATTATGTTGCTTTATTTTGAACTGCTTACAGACCGAATCCATTATCTTATTGTTTAAATTCAACGCATTATCGGAGATAATCCTCTCTGGTAAACCATATATACAAATGATCTCTTTCTTTAAGAATTTGCATATTGTCGACTGGTAACATTTGCGTAAGAAGCTGCTTCTACCCATTTGGTGAAGTAATCTATGGCTACCAGAATGAAGCGATGACCATTTGAAGCTTTGGGCGAAATTTGTCCAATAACATCCATGCCCCACATTGAGAATGGCCACGGAGCTGTCATTACATGCAACGGATGAGGAGGAGTATATATCTTATCTCCATAAATCTGACATTTGTGACATTTTCGGGCATAATTGATATAATATGTTTCCATAGTTGACCAATAATACTCAATTCTCATAATCTGCCTAGCCATAACATGCCCATTAGCATGAGTACCACATATTCCCTCATGCACTTCTTCAAGAATCAGCTTGGCTTCTTTCGTGTCAACATATCTTAACAAGACCTAATCCAGACTTTTCTTGTATAGAGTCTCACCATCAAGCACATAATCTTATGCCATTTTTCTAATGGTTCTTTTATCATTCTCAGTGGCCTGTTATGGATAACTATGATATCTTATATATTGCAATATATCATAATACCAAGGGTTTCCATCTTCTTCCTCTTCAATATTAAAACAATGGGCTGGATACTCATAAGCCTTCATTTCAATGGGCATCATATTTGAATGCTCGTTCATCTTAAATGTTGCTGCCAGTGTGGCCAAGGTATCTTCCATTTGATTCTCTTCTCTGGGGAGGTAATTGAAAGTTACTTCTTCAAATTCTTCAACAAGTTCCATAACCAACTTACGGTATTCTACAAGCTTAGGATCTTTTGTCTCCCATTCTCCCCTAAGTTGGCAAATTACCAAAACTGAATCCCCATACACTTTGAGCATTTTTACTTTGCGTTCAACGGCAGCTCTAAGACCCAGAACACAAGCTTCATACTCGACCATATTGTTTGTACAATCAAAATTAAGCCGACTGGTGAAAGAATAATGTTCTCCCTCTGGTGAGACCAAAATTGCCCTGATTCCATATCCCATGGCATTTGAAGCACCATCGAAGTTCAACTTCCAATATTTACTAGTGGATGCCACTGTTTCTTCTACCAAAATAGACATTAAATCCCCATCTGGGAAATCAAAGCTCAACGGCTCATATTCTTCCGAAGCCCTACTTGCAATGAATTTCGCTATAGCACTTCCTTTAATTGCCGTATAGTTTACATACTGGATGTCAAATTCAGACAATAGGATCTGCCAACGAGCTAATCTTCCAGATAATGCAGGCACACCCATTAGATATTTCAAGGGATCAAGCTTGGATATAAGCCAAGTAGTATGATACAACATATATTGCCTAAGCCTTCGGGTAGCCCATACTAAAGCGCAACACAACTTTTCAATGGGTGAGTATCTAGTCTCACATTCAGTGAACTTCTTGCTGAGATAATAGATAGCTCTTTCTTTCTTCTCAGTTTGGTCACGTTTCCCCATCACACACCCCATTGAATTTTCATAAACCGATAAATACAAAATAAATGGTTTGCCTGAGATGGGTGGTGCCAAGATTGGAGTACTCGACAAATATCTTTTTACTGCTTCAAAAGCTCTTTGACAATCCTCACTCCATTCCCCTAAGTTATTCTTGCGAAGAAGGCGGAATATGGGATCACACTTTTCCGTCAGCTGTGAAATAAACTGAGCTATATAATTCAATCTCCCCAAAAATCCTCTGACTTCTTTCTGTGTTCGTGGGGTTGGCAAGTATTGAATAGCTTTTACTTTATCTGGGTCTATTTCAATTCCTTTTTGGCTTACTATGAATCCCAATAGCTTCCCAAATGTCACCCCAAAAGTACATTTATTTGGGTTGAGTTTTAGCTGGCATCTTCTTAGTCTTTTAAAGAGTTTTCTCAAATTACCAATATGTTCTTCCTCTGTCTTAGCTTTGACAATCATATCATCGACATGAACTTCTATTTCTTTATGCATCATGTCGTGAAATAACGTCACCATGGCCCTTTGATATGTTGCCCATGCGTTCTTCAATCCAAACGGCATTACTTTATAACAAAACGTTCCCCACATGGTAATGAACGTCGTTCTTTCCATATCTTCAGGGTTCATCTTAATTTGATTGTAGCCAGAGAAACCATCCATAAAAGAGAACAAAGAATTTCCAGCAGTATTATCCACTAAAGTGTCTATATGTGGCAAAGGAAAATTATCCTTTGGACTAGCTCGGTTGAGATCTCTATAGTCGATACACATTCGAACTTTCCCATCATTCTTCGGTAGTGGGATGATATTCACCACCCACTCAGGATATTTAGCCACTTTAAGAAACCCAGCATCAAATTGTTTCTTCACTTCATCTTTAATCTTGAGCAACATCTCAGGTCTCATTCTTCTCAGTTTTTGTTGTACCGATTTATATTCAGGCTTTATTGGTAGTTTATGGACAACCAACTATGTATATAAACCTGGCATATCTTCGTATGACCAAGCAAACACATCCTTGTATTCTCGAAGCAATTCTATCAAATCATGTCATCATCCAACTGACAGAGTGGTACCAATCTTTATTTCTCTCTTATTCTCATCTGTCCCCAAATTCAAAATCTCAGTAGACTCTTTATGAGGGAGAATCTGCTTATCTTCATTCTCCATCATTTTCAGTAATTCAGAAGGTAGTTCATATCCCTCATCATCATCACAATCCTCGATTTCCCCTTGACATATAGACTTCTCGAAATCAATATCCGGGTCAGAGTCATTAACATTCATATTATTGATATCTGAGTTCCTGAAAGAAAAACGAAAGAGAATATATATATACATATATACATATGGGAGGATCTTTTCCCATATAAATAAATAGAAATGAATAAATACATACATATATACAACAAAGAATGAATGAAAAAAATACATTGGGAGAATGTTTGCCATTTGGAACTAACAGAATGCATCTTTTATTGAAAGCGAGCAAAAACAAATAGCTTAACCCTTTACATAAAATCACCTATTTCCCCAGGGTATGAACAACAGGGAGAAAGTTCTAGTGCATTACTCTGTAACAGATTTGTAAACTACATGCAGTTCTTCCGCGGTCCAATTGTTCAACATGAAGTCAGGCAGTGCAGGATAATGCCCGTAGCTCTCATTTCCTCAAACTCATCATCAGTTATAACATTAATGCCTAAATCTCCTAAGGCATTCTCAACCATCACTTCATTACTCCTTGAATTCCCTTGAAACATATGCCCCCCAGATATGAAAATGTTACTCAACGGCGGGAAGGTCATGGGTTCCCAGCTAAGGTCTTCACCAGCCAATCTGGCCTTTCTTATTTCCTGACCCTTCTTAATTCCCCTTAGCTTATCCCTTGAAGTTGGCTGATACCCCGAACCAAATCGATCTCTTTTAGTAATAAGGCATATTGGATTCACCGGTCCTTGCAACTGTCGACCTAACCCATTTCTAACTTTCGCTCCTCTTTCAAGAGTCAATTTAAGCCCCATCTTGGTATAGTTTGACAATCGAGGCTTTGGTATCTTCCTACCTTCGGCCACAAACGTGGCATTGACAAACTCCAACGATCTGAAAGAACACTCGACTGCTTGCTCATAAACTTCAATATATAGAGCAGTAGTAGAAACATAAACAATAATGTCCTATTCAGCGTGAATACATACCAACCTTCCATCAATCACAAATTTTAGTCTCTGGTGCAATG
The DNA here is from genome assembly GCF_006381635.1 of Hibiscus syriacus. Taxonomy (NCBI): domain Eukaryota; kingdom Viridiplantae; phylum Streptophyta; class Magnoliopsida; order Malvales; family Malvaceae; genus Hibiscus; species Hibiscus syriacus. The sequence continues at coordinate 1,379,804 of NW_024063479.1, read as the reverse complement.
TGGACGGAACTGCACCAGCCTGATGAATCCAAGGCCTTCCCAACAAACAATTATACGTAGGCATAATGTCCATTACGAGAAATTTCACTTCATAAGTTGTTGGACCAATAGTCAGAGGAACATCAATCTTTCCCAACACTTCTCTTTTAGTCCCATCGAAATCTCGAACCACACTTTGGCATGTTTTCATAGGTGTACTATCTAATGGAAGCTTCTTCAGAGTCACTAAGGGCATCACATTCAAAGCTGAGCCATTATCAACCAAAACCCGGGACAACACATGCTCTTTACACTTAACTGTGATATGTAAAGCCTTCTGACTACCAATCATCCCAGAAGGGATCTCATCCTCAGAAAAAGATAAAAAATTATCAGCTTGTATATTGGAAACTAACCGGTCCAACTTTTCAATAGGCAACTCTTTCGGAACAAAAGTCTGGTTCAAAACCTTTAACAGAGCATTTCTATGGGCCTCTGAACTCAAAAGTATTGATAAAACAAAAATACGAGCAGACAACTTATGTAACTGTTCCACAACACTGTACTCACTGTGCTTCAAAAACTTCAAAAATTTCATTGCTTCACTCTCAGTGACATTTTCGTTGATAACATGCTTATCTTCTTGTATCTGCACATCAACATTTTTCCCTTTATCAACCACAACCTTCTTCTCAGACTCTTTAGGTGGATTAAGAGAATAACACCTACCACTTCTGGTAAAGTATCCTACCTCATCTACTTCCTCATTCTCTTTTGTTACATTTCCCATATGGCAATCATATTTCCAAGGCACATGTTTATTATCCCGTTATGGGAATGGAGATGGTGGTGTAATAACCACTTTCGGAGCTATCTTTTTAGGTAATCGATTATTGGGAGTAATGATTAGGGGACAACTCGCATTGTATACCCCTTTAGACGATCCTTCTGAAGCACAAACTTTCGCTTCCTCTTATTCAGTAATCTCTTTAAAGAACTCAATTTCTTTATTATCCATCATGTCTTGTACCAAATATAGGAAGTCAGGACATTGCTGAATACTGTGTCATTCACTGTTATGATACTGGCATACCTCTCCACTGTTAAAAAGTTCACCCATCAAACTGGGCTTCAACAATCCTACCTTAACCATCTGACACCACACCCAACTCATGGGTGATACCACCTCACTGACCTTCCTTATAATTCTCTTTCTTTTTTCTTCAGTAATTGCGTTAACTCCTGCCCCTGCATGGCTTGGCAATGGATTCTAAGTTATATTCGGCTATTCACTATCTCCAAAGTTGATGACATTCCTCGTTCTCAAAGCTTGGATAACCTTCTTAAATGCAATACAATTCTCAATGGAATACCTGGGATTCTCCGTATGGTACTCACACTAAGCACTAGTATCATACCATTTGGGAAAAAGAGGTTGCATTGGTGTCACGTGATACGGTGAAACCACATGCTGATCATACAAAATCTGAAATAATTCCTTATAAGTCATCGGGATAGGGTCAAATTGAGGCCTCTCTCTTCTCTGGTCCCTTGCCACTTGTCTATTGTCATTTTGTGTTGATGACCCTACTCATTGAGGACGGGAAATAATAATGTTATTAGAATTGTAATACCTCACATTACTGACTTCGTTTTCCTTTTTTCTCGTTGGTAGCCTCTTACTAGACTCTCCTCCTTCGAGCTTTCTACTCTTAACCGCCATTTCAATCATTTCTCCCGCCGTAACTACATCAGTAAAACTTCGATAAGGATTACCGATAAGATGCGAGAAAAAAGGAGCCCTTAAGGTATTGACAAAAAGCATATTTGTTTCCTCCTCTTCCAATGGTGGATGGACTTGCACCGCTATATCTTTCCATCTTTGAGCATATTGTCTAAAACTCTCATTAGACTTCTTTTCCATTCCTTACAACATCATCCTATTGGGCCTAGCATCTTTTACATGTTTTTATTGCTCAAGAAATAACTTAGCCAAGTCTTTCCACGATTTAATATTAGCTATACTCAACTGGTTATACCACCGGATTGACGAACCAGTTAAGCTTTCCTGAAAGCAGTGTATCAACAATTGATCGTCCCCTATGTATCCGGTCATCTTCCTACAAAACATCGTGATATGCGCAGAGGGACACCTGATACCATCAAATTTCTCAAAGTCAGGAACCTTGAACTTTGGAGGCAAAACCAAATTAGGAACTAGACTTAATTCATTTTCGTCGAATCCATAGACACTGGTATCTTCCTTCATGGCTCTGACTTCTCTTTCTAGTTGTTTCCATTTCTCTTCCAGCAGATTGTTTTGGTCTTTCTTGGCTTCTTCATCAAGGTCCGAAACTTGATGATATTGATGTTCTTCCTGATACGAACTAGATCTAGGCTATACGTTAACAGAAGCACCGAATGGATTAATGTGTACTTTCCCAACATGAACAGGAGTCACTTGAACATTCTGAGATTGTTCTGGGGTGAACCCTGGAGGATAAAGTGGGTCCTCAGTTACAGCTCCTAGCACAGGGCTTTTCCCATGTTCTAGATTTCTTCCTTCCAACAGACTCGCAAACTTGGCAAACATCTCCTTCTGGGCATTCAACATATCTTCTTGCATTTTCTTCATATTCTCTTGTAACTCCAGTTGAGTTTTCTCAAGTTGAGCAATTTTATCATCCATGACCTTCTTCTGGGTATTATAGGGATGCTTGGAAGTTCCCAGTATTACTCTGTCACACAGTCATTTTATTAATGTTGATGTTTATTAATGAATTTGTAATATGTGATTATGAATGAATAAAATGCGATGCAAAAATTTAAATGCATTAAAAATGCATATGAAAAATGCAGGGTGTTGATCCTGGAATGACTCCTTAGAACAACTCTTTATATTAGAACGACGTTCAATTACAAAGTTGAAACATATCACAAATAAATCTGCACCATCTCTCCTATTTGTTATACATGTGCTAGCAGCTCCACAATCTTCTGGTTTTCTTCAGCCTCGGGATCCAGTTCTTCAGTCACATCAGCAGCTTCCTTAGATAGAATGACCAAATATTGAGCTATTCTCTGCGTGTGTCCTAGGTAACAAGCAATAAGGTCCTCTTTTTGCTTAACTCTCGCCTGAGCTCGCTCCCATCGAAAACGCCACTGTATATCCCCCTCATAAGGAACTATCGATAGCTCACATGCTTGCCTCCAAAAATCTTGAACTATGGCTTCAAGCTCACTCACTTATTTTTTCAAACTCTCAACTTCCCCATGGCTTGAACTATCTTCCCTGATTCGGTATTGTCGTAATGCAATCTCTAAACTTGAAATCTTCTCATTCAACTTCTCATTCTAGGCTTGACTCTCTTGTAATCGCTACTCTAAAGAATCATTTTCCTTCGATAAAATCTTAACTTGGTGTCTGCTTTGCTTGAGCTCTTCTTGACTCTCTCTGGCTACTCTTTTGAGGTTCGCCACTTCTTACCTCCATTCGACAGATGACTTACTCGAGCTAGAACCTGTCTGAGCTTTTACCATTCACTGATAAATTGACCGAAGATCGTCAAAGTCTAGCTGAAGTTGCTTCTCCTTTTTTTCAATTCGATCTGCTATACTCTTCTGAATGTCAATCTCCAATCCCTTTTGATACACTTCATCTTCTAGCTTCTGCAAAGTCATTCTCTATTGTCTCCATTCTGCTTCAAAATCTCGCTTAGCTAACTCTAATGGAGATAGCACCATTCTCAACTGTTCTTCCACAGGCTGAATGTCACCATCGGGATGTTATCATTTACTCGGCCGCTTCTCCACTGCTCATACTCTTGAGATAACTCGAGATCATAGGTGAACAGATTTACACGACGAGTTTGCTTCCAGGCCTCAGTAACCCCTTTAACTTTACCCTTATACTGATCTCCTTTGAATGCAAAATCTGACCCTACCAAGTCCCATGTGGCTGGAATGAAATGCCTTGACCCATACTGTCTGGAAACTAGTAGCGATGCATACCCAACAAAACCCCATATACCTGGCAAAAAAACCCAATCTCGCTCTCCACATCGGTAAAGTATATCCGAAGAGACATTCCACGAAGCTCACCACAAAATATCACCGTCCCTGATATCCTTGAAGATGACCATCCATTTTTCTTCGGTGAAGCCCTCAGGCCATTCTTTAGAAAGAAAATCCTTCAAAGGTGAAAACTCATCTAGAAACACTCGTCCTGGTGCCCCTTCAACATGTTTGAAATGACTTAAAATCCATACTAGTAACAAAGGCGCACACCCTATAAAGCGTCATTCTCCTTCGAGCCTACAAGAACTCAAAGACCGAAACGTCTCAGCTAAAATGGCTGGAACAGGATCCACATGCTTGTCTAATCTTTCAAACAAGTCAACGACTGATACGTCTACATATCCTAGCACCTTTGGAAAAATAATGAGCCCATAAATCCCTAAAGCAAACAAGTCAAGCTTCTTTCTCTTATCAGGGTGATGATCAATTACTTCTTTCAAAGCAGCCCAAGAGATGCACTCACTGTCTCCCTTCTTTTTAAGGTTTCTAACTACCCAATCTTCACTCATTTCGGTCATTAATAGTAATTTCTTCTTAAATGAATGAGTGATTGGCAGCTTGGTATATACTCTATCCATTTAGGACCTCGGACAACGGACCAAAGCTTGATACTCCTCTATTGTTCGCGTCAGATCCACCCTACCAAATGTGAAACAGCTATAAGCTGGATTCCAGAACTGCGCCAATGCTCTAAACAAATTTCGGTTAATAGGAACATCCAGAAGATAAGGAATATCATCGTACAACTGATAAAACATCTCCTTATCGGCTGCTTTCCATCTTCCCCATACTTCTCTTAGCTCACTCAGATCATTCTGACGTACATTGATGTGAGGGTAACCAAATAACTCCAACATGTATCTAGGCATCACATTGTCCCCGTTGGTCAGTTGGGACAGTTTCGACCACCTCAGAACATCTGCATTGTCCTCAGCCTCTTTCTGAACCATTCGTTCCATATTACTAGCCTTCTATATGGACATCGATCCCAAATCAACACCATGTAATGGATAGTGCAATGCAAAATAGAAAAGAAACAAGGCAAAGACAACAAAAGATCAGTTAGTAAACATAAAACAATTAAGTCGGGATAATAATTTGTTAAAGAATCCTACCCACATGCTGGCTGCCCAATCATGCTTTATCAGATCCTACCCAACATGATATCTACCCCCATGCTTTGTTATTCACAAAAAGAAATCCTAACCGCATGATATCTAATTCGCATGCTTATTCAAAAAATAAGTCTAACCGCATGATATCTAGTTCGCATGCATTTATTCGAAAAACGAAAAATAAATGACTCAAAAAACTTTTCCTTGTGTACCTTCCTCATGGGATTCTTAAGGTTCGGGGTTGGCTCAATCTAAGTTCAGGCTCTATGTTCACTATATGTTGGGTTCGGTTCTAAAGTAATAGGTTCTCGAATTGTCCTTATCGGTGCTCCTTAGGCTGTCGAACCCTCAATCCTGGCCCATCGCAGGCTTTAGGGTATCGAGTTCAATTTCGAGGGAACACACCTCCTTATGTCCATGCGGAGGTGATTATCATCAAGAGGACCATAAGGCGTGAGCTCCTGGAGCGATCCACTATCCCATGCGGAGGTGAAAACCACACGAGAGCATAGTATCTCACTCCTACTTAAATAGGACAGAGCGGGGTTTTATCTCATGTCATGAAAATGCAACTGTGCAGTGTGTGAGGAAAAGTGAAAAAAAAACACACAATAAAAACACTCAAAATTTCCTAAATTCACACAATTAATCTGAAACCATTAGCAAACAAATCACTACAACTATTTAATTGTTAATCGAATTAAATCAAAATACAAACAAAACTTATTAAAAACCAAACAAGGGATCAAAAATCAAATTAAAATGAATTTATAACTTTCAATTGCAAAGACAATTAATTAATTGACTATCGGCCTGACTCTCTAAAAAAAAGTTCCACAGTGGAGTCGCCAAACTGTCGAAACGATTTTTTTCTTAAAGGTGAAAAAGTGAGATTTTGAAAACCATATATTTTTAATTTCTTTCTTTCAATTGATTTTTAATTTAAAAAATAAATGCAATTTAAAAAACCTCTCGTTTCGAAAATTTTGGGATTCCGTTTACAATAGAAAAATATGGTTATAAGAGTCGCCACTAATCTTTGATTAGGGTGTGATTGGACACCCAAAAACAGTTTTGTTATTTAAAAAAATTAATTTTAACTCAAACAACAAGTTAAAGTCTGCGTTACCAAAATCGAGTTCGGGAGTCGATTACGAGTGAGGAAGGATAAACACCCCCACAACGCCCTAAATCGGTACCTAGTCGGTTAATTAACGTCTTTGCAATGAACTTTACAATTTCGAATTTAATTTGATTTATGATCCCGAGAAAAAAATGTGAATTTTACAATGAAATGTAGTAATATTAAATTATTTCATATCGAGAAGGAATAATTTATCAGTACTTGAGAAAATTAATTCCTACTCAGATAAAAATAATATAATATTAAAATTTCATTATAATATTCAAATGCACCCAAATAAATTAAATTATAATTACCAAGTCGTTTTAGAAAGATAAATAATGTTTGATTATTTACAAATATCGAGGCCAGATCTTAAAAGCTATAACAATTTTTTCTCGATAAATTTAAATAGTCGAACATTTCTTTTTCTTCCATTCCCAAATTTTAGGTGAAAATCGATTTTTTTTAGGTTTCACTTTCGGGATACACTTTTATTTTAAAATCATTAAAAGCGGACCTCAAATGCGTTATGACAACTCACTTAAAATAATTTTAAATTAAAAGTGTATTACCCTTAATTCAATTATATAATATGTCGAGTTATGCAAATGAGGTTACCATGCGAATCGTGCAAAAAAGGATGTCATGTCAAAATTAATTAAACAAAAACAAAATTAAAAAAAATAGCATACAACGTGACATACAAAAAATTTTAAATTAAAAGTGTATTACCCTTAATTCAATTATGTAATATGTCGAGTTATGCAAATGAGGTTACCATGCGAATCGTGCAAAAAAGGATGTCATGTCAAAATTAATTAAACAAAAACAAAATTTAAAAAAATAGCATACAACGTGACATACAAAAAAATTACATATATTTAAAATTAAAAACTATAACAATGCATATTAACCTATAACGTACAAATGTGAATCAAAATAAAAAATAAAAACATGATATGTTAAACTACAAAATTTAAAAAAGATATGTACATACATATAAAAAAACCCAATTTAAATGTACGTAAAATTAAGCATATAAAATTAGAAACAAACTAACGACTTAAACAAAAGTGCACATGAATCTAGAGGATCTTATATACAATTTATCCTATTTGGTTTAAATTAAGATAATATGCAAAATAACATAAATAGTACATGCACATTTGAAACGAAACAAGAAAATTAATATAAGAAAGGGGTTGCTTTGTAAAAGAGAGCATAAATTGTGAAGGCCTAAATTCTAATTTACCCGAAACTATTAATATATAACCTAAGTAAACTACTAAACTAGCCTAATCTTCAAGCAGAGCCGCTCAAGCTCTTCACTCATCTTCTCCTCTCTCATACCTCTCACGCATGACCCATGGCCAACGTTTGGCCACCATTCGGCCACTACACCTTGGTGGCCAACCTCCTTTCGACTGCAACCATACATCACCTCAACTGACCGACAACCCAACGGCGAAAGAAAGCGAAGAAAAAAAGGTAAGTTTCCTTCTCTTTTCCCCTGCACTTTGTCTTGTTTCAACTTATATTTACTAATCTGATTTCAACTCTCTCTTTTTTTGACATAGCTCGAACGTAGAACGAATGGAATCAACAAGACTCCATTTGAATTCGTATAACCCAAGTGGTTTAACCCCAAATTCTTTTTTTATTTAATTCAAAATAGTATTAGCACACTCACAAAAACGAAAGAAAACAAAAACAATTGAAGAAGAATTCCTCGGAAAAATACCTCTATTGCTTTCTTTGTTTCTGAATTGTAAGGTTACACTATTGTTTCTTGTCGTATCCTTTTACACCGCGAAATTGATGATAGCTACTAGCGTTTTCGGTATCTCGTCCTCTCGTGATGGTTAATATTTTTCTCCGATGACTCCTCGTTGATTTTTGTTTCCGTCCTCTAGTGGTCTCTTTCTCGGCTAATCTCCTTTTTTCCCTTGTCTGTGTAAAATTCTCTGTTCTGTGTCCGTCTTTTTTTTTTTTTAATTTTCTCTCCCCCTTTTTTTCCTTGTTATCTGATTCCCCATTTTCAGTGGTTAATTGTTTCCCAAAAATTGACTCTGTACCGTTTTTTTAATTACCCAAGTATCCTCCCACGATCAACAGTGCATTTCTCTCCCATAACCGCTTGCTACCCCATAATCGTTTTTGTTTTGCAGGACTTCATGTGGACTAGCAACTGGAATGATAATCCTGTTATTTTTGGACTGATTTGAGCTTCCAAATGATTTGGGTACGGGTTGCAAGCGATTTTTTATAAACTCGGTCAAAACGAGCATCTACAAATCATTACTCCCTATTAAAAATATTTCTCATCTAAACATGAGAATTTGAATCTAAAAAAAATATTCCAGCAGAAATCTTGAATTCCATAATCCAATCGCCCCTAAAAACATTTTTATCGTCGATCCTTTTTTCCCAGTTTCTTTTTCGTAATTTATCATCTGCGAAACAAATGTCTCACATTGGAAGATCAGGCCCTCCCGATATCTCCGACACCTACTCTCTTCTCGTCCTCAACATCACCTTCCGTAAGCTTCTCTTTCCATGGCTCCCTCGTTGATTTCTTCTTTGCTGAAAGTTTGATTATACTATCAGCTAAATATCTTTTGTTTGGTTTTGAATTTGTTCATTAACGACCGATGATGATTTGTTTCCGTTGTTCGACAAGTACGGGAAAGTTGTTGGCATCTTCATCCTCAAAGATCGAAGGTTATTGTTCTTCCTATCGATAAAACTTAATTCCTCTCTTGTTGTTGTTGGGAGTTTATAAGAGAATAGTTTTGATTATGATAGAACTGGCGATTCTCGAGGCTTTGCATTTGTTCGCTATCAGTATGCAGACGAGGCGCAGAAAGCTGTGGATAGGCTCGATGGTAGCCCATCTTCATCTCCTATCACTCGAGATTTTTTATTTTTTGCGAAAAGTTTCCTATTGATTGCGGTATTGCCATAATTTTGTAGATAACTGGTTACAGTATGTGAAATTTTCCCTCATCTTGCAGGGAGAGTCGTTGATGGTCGGGAGATAACAGTTCAATTTGCGAAATATGGGCCTAATGCAGAGAGGATGTAAGTTGTGTGCTGGCATTTGTTCAATTATTATTCAATTGCTTTTACACCTGAACAGATTGTGAGCTTTATGTAAAAATGATATATGCTGCGTGATCATTTATTTAGTGAAACTGTTGTGGTGCAATGCAAGCCATTTTTTTTCTTTTTAATTTTTTCTGAACTTTCTTATCAGTATATCTCCTTATCTCGCATGTTTTTAATATTTCTAGTAGTTTCAGTGTTAAGGTCTCTGCTGTACTATTTCTTTCAGTCATAAAGGAAGGGTTGTTGAACCAGTTTCAAGGTCAAGATACAGGTCGAGAAGTCGCAGCCCTCGCAGAAGGTTAAGTCATGTCATCCCCCCCCCCCTTTTTTTTTCCTGCTTACTGCTTCGACGACTTTTGATTTTTCATTTTCATTTTCATTTTTGAACAATAATTACATTTTCTATTTTATCTTGTCCCCACCTTTATGATAAATTATGGGTGATATTTATGAAAGAATAATGTTTTGCCTTTTCCTTAGGAACTGATGTAGTAGTCTTGATTATGTAGTATGAACATGATGGTGTTAGGTGTCGGTTGCTCTAAACAACTAAATTAAGTCAATATTTATCTGCTTGCTCCTGAATTGAATTTGACAAACTGGTTTTTGGGCAGTTTACATCTTGACATTTCTAAATTAACTTTTATCTGATTTGAGTTTAAAAGGGGAAGCCTGCTTGGTTTGTATATGTGATGCTTTTAAGCTTGTTTTGATAGCAAAAAAAATTAGGGATTAATTATGTTTATTTATGATCTTATCTATAATCATCTGATATGTATTGTATTCAATATCTTCAGGCACCGGGATGATTATTACAGAGATAGGGATTATAGGAAAAGAAGTCGTACTAGGAGTTATGACCGGTATGAACGTGATCGATATCGTGGGAAAGACAGAGACTCTCGACGTCGAAGCAGGAGCCGGAGTGCAAGTCCTGCCTATTCTAAAGGTCAAGGAAGAGGGCGCTATGATGATGATCGGCGGAGTGGCAGTCGATCAATGAGGTTTATATTTTTTACTTTGCTCTCACATCAGAGTGCCCATTTTCTTTTATTTTCCAATTCTTTTATGCTTCATCTTTGTGTTGAATCTGATGATACCCTTTTATTTCAGTGCTTCTCCTGCTCGCCGCAACCCTAGTCCTCGGAAGAGTCTTTCCCCACGCAAGGCATCTTCTCCCAGGGGTGAAAGTCCTGACAGACGCAGCCGTGACGGAGGATCTCCAAGTCCTCGAAGGGTTTCACCACTGGGCCGTCTTGCTGATTCTCGTAGCCCATCTCCTCGGAAATCTGATGTTGATGTTTGACTTTCTAATATATTCTTTTCCCCATCTCTTTATTTAATCTTTTCTAGTAAAATTATCTCTGAAAGCAGTTCTAAACTTATGTAGTTTCTAGCTTGGTGTTGCAGTACCGACCAAAGATTTTGTGAAGTAATCTTTTGTTATTTTTTCTTGTTACTTGTCTCCCTAACTAATCTCATGGATCCACTTTATCAAAGTTTTCCTTGTCTTTCTTTTCTAGTTATTGTGTTTTCCACATTCTATGAATGCTGATTCATCTCAAACCATCTGTTGGGTTTTATAGCGATGTTCGGGGAAAGAGTGACCTGAGAAAATGGGCATGATGTGGCTGTTGATGCTGTTTATGTCTGTAGATGAATGATCGTGATTGTGATGCTGGTGTATGCTGATTGCAGGGGACAGTCTGTTAAGTATTTTTTTTTTAACTGATATGATAATTGGTAAGATCTGTAGTCAAAAGTTTTGATTTTTGGAATGCCTCTGCATCATTCAGGTGTTTGATATTCCTTTTAATCTATCCCCTGGATTTACTGTTTTCAAAAGTCGGCACCGACATATAGTTGAATGCCATGCATGAGACCTGAACCTCATCGAACCATATAACCTTTTTCCCCCTCTGTAACTGTTTCATTCATATATTTCGGTATTCATGTTTAACCGCACCCTAATATTTTGAGATGTAGCGAAGTTGTCCATGTCTGTAGCTGCGAAGTGATGGTTGTGCCGGTCTGTTGTAAGAAACATATGGTTCGTGTTTAACCGTAGCCTACCAACAAATAACCTGTAGCAGGCTCTTGAGTAACGTTGATTATGGTCTTAGCGTTTGCATGGCTTTCCTGTTGTTCTGCTTGAAGCGGGCTGTCGCAGCGATTTCTTCGGAGTCATGTCAGTTTTACACTATATTATCAGTCGATTCTTTTTCTGTTCCAAAATTAAGATTCGTTTACGACTGTTATAATGATGACTGTGATCTAAAACAGATCACTGTTTGCTCATTTGTTCAGTGATAAAAAAGTGAATATTAGCTATTTTAGAGAGTTTAAATTTGAATAATTATATTTGCGGTGTGTATATTTTATTAATAGATTAAATTCTTCTAAAAGATATTATTTTATAAAGGTGTTTTTTCTGAAATATCACCTTTTACTATTAATTTTCTCTCTCAGGCACCCTTTAGATTATTTTTTTCGATTTAACATCCTTTGCAGTAGCGCGTCCCATGTAGCGCGCTTTACGTTGATCTGGCGTTACGTGGGGTAAGGTGCGCCCCTGTAGCACGCCTTATGCTGACATGGACACACGTGCCTAAAGCACGGCCCCTGGGGCGCGCCTTACGCCACGTAAGGCTATAGCGCGAGGTAAGGGCCGCGCCTTACCTTTGAAGCTGACACGTGTCTGAAAGGTACGCCCCCTACGACGCGCCTTAGGTTTAATTATCCACCTATCCCGACCATTCACACCCCCACCCCCTCCCTATAAATATCACATTCTCAATCACTTTCATCACATCAAATCATCTCAACTTCTTTCAAATACTCTTATATTCTCTTATAACTGTTTAAGGTATATTTTATTATATTTAATATTTTGTTTTTAATTTATTTAAGTATTTAAATTTTTTAATATTTAATTTATTTAATTTTTTTTTGCAGATATAAAATGGAAGGCGGTCTACTTCGCTTGGATGGAAATCATATATCGCGACATTTTGTTGATACGGTAACATTTTAACGTTTTAATTTAATTTAAATTATTAGTAATAATTTATTTATTTATTTAATGCATGATTATTAGTTTAAAAATTAATTTTTGTAATTATTTAATTGTAGGAGAGGGACCGTGTATTAGATCCTTTTATTAGGAACATTAAGTTAGTGATACCTAGCCATGTCTTGCTGTATTTAGTAGAAGCTGGATTCGGTCACATAGGTAGATATAAGAGTCACTGTAAGATAGAACCAGACCTTATTGCTGACTCACACATTCCATCTTCCGTGTGGAGAGTGCACGATTACACTTGAGGATGTTTCTATGCACCTGGGGTTTTCGGTGGATGAAGATGTGATATCGGGGATGGCGTACGGTTCATGGATTGCTTTGTGCCGGGAGTATCTAGGACGTGTCCCGGAAAGTTTTAACGGTGGTCGGATACCGTTAAATTGGTTAGATGTCAATTTTTGGGAGTTGAGCGAGGACGTATCTGATGATGAAGTTAAAATGTATGCACGGGCATACATAATGCAACTGATAGGAGGGTTGCTGATGCTGGACAAATCGCGTAACCAAGTTCACTATATGTGGTTGTGACATCTTGGCGACTTTCGTCTGGCCGGATCACTTAGTTGGGGCTCAACAGTTTTGGCTTTCCTTTACAGGGAGATGTGTCGAGCCACTGACTACAGGAAAAATGCTATCGACGGATGTCTCCTGCTGCTACAGTCTTGGGCATGGTATCGATTGCCCTTTTTATGTCCCGTTGTCAAGAACCCATTTGTATTTCCGCTACTATTGAGGTAATTATAAAACTGATTTCGTATATTAATAATTTTATACAATGTATAATAAATTTTATTTTCCTTGAATAGGTGGTCTACTGATAGGAAAAATCATCATGAGCTACCTGATGATTTAGAAAAAATTAGGGTGTTAATCGATCAGAAGGCTGACACACAGCTATGCATTTTTAATGTTTAAAAATCGATTTTAGATTATAGTTGTATAATTGGATTATTATTTTGATAAAAATTATATATATTTGTTTTAGTTTGAATTGATGTCATATTTTAATGATGATGTAAGGATGGTGATCACACCAGAGTTGAGGGGCCCATCAGATGTTTGGATAGCGGTGGTCCCTTTGATCTGTTATGCGATCGTCGAGTGACACTCCACTAATTGCGTGCTCCGGCAATTTGGTTGTTTTCAACCAATTCCGGAAGCACCTCGCAATATGGACGAGTTGCATAACACAGATAGACGCGGCAAGACCGACACAGATTGGCTGATGAGGCATAATGAGTGGGTCGTGTTGTGGGAGGATCGACATCGGTGTCTTTCCCGTAGAGAGCCAATTTTTGTTGACCACTTGACGTTTGTTGATGATTATTATGAGTGGTTCAATAGTAACGAGAAACCGTTTCTGCTTTCCGAGGATACACGAGGGTTGACCTTTCAGCAACGTCGATAGAGACGTTCACCGATACAGCGCCATCGTCCCCCGACTCGTTGACAGAGAGCATGTGCTTCCGGTTTATCCTCAGCTGCACCAGAAAGACCTTACCCGATGCCGCCGCCGCTACCGTCACCTGGTTTTATGACCTTGTCGCCGCTACCGTTATATAGTTATATGACCCCTTATGGAGGATATTATGGGTCTATATTTGCATATCCGACTTGGGATTCATATGCCCACATTTTGCGGGTTCAGCCTCATCACCCATGGCCGCAGCACACACCTCTTGTACAGTTTTCACACTCAGCGATGTCTGGGTTTTATGAGTTTTCCCAGTTTTCGCAAGTCGGTGGGATAGTCAGTCATACACCTCCAGGGTCCTTATTCTATGGAGGTGTTTCATCGTCATCACTTCCTCATCAACCTAATGTAGCTTCTCAAGACGACGACGACGACGATTATGGTGATGATGATGACAACGAGGAGTCACAACCAGTGATAAGGAGAAATCTTCATCGAGATCGACAGCCACCGCCCTGCGGAACACATTCGTGTCGCATACATCGATAGATTTTATTTTTTTATTATATTTGTATTTAGTTGTTTATTTGATTTTTTATTGTAATTTTTTATTATTTATCATTTAATACTTACTTTATTTCGTTAATTTGTTTGGATTTATTTTAATTTATTTTATTAAATTTGTTGGACATTTTGTTAATGTATTTTGGTTAATTTTGTTTTTTACCATTTAATATCAGTTATTGTAATTTGATTATCATTTAATACTTATTGTAAGTTTGTTGTATTTAAAATTATATTCAAATACCAAATTGTTATTAGTTTGATAAAATTTAATAATTGTGTTCGATAACTTTCTTCAGTTTATCACTTATTATCTCTTTTATTATAATCACGTATAACGCCAACGTCCAATCTCGTATTCTTGTATCATTTTTTTAATCTTCATCAGTGGTTATCGAATGACATTAACTTGAAGTAAATGCAAATTAAAGTACAATAATTATTATTTGATAAACAATTTCATCAGTTTCTCATCAATTGTTACTTGATGACAGTAGAAGTGGACATGTTTTTCTAGTGTGTCCTGGGTTTCTACAATGCCCACATCTTCTGTCTTGTCTAGATCTTTCTCGAATATCCATATCACAATGAATTCGATTGGATTTTGGGTGACCACACTCCTTCAATAAAGTCGAATTTGGTACAATCGGAAGCCAATCCTGAACCTCATCAGGGTCTATGTCATTACCTATGGGGGGAACTCAAATTCTTATACCTTAAAAACTTCAGATAGTATGTATAAGGGATCCACAAAATAATTATAGTCTTGACGTGTATGCGAGCCACAGTCGCACGTTTTGTTCCGTAGATTTACTCTTAACGACACAGCTTCAATCCCATGAAGAGGTCGCGGTAACTCTGTAACACGAAACATTTGATGCAACAATTTTTTTTTTGTAGATATACAACTAATCTTGGGTGATAGACATAACCGCCTTGCATCAAGGTTTGAGCTTGTCCCCCAAGCTTCGCAAAAAGCGCCCCAAACGAAAATATGTAGTTTTTACCAAAGCCTCTACAGGTAAGTGACGTGCACTCTTTAAGGTTGAATTGATTGTCTCAGCCAAGTTGGTCTTCATGTGTCCATATTGATATCTATCATCATATGCGTTCGTCCACATTTCTTTATCGATGAGGCTGGTGTAATCGTATCCTTCCTCGTTTTTTTCCCGTAAATCTTGAAGCATTGATTCAAACGTTTGAGGAAGTAGTTCGTAACCTGATCAAAAAATGTATAACTTACTAACTTGTTTTCTTTGCAAAATTTAAATGATCAAAAGAAAACAAACTACATCAGTTTCACTTATCCATGTGCACAATTAATTGACGCTCATCATTCTTCTTGTACATTCCATGGTAGTTCGCATCAATGTGTCGGAGACAATACCTATGTTGGACAAAGGGTGGTTGCCACATTGGACCCAAAGACTCCATTGTTGCTTTGATCCCAACTCCGCGATCTGAAATGACACATATTTTTTCCCTCGTGATAACATGTGCATGTAAGTTTCGGAGAAAAACAACCCAAGAATATGTATCTTCTCATTCAATAAGAGCAAAAGTAACTGAAAGAATGTTGCGATTGCCATCTTGGACAACTGTCAATAATAAAACTTGCTTGCATTTTCCATACAAGAAAGTCTCGTCGATCTGAACCACAGACTTGCAATATTTGACAGCATTAATACACTGTGGGTAAGTCCAAAAAACCCGGTAGAATTGACATCGATCGCGAATAACTCAATCATTATGGTATGCATAGGAGGTTTCGAAGTCCACAATTGTCCCAGGATTCAACCTCAAATCCAACCTAAACTAGCCTGGAAGTTCGTTGTAAGATGCATCCCATTCACCATGACGTTTGACAATGACATTTTGTTTTGCCAACCAAGCTTTTTTATATGAGACAGTGTACCTATACTGCGATTGTATAGCTGAAATCAACACATCAACAACTATATGAGAGCTTGCTTTTACCATGGGCATGATGGCTTGGCATATCACTTCAGAGTCCAAGTTGGGATGATCTTGGTTGACCCCTCTAGCACAACATGTGTGAGGACCGTTGTATACTGTTAGTTTCCATCTGTTGTTTTTACTCTTCCTCTTCGATACGCGAACCATCCAATTGCATCCGTTTTCGCGTCGGGCACTGTAGCATACATATTTTCTTGCCGAGGAGCGGTCGACTCTCGATTGAACAGAATTATAGATATTGCAATTTTTTATAACCATCATCGCTTCTTCTTTGCTTGAAAACTCCATGCCTAAAGATAACTCACCATTATTTATTGATGAGTAATATCCATAGTTACCGAGATGAGGCATATCCGTAAATTCTAGCCCGTACATTGCACCATAAGCAGCTTCATACATGTGTGTTGGGTCAGTTTGTGCCACATTTAATGGAACTTCATTTACATTATCATTATCATCGGAGTTGAATTGCGGTGATTCTGGGTGAATGAATAGTCCAGTCTCAGCACTATCCGCACCAGGCTCACGAAGCGGTTCTTCTGGTGGAGATGATGGTTCATCCATGCTCTCCACATTTAGGTCGAAGAACCTACTACATGCACGTCTTCCCCTTGAACTAGAAGACATATCGACATTGAGATCTAAAAAGCTCGCAGTTGAATGCCTCCCCCTGGAGCTTGAAACCATCGTGTCAAATGGAAACTGCACAGATTGTTGCGTCGATGGCATCTCCATATTAAGGTCAAAGAAATTTGCAGATGAATGGCTTCCCCTTAAACAGGACGCGATGTTGTCCTACGGATTATTCGTGGATCCACCTCGGTATATATCGGAAGGAGTTGCGAATGAATGTCTCACCATTGAAGTTGATGTGACGGCACCATAATGCATATTTCCCATTATGGCGTTAAAATCATTACACATTACTGTAGTCGGGCTGTCAACTTGATCAACTTCTTCAGCCAGCCCATAATGGGAGCTTAATGACTAACCCCGAACAACACACACTTGAACAAACTTTGTATACATCTCAATATCGCCGTTTGAATAATTACTTTGAGAATCAACCATCATTTCAACATCATCATTGTTCGATAGATCGAACGTTGTATAAGTTAATGACAACAATGATATTGGAAATCTGTACTGCAACGACGACATTCTTCTACTACTTCCAACATGAATCTTCCTCGAAATCTTCGTTATCAGCTCCTCAAGAGTTATGTTTCTCTTGAATGATATTTTAACACGCTCATTTGATACGAAAACAACGCCGGTTTCATCTTCTCGAATTTCTCCATCATAATAAACAATATCTGAAAGTCGCGCCATTCTTAGAGTTAAAAAGTGCGGTAATATTATATCTGCAAAAAAAAACTGAAACAAATCTGATTAAAAAAATAATATATGAACAAAAAATATAACACAATAAAATTTTTACACATAAACGTAAATAATTTAAATAATATAATTTTATATTATTGCCTACACTACAAAAATATTGCGATGTATGCTCCCGTTTTCTTCTTGAACTGGCACGGAAATTAATTGAAAACAATTACTATAATTTAATTTTCTTCAAATAATCATAATAAACAATAAGTATAATAAAAAAATATTATAACAAAATTACCTTATAACGAAAGATCGAACGAACTTCTGAATCAAATATAAGAGGATTGTCAGGTGTTATTTACTGGTTGAAAAGATTGTTGTATTAATTTCTCGGTTGAGAGGGAATTGTGAGAGAGTTTACGGGGAGAGGGCTATTTATAGCCGAGAGATGATGCTTTAAAGCCGAGAAGTCCGGGTAAATTATGCAAGGCGCAGTCCCTACACCGCACCTTGTATTATGCATGTATAATAATTGAGCATGTGATAATTGAAAAACGCGGTCCCTGCCCCGCGCTATAGCCCTACGTGGCATAAGGCGCGCCCTAGGGGCCGCGCTTTAGACACGTGTGTCCATGTCAGCATAAGGCGCGCTGTAGGGGCGCGTCTTACCCCACGTGGCGCCAGATCAGCGTAATGCGCGTTGCAGGGGGTGCGCCTTACCCCACGTGGCGCCAGATCAACGTAATGCGCGTTGCAGGGGCGCGCCTTACTGCAAAGGGTGTTAGATCGGGAAAAATATTCTGAAGGGTGTCTGACATAGAAAATTAATGGTAAAATGTGATATTTCGGGAAAAACGCCCTTTATAAACATCTCATATTATCTAAAAAGAAATTATATATATTCTTACTCCGAGAAACTTCTCTCCGGTTGAATACATGTGAAAATGTTCATCTCATCTGAGATAAAAATTCTTCGTCCGTTGTTTCTGTCCTTCTAAAACCTCGAACTTATAAAATATTGATTATCTTTATTGTGGTTGTATTTTCTTTTTGAATACGAGTAATTTTAAGATAATATTTGTTTAAAATAATTTTGATCGATTAATAATATATATATTTAATTATTAGGAGAATAATATTTTTTTATTACTGAAGTTATTTAATGAATTTTTGTAATGGTATTTTTGAGAAAATTGATTATAAGTTTTGAATAAAAACCATAAACTGAATATAAAAAATATTAAAATAATATTATGATTATTATTTTCGGTTTTCAATAGTTGTACCCTTTATTCATAGACCCAAATTCTATTACTAAATAGTATAGGATCTTTGGTAGGGAGAATTAATATGCTATTTAGGTCGTCTATGAAATGATTTTCATGTACCACTGTGCACAACAAAGACTGCCACAAACAACTGTAACTTAAATAAACAACCAATCTATTAATGAGTAACCAAATTAGGAGAATGCATAATAAAAGCATTTTATCAAAAAATTTAATTAAAATCCAACAAAATATGTGAGTATTTTATTATATTGATATAATACATTTTCAATTGGACTGATCTATTGTATCATGATTTCTTTAAGGGTCTAAAGGCAAAGTATAAAAGTCAATCTTTATGAAAAATAAAGGAAAGGAGTTCGGTTTAAATTTATTTTATCCCGTTAGATCAAATGATAAATAATTTTATATTTCTTCAGTAGTTTTTTTAATAATTTAGAATGATTACAAAATAAAGTTGTTCATAATTGTTTTTAATCATTGACACAACACACTTTACATGCATAATTGCTCGAATCTAATATCTTTAAAGAGAACAACATTATATAGGTCCAATTTGATAAATTCTCTTTAATAATGTTTTATGTTCGAGTTTTATCGATAAAAATAACACCGGAATAATTTTGTTTCCTCGTTGTATATGTCCAACTTAATCCGATTTCAAATATACTAAAAAAATCTATATAACTATCAAACAATAAAAGATTCTTAGAAAAATAATTAAAGGCTTGAAGAAATAGTAAGTGTATTTTGTTATTTCCCCCACCCCCAGTAATTAATGTTATTTTGAACGTAGCCAAAGGATAAAGATTATTATTATTCAAAAGACAGGCTTTGATTAATTATATATTAATTACAATTAATGAATCAAAATTACTCATTCATTAATTTCTTTTGGCAAACTTAGAAGAGAAGCATCACGAATCAACAATTTCCTCGAAAGGATAGAAGAGAAATAGACACGTAACGTGGATTATTAAATTTATTAATTTTTAATATTTATCATAACATTATAGTGATATTCTATAACTTTTATAAAATATAATAATCAAAAGTAATTATTTTAACATAATTTGATGAACTTTGAATATTAATTAAAAAAAACATTGAAAAGGGTGTTAATAATACAATATTAGTTCACACATGTAAATCTATAAAGTTCAATAATAAAGTAAAGAAATAGAAGATTTTTTCATATAAGAATGTTAAATATATTATCTAATCACTCGAAATTATTAAAAAGATGAGAAGTAATGTATTAATGGAATAATAGGGCACATGACAAAATGAGAAAAAAATTTAACTATAATACAAGGGTCAAAATACATATTAAACCTAAAATAGAAGGATGAAAAATTCAAAATCAGACCACCGTACCAGTTCGAGCAGAGAGTGTGATTCACACATATGAGTGAGAGCGTAGGATAAGTAATTTGTTGCCTATTTAAGTAGTATTGAAAAGGTAAAAAGAAAATGCTTAAGAAGAAGAAACTTTGAAAGAAAGAATCAGTCTTTCATTCTGCTTGTTCTGCTTTTGTTAAAAAATATATCATTTTTATAAATTTGTATTTATTTTTATTATATATTTGATATTATATTTATGAGAAAATAACCTCACCAAAAATGCCTTATAATATACGATTTTAACCAATTTTTTCTATATTTGCCAAAATGACCAACTAAATCGCAATGCGATCGATAATTCGCAATGCGATTTCCGGTATCGCAAATCAATTTCCAGATTCGCAACGCGAACTTCGACTATCGCAATGCGAACTTGGACTATCGCAATGCGAATATGTAAATCGCAATGCGATAATCGACTATCGCAATGCGAATATGTAAATCGCAATGCGATAGTCCAAGTTCGCATTGCGATTTATTCCAAATTCGTTGCGATAGTCCAAAATCGCAACGAATGGTGGTATTGCATTTGTTTCTTAAGAATTTTCTCTAAAAAGATAGTATTCGCGCGGACGTGTCGAATACACGTATTACCACGACCACAACCACGAGACGAGACGGACGGCGGCAGCGACAGCAGCGACGCGCGAGAGTCCCCTTGTTCTATATCACTCAACAAGAAAGTGAGAAAACCAAGCCTTAAATACCATTCCCAATAGTATTTCCAATACTATGTGGGATTGAGCATTACCAACACTTGTTCCTAATACTATGTGGGATTGAGCCTTAAATAGTGATATTATTTTTGAATGTTTTGCTTAAAATTGCAATAATCGCGATTGATTGTAGATTGACTTTTAATTATGACATATTTAATCGTATAATACTAATGCAATTGGTTACTGATTCAGTTGTTTTAAGGTGCATAATACATGTACTTCCCCTGTAAGCGGTTTGTCTTTACAGTCAGATGGTTCTTCCTCAAGCTTCTTTATAACAATGGATTACAAACCCCAAATTCCATTGGAAGACCTTAAACCACACTGTTCTAGTGGACTGTTCCTCGATCCATCTGTTAGGAGAAAAGCCAGTAGTAGTGACAGCTTGAATGGTTAAATGGGTGTTTTTAGGGACCTTAGTAAAATGTATATCAGTAATTATCAAGAGAATGTTGATTCTAGTTTTAGAGATTTCTCACTCACTCGAATGAGATTCGAGTGAGTGATTTTATCAACGGGGCTTGTGATAAACTGAGGAAGGGTTTTTCTGATGTTGTGGGAATTCAGTCCCCTGTTCCAATGAGTGTTCCATTAAGTTTCAATGGTGGGATGAATATGGCATTTTCTGGAGATGCTTTGATTTCTCAGCTGAGGATGAATTGTTGGAATGGTGCATCAATGAGAACTCCTTGGCAGAAGAGGGAACTGGGGTTTAGTTATCATCACAGAGGAGTTTCTGTATCGAATTTAAGCAGTTCTTTGAGTAAGCTTTCGGTGAATGATGCTTTAATCTACAGACGACAAACCGGTCCAAGTTGGAACGAAGTACGATGTGAGCTGAATTTCCATGGTTCTCAAAGGTTGATTCAAGCAAACCCTCAAAGTGTGTTGCCACTATCCAATGGGATGGCTATATCACATTTGAATGTTAAAATGCCACATGGATGTCATACTGTTGAGGATAGTTACATTATTCAAGGAGAGGGTTTGAATTATGTGAAAAACAAGGGGCCAGATTATGCAAGGGATCAAAACAAGGATTCTCTGCAGGAAATTGGCGTTAGTAAGCGTCTAGAAAAGGCTCAAATTGGAGCCGCTTGTGGAAATGCTAAGAATGCTAAGTTATACACTCCATTCTCTTTGCCACCTAAGTATAACTCTTTGGCTGAAGCTCGCGGATACATTTACTTAATAGCGAAAGATCAACATGGCTGCAGGTTCTTACAAAGGCTATTTGACGAGGGTACTCGACAGGATGTGCAAATGATATTTAAGGAGATCATTGATCATGTTGTTGAACTTATGATGAACCCTTTCGGGAATTACCTCATCCAGAAGTTATTGGAAGTGTGTAATGAAGAACAAAGAATGCAGATTCTGTTAATGGTTACCGAAGAACCGGGGAAGCTTGTTAAAATATCTCTAAACACTCATGGGTATATGTCAAACGCGTTGCATTGTATGCTTTCATATCCACTGGTTCTAACATTGTTCTCTTTTTCATCCTTTCAGCACTCGTGTAGTTCAAAAATTGATCGAAACTCTCAAAACCAGGCAACAAATTTCACTAGTTATATCGGCACTTGAGCCCGGATTTCTATCTCTCATCAAGAACCTGAATGGAAACCACGTTGTCCAATGTTGTTTGTAATGTCTTAGCAGCGAAGATAACAATGTAAGCTTTGTATTTTCGCTCTTGATTTCTCAATTTATATCTTTATATGATTCGTGAATGATGTTTATAAGTAAATGTGATACATTGTAGAATTCCACCAGATTGAGCTTCTTAATTGCAAGTTCCATGAGCTGTTCATGGTGGTGGACGTTTTAAAGTTCCCAAACCGAGAAGAACTACTTATGTTCTTTAGTCATATGCCTTGATGATCTCATATTCCATGAACATTTGTATGTTAACGATCTTGGTGTCTGAAGTTTGAACATGATGACTCTTTAATAATATCATAGCATGTAGCATGTTTTTATTTTTCCGGAAAAGGGTTAGAATTCTTAAGTTCAAGTGACTAGAAAAACTAATCGAGCTCTATAATGTAACCTGCATCTTTTGCGGTCTATATGTGATGCATTGTATGTTAGGTATTTCTTGCAGATGGTAGCAAACTGCTTGATTTATTAGGGCGACATATTGTTTGTCGTTTATTTAAAATCCAGTCAAGATATGATACTTGCATGCTTGTTAAATGTTGTTTATTCAGCTTTGTTCTGATGTTGTTGCTTTCCTCCATAGATATTTGACGGTTTTCTTTCTTTTTTTCTCAATCATTTTGTTAGTTTATTTTTGACGCCGCTGCAAGGTATTGTGTTGATATCGCTACTCATCAACACGGTTGCTGTGTTATACAATGATGCATTAACCATTCAACTGGGGAATATATAAAAAAGTTGGTGGAAGAAATATCCGCCAACGGGCTTCTACTTGCACAGGATGCATATGGGTAAGTATCGATACAATATTATTCTATAATTATTGCAGGTGCTTGTTCTTGTATATTAGTACATCATTCAAGCACAACTTAATTAGGTAACGATAGTACTCCTCAGCGACAATGTTTTTGGTGTAGATGCTCGTTAGTGATAGTATATGGAATTGTTGAAACGAGTGCCGGGTTCTTGCTTTTCACGGCTGATTTTTGTTGTAAAATTTGCAGAAATTATGTTGTTCAGTTCATCTTGGAGTTAAAAATCCCATCTGCCACTTCAACTTTGATTTCTCAGGTTGAAGGGAACTATGTGCATCTCTCATCACAGAAGCTCAGCAGCCATGTGGTTGAAAAATGTCTCGCAGTGTTAAATGATGACGGCTGGTCGAGAATCATTCGTGAATTGCTCTCTGCTACTCACTTCGAACAGTTGCTACAAGATCCGCATGCAAACTAAGTTGTGCAAACTGTTGTCCGCGTGTCTGAGGTTTGAGAATCAATTACCTTTTTCGATTACTTGTGAATCCTCCTCCAATCCCTCATTCAACACCCCACTTCGTCTATGCGGATCGAACGAGTTAATTTTTTTCCTAAACTATGCGTGTCAGGCACATATTAACATGGGAATGGGGTGTGAGCTTCCAAATGTATGGGAAAACATAGAAAAATTTGAGCATCTTCTTGTTGAACACATATCCGTATCCGAAATTCATCCCGATTCTTAGTAACATGGATTGTTACGAACTGCAAAATTAATGATCCCACTTTAGTATCAATCTTGTTTGCATATTTCGGTCGCTTCATTGATCTTCCTATTCTTCTTTACCCTGTCAGGGACCCCTGCACGATTCACTCATCGAAGCGATAGAGTCCCACAAAGCAATATCGCGCAACAGCCCATATTCCAAGAGGATTTTCTCACAGAAGCTTCTGAAAAAGTGAATGTACATTCTCCCCATCTCCTAAAGCACTGTTGTTTGATGTCTCTTAAGATTATTTATCCGTTATAAACTCTATTTCACCATAAAAAAGGCTCATGCCGATAAACCGAGGAAGAGTTTTATCGTCTCGAAGTGTGCCGAGTCCGAGGTGTGTAAGAGATTAAGTATTTTTGGTCTGAAACTGCTTAGATTTTTGGACATGTATCATTTTGTTGTCTTGTTGATCTATATGCATTGGATATATTATTGTCTTGTTTACTTTCACAGTTCTCACTGTATCAAAGTTGTACAGAAACAGTTGATCGCCGTTTTAATAAATTTGGTTTATTATGCAAATTTACATTGAACTTGACAAACTTTATCAAATTGGTCCATCAATTTGGAAAACAAAAATCCAAATTGGTAACTAGTTCTAATGTTGTAATTTAATAACAACAAATCAGATTATGACACCTTGCATTTAGTGACATACGTACTTTGGTTGGTCCATGTCTAGGCTTAAAATTTCATTCATTTTTTAATAAATTTAATCATTATTTTATAATTTTTGAATTTTAGTGATTAAAATTATCTTTTTAAATATAATTCAATGATCTATGATGTATTTTATCTAATTTTAAAAACAAAAAGAATGTTCTTATCGGCTAATGGCATATCTTAATAGGAATGAGGATTGGGATGGAGATGGGCATGGTTGTGTCAGATTTTCGCTCACCAGGATTCGATTAGAGTTTTACACTCTTTCATTTATCAATTGATTTGACTTAAATTAAAGAAAATTTTATCTGATCCAAACTTTTAAGATAAAAATTTGTGCCCGTACTTCATTTGATATAACATAAATTATATATATATATATATATTGTTATTTTTTTTTTGAAAGGGAATATAATATGACTGTATTAAGGTACTTCTTACACGATGCGAAATCGGTATAAAAAAGAACTCGTTAAAAAACTTCTTTAATCTTAGATTGAGGAAAAAGAGTACCCGAGTCGATACCAGCATAATCAACACTATTTGTGCGCAAAATAACATCAATACACTAACAGCTACCCATACATCAAAACTGACCAACAACCTACAATGGACTCAACAAGATCACTAACAATAAACACATATAGCAGCCATCAGCTTGGAATTTCATAAAACAATCTACTTTCCAAGCTCAACACATGTAACCAAACCCCATCAAATTGTAGTCACGAACCAATCAACTTTCCAAGTATAGCTTCCTTCCTACATAAATTAAGTTGTGCTTAAAGGATTTGAGCAAAGCGCGGTCGATTAGAACACCCAACAGCACTCTACTACTCTCCAAATGCTTTGAAAACGATCTACTACAATTTAATACTACACGAACAACTCCATCAACTTATAATCACATGAAACAATCCAGTGTCCATTATTAACTAACCTCCAACTTCCAAACTAGATCATGGCTTCTCCCTGTACCTTCTTTGGCCAGATCGTGGGCAACCTGGTTTCTTTCTCTGAACGAAAAAATAACCGACCAAGAGAAAGACTTACAGAAGTCGACACATTTTACGACAATGTCACCGTATGAAGAGGGTGAGAGCTTAGGATTTTTGATCCAGCAAACGGTCAAATTGTTGTCCGATTCGATCATCAGCTCTTCTTGACTACACCATCTCGATGAATGAAAAAGTTTGCAGGCTTCGAGAATTGCTGTTAGTTCTGCTCCCGTTGGATCGGACAATCCAATCGAGTTTGAGAAGCGAATCAGACACGATTCAGTGCAATCTCGAAGAACACCCCCTATCCCAGCGTCACCATAGCAACCTTTGACAGCGGCATCAACATTAAACTTGAGCTTCCCTTGCAGAGGAGCTATCCATGAACCAACTATGGGTCTTTGTTTTGGTACATGATGGAAAGATGTCGCAGCAAGACATCGAACAAAGTCGTTTATAGAAACAATGGAATTAGGCCATAAATAGCTGCCCCACGACCCAATCCTTCATAATGCTAGATCTAGGATACGCTCTGCATCGACTTGCTTATTGTTAAAAACCGCATCATTACGCACAGTCCGTATAGTCCACACAATACCTGCAAAATCTAATAACCACAGATTTTAGAGAGGTATTAATCGGCAGATGAACCCAATAGATCAGAAAAATTTTCAATGACTCTGCGACAACAGCTTGAATATTCCACAGACGACTCCAGCCCTGCCATACCGACCAGGCCACTTTGCAATGGCAAAGAAGATGGTCTGTTGTTTCCACGCTATTTCGGCACAAAGCACAACACACTGACTCCGCTGGGCACGCTCCTCGCTTTAATAATTCAGATTTTACAGGGAATCTGTTTTGCCCAGCCCTCCATAGGAATGACTCCACTTTTTGTGGTGCTAACCCTGCCCAAACTCATTTCCACACGATGTCAATACAGCTCCCTTCCGAAGAAATTACTTCACAACAAATCCTTGGAAGATAAATCCCATTCGATGTACCAGTCCACCTGATACAATCATTATCTACTGTATTTCTGGTCGCATTTAGGATGGAGTTCATCATCCCATTCCAACTATCTAATTCCCAATCAAACAACCTTCTTCTCAATTGGATATTCCATTCCCAAGTGCCATTTACAGTATTACCGAATTCTTTACATACAGAAACGTAAAATTTGTAATTTAAATAGTTAATAAAAATATGATATTCGTATAACACGTATTCTGAAAACGAAATATAAAAAAAAAATGAAAGGTTGGGCCAAACAAAAGTACATAAAAGCTAAAGCTTAAGAATTCTCAACGCCACGATTAAAAGAAACGCAGAATTTTCGAACCACCAAGTAACCACCAACCACGTGAACGCCACATTTGAAAATTCAACGACCGATGTGGTCCCGGGACACGTGTCGAATTTCCAAAAGCCATAACCCACGTGGACCAATCACATCAAAGAAACTGATCGGATCTCATCCCCACTCTCATCCACGAATTCTGATATCTACCAGTTTTACCACGGCCGTTGTCTTGATCTCCTCGCCACGTGTCGGCCTCAAAGTCTCCTTTCCTTTAATTTCCAAAAGCCATAACCCACGTGGACCAATCACATCAAAGAAACTGATCGGATCTCATCCCCACTCTCATCCACGAATTCTGATATCTACCAGTTTTACCACGGCCGTTGTCTTGATCTCCTCGCCACGTGTCGGCCTCAAAGTCTCCTTTCCTTTAACCCTTCGAAAAATATAAATAAATAATAAATATTGTTTAATCAAATCCCATTCAGAAAAAAAAAACGAGTGCTCTGGAACTTCCCAGGAATCTCATAAATTTAGGGTAAAAAATAGTCCGTACAATTAACCCAGTGAATAACTTTGTACTGTTGATTTTGAAGTCTTCGTTTCAGTGTGAAGCTTTGCCTTTAATTGGAAGGAAATCAGTCTTTCTTTCTTCTTTGAAGAGTGGAGTTTTTTTTCCCCGGTGAAAATTGTCAGTCTCAGGTTAGTTTTTTTTTTCGTTTCAAATTTTGCCGATACATATTCGTTCACTCAATTTCCTTGGTTTTGTCTCGATTGTTTTATATATTTTTGTTTGGTTGCTGAGAAACTGCAGGAAATGAAACGGAGTTTTAGATGTTTTTTCTTTAAAAAATTGAGATAAAAGAGAAGAAACAAATTACTAGAAGTCAATCTAATTCTGAAACAAATTCTCGCTTGCAATTTTTTTTTTGCTGTTATTTAAGATATTTCTGAATTTTCTGCCTTTGTTGACGAGAAAAATTGATTTACGCGAGAAAGTAATGAAATAAATATTAGATTACTGTGTATTTTCTGCTACGAAAGTTGTGGATGCAGTTCGGTGCTTTGATGCTGAAAAGTAATTAACTTTTTGTTTGTTGTGGATTGAAAACTTTTCGGTTTTAAACTTGATTAATTTCACAAATTCGTAAGTTAGCTTTTGATCAATTATTTTTCTGATCTGTTGTGATTAACGTGTTTTGTGTTTCAGAAAGATAAAGCAGACGTAAATCACCTTCCATAAAACATGTCATCGTGTCAAAATATTGGATTTGTGTTTACTGGTGGTTATAGATCCTGGAGGAATGTCTGACTTGTGCATGTATGAGGTAAGTTTCTTAATATACCTTTTAAGTTTATTCATTTTACTTTCATTTTCTAGTAGAAAAGTGCTTAAATTTCAATCAAGCTTGTTGATTCAGTTTGATATATGATTTTACTTTCAGCTGTTTGCTATTTTCAACATGCCAATAGAACTTATAAGTTGTATAGTGTGGTATACTGCCTCTATCGTTATGATGTAGTGGAGAGATTTATTGAAAATTAGAGGGTGCTATGGATTTGTTATGAAAAGAAGAATCTTAGGCACTTCAGTCTGAAGCTTTTTAGTTTCTTATTTTCAGGTTTGTTGTAGCCTGTTTGACTTTGTTGATAATTAGGTTTCTAGGGTTCAATTTGTTAATTGTCTTTTGGGTCTGGCAAGCTCGAAGTCGTGCTTTAATTGTTCCGGCTTTTTCTCTTCTCGTAAGAGATTTGACAGTCTGATTTGTGTCAAAAGGATTCAATCCCAAATTCATTTTTGTTCTTTTAGTTTAAATTGTTCATGCAGGTTTCAATCCAAGCTTTGTTAGCTGGAGACTAGTATCTTTTTTCAAAAAGTTATATATTTTTCAGGAGATTTATATCATTGCACAAAATAACTATTGCTTTGAGGTCTTCTTGGTGGGTGGTTCTAAATAAGATTTTATTCACTTTACGGAGTTGTTATGCTATCTTAATATTTTTCTTTTGATATTGCCAAGTTTTGGTGTTAGAATGCAATTACTAGTGCAATGGTAAAAATCTTGTAGTTGAAATGTGCAAGAGCATGGTATCATGCTCAAGATGACTGCTTATTGGAATTACTTAGGGTTTATGCTGATGCAATCATCATTGGATGGATTTTCTTTTGAAGTATTGCTCTTCAGATTTGCTTTGGACCTCTTTAGTTGCCTTAATGTTTTTGGTTGAGTTACTTTTTTAAGAATTGTTTTGTTCTAGCCAAGGAATGGAAAACCTTCATCCATCTCTAAATTATTTTGAACTTCCTTTTTTCAAGTACATCAGTTTGAAGCTTTTTAGTTCCTGTATTTTCGGGTTTGCTGTATTCTGTTTGGCTTTGTAGATAGTTAGTTTTCTGGGGATTAAATTTGTTAATTATCTTTTGGGTCTGGCAAGGTCTAAGTCAAACTTAATGGTTCCTGAATTTTGCTCTTCTCATCAGAGATTGGACACTCTGATCTGTGCCAAAGGATTTCACTCCCGAATTCATTTTTGTTCTTTTAGTTTAAATTTTTTATGAAGGCTTCAATCCAAGCTTCATTAGCCGGAGACTAGTATTTTTTTAAAATGTATACATTTTTCAGGAGACTAATATCATTGCACCAAATAACTATTCCTTTGAGGTCTTCTTCTTGGTGGGCTGTTCTAAATAAGATTTTTTTCACGTTAACGAGTTGTTATGCTAGCTTAATATTTTTCTTGATATTGCCAATTTTTGGTGCTAGAATGCGATTATCTAGTGTAATGGTATAATCTTGTAGTTGAAATGTGCAAGAGCATGGGCTCATGCACAAGATGACTGCTTATCAGGATTACTTAGGGTTTTCTTGGATGGCTTTTCTTTTGAAGTATTGCCCTTCAGATTTGCCTTGGACCTCCTTAGTTGCCTTAATGTTTTGGTTGGAATACTTTTTTAAGAATTGTGTTGTTCTAGCCAAGGGATGGAAAATCTATCATTGATCTAATTTATTTTGAACTTCTTTTGTTGAAGTATGATGTTTATTACTAAACTTGTATAATTGATGTTACAGCTTGAAGATAATGTCTGGGATGATTTTGGAGATACTGATGATCATATAGTGCCTCATACTGCTGATGAATACGGTGCTCAGTTGAAAGTTCAAGGTAATAGTAAAAAAAGACCACGACTTGAAGTGATTGGAGCTACTGGTGATACTGATAATACAAATAAATATGGTATTTTGGGGGAGAAGAAGAAAGGTGTAAATACTTTGATCAAGAACAAAATGTTAGAAAAGGAACCAAGGTCTCACAGTCCTGATAGAGTGTTTACCACTTCAGCTGGTAATGACTCGCACAAAGAAATAGCAACTATGGGTTCTGATGATCCCAGGATGTCCAGCCATGATCTTGAAACTGGAAAAATAGATTCAGTTGGATGTGACTTCTGTTCTGATGATTCTCTCTTAGTTGACAAGTGTGCTACAGAAGACTATAATGATTACTGTTTTCCACTAAATCACATTACTGCAGCTGATGATGATCTCAGATTTTTTAATAATAACCTCGAGGACAAAGAAAATGGTGATCTTTTATATTTTGGCTTGGGAGAAATGGGGAATTTTGAGGACGTTGACAGGATGTTCAGGTAGTTATTGAAATCCCACCATTCATTATTCATGCTATGCTTTACCATGTAAAATCTGACTAGTAGCTTCAGTAGGACCGCCCATTTTGAGTATAACTCGAGTATCTACCTTCATAAATCCAAAACTACCACATATATGTACATGCACCCCACATGGATGCATGAATGCGTGTAAGTTTACAAAGTAGTGCTACTTTGAGTAAACATTTGGGTTGTGATTCAATATATATGTACATGCAACCCACAAGAAAAAGCAAAACGTTGAGTAACTTGACCTTCCATGTGTTTTCTTGCAGAAGTTGTGATTCAACATTTGGGCTGGGGAGTTTTGGTAATGAAGATGATTTGTGCTGGTTTTCATCTTCCCAACTGGCTGAAGGATCTCAAGATGCATTGAAGGCTAATGCTAAACTGAATAGTATACAGGAGGAATGTTCAACTTCTGGGCCAGCAAGTGCAGGTCCGTCAACATTTGACTAAAAAAGAAAGCATATTTCTGATTGACAATTTAACTTCTGTTAATTTGATAGGTGATAATGCTGGTCTTGTGCACGCGTCTTCTTTACATATAGCCAATAAAGAATCTGAAAGTAAGGATGACTTGACATCCTGTGAGCAGGTTAGAAAATCTTGTTATTCTCTCTCTATTTCATTTTTTTATGAATATTTAGTTATTTGGTTTTCATCACCTAGAACTTATAGGCCTTTTTTCTTCACAATATGAATTTAATGCTACTATAAATTTAGTGCTCTTTCATAATTTGATTTGGATAACAGTCAATACGATCCACTCTTAAGCTGGTTCAGAATGAAAGATTCTTTGTTATAACCTTTCCTAATATATTGTTGCTGTGTGGAATTTTCATTATGTTGTTTCATTTCATTACCAAATTACAGATTAGTCCACAAGAAAAGCATTCAAAGCAGCATATGGCATCAGGAGGAAGAAAAGATCAATATCTGGAAAATGGTGGTTCGTTTACTCAATATGGTAGCATCAAGCAATTTGCAGATGTGAAGCACCCCATTACCAATTCATCTTGTCAACTCTTTTCCTCTTCAGATCTTCAGCGGAACAAACAAAAATTTGGACCTGATTCTGTGAATTACATAGAGACAGATATTCCTTATATGCTTCCCAGCTACATAAATTCTTCAGATCAAGTTTCAATCTGTCCAACTATCTCTAGTGTCAAATCTGAAAACCATGGCCATTCTTCTTCGAAAATCGAGTTATTTCACACATCAAACCAGGTACAGTGTATGGAGAGTTCTAATGGTCCTTCATTTGAGGCTCCTTCCATTATAACAAGTGAGAAGAGGGGAAAGCTATATTGCCAACAAGATACACAAATCCCACTTGATAGGAATGCCAAACATGCAAAAATGGGAAGTGAGTTAGCAATTTGTGATCCAATTAATATTCTAAACCAGGTACAACAGGATGAATGTCGTAGTGAAGTTGAAGGAGTTAGTGTAGTAAATCCAGCTGGATTGGATTCTTCAAATGCAAGGGAAAGCTCTTGTATAATTTCTCCTTTGGATGAAGTTTCACTAGAGGCTACTAGTTTTTGCCAGCTTCAACAAGTCATGGAAAAGGTATAGCATACGCAAGGGTTTTCTTATGTGCAAGTGCGTTTGTTCTCTTGGCTAATCCGTAAACATGGTATTGATATAGTCAAAATGTTTGAAATTTCAGTTGGATATCAGGACAAAGCTGTGCATACGGGATAGTCTGTATCGTTTGGCTAGGAGTGCCGAACAAAGACACAATTGCTCGAAACCAAAAGGCGGCATCAGGGATGATAAAGATGAAGATGCAAGTGGTTCATCAGTGGTCCACGAAACAAGCAAGTATGTACCGTTACTTGAATCATGGATTTC
This sequence comes from Hibiscus syriacus, assembly GCF_006381635.1. NCBI lineage: Eukaryota > Viridiplantae > Streptophyta > Magnoliopsida > Malvales > Malvaceae > Hibiscus > Hibiscus syriacus. The sequence continues at coordinate 1,346,925 of NW_024063479.1, read as the reverse complement.
TTAGTACTTCTCAATATCACTGATACTGAAGCTATGGATAAGATAGTATTTGTCTCTTCAAAATTGAAATGAACCTAAGAAGTATTTATAAATAAAAAGGGGGTCAGAGTTTAATTTGGATAAGGCCTAGTTTGTCCAGTTTCAAAATTGTCTGGGACCTAAGAAGTATTTAAACCTAAAAATTTTGGGTCCAACCTTGATTTGTCTAGTTTCAAAACTATCAAGTCAATTTGCCTATTTTCAAAACTAGCAGGGACCTAAGAAGTAATTGAACCCAAAAACTACGGACTTGTAAACTCAAAATCCTATCCAATTTTCCGTATAATTCGTATTTCTAAATGTTTGTTTTATCCAGGTGCACTGGGTTTATAGATATGGAAACTGACACAAACCCTATAGATAGATCCATAGCACACTTACTATTTCACAGGCCTTCAGATCCTTCTCAAAGGCCAGTTATCGATGCTGCATCGTTGAAGTCTCGTGGCACGGTAAGCATTCCTTTATCGCCCTATCATTTTTTCTTTCCGTGAACTTGAAGAAAGCTCATGTTTCATAACGGATCGGAATGACAGACTCATGGCTCTATCACAAATCCACTTCCGATGTTATCTGAAAAGCAAGTTGGCAGCGATGAAACCGATGATGCCGGTTCAGATAAAAAGGTTCCGACGAACTGTGACTGCATGTAATCTTTGTAAAAATTAATCTATTTGTTCATGATCATGTACAATGGTGATCGATGTGAGTCCGGCCTCGACATAAGTTGCAGGTTCGTCCGCTGTTTTAGAATTTTTTTTCTTAGACACAACATGGTCTTTTGGTTGTATGTGTTATTAAATCCTTTGTAACAGTTTTTGATATCCTACTCCTTCGCTTATCTGTCATCACTACTTCAAAGTTATCTGTTTGCTCTTCACAAAAATATTCAGCCATGTTGCCATTAATTTCCTGGAGTTTCTGGCCTTTTTTTTAGGCTCAATACTTATTTTGACCTTGTAGTATAGAGTAACATTTACTTTAGTCCGCTTTGGTCTCTTTACTTCCATTCCTTCAATTAGTTTAGTCCTTCGTAGTAAAAAGTGTTGATATATATTTTTTAAATAATTTAAAAATCAAAGAATTGTAGAAAATACATAAAATTTTAAATAAGTTAAAAAAAGAATTTGAGATTTTTAAAATTGTGAAGAAAACACAAGGGCATTTGATTTAAGTTTTAATGATTTTTATGAAATTTAATTTAAGAAGTGAAGTTGGATATAGTTATAATCCTTTTAAAATATATATTTTCCGAACTTGAGTTATGAACCTTTTTATATATAAAAACTTTTAAGTTTTGGTATTATTTTAATTATCTATATTTCTACATAAGCGTCTTATTGGGTCACTGACTATTTTTGGAAGCAGATAGGACTAAATGCTACAACGATTAAGAGTTGCAAAAGGACATTAGTAAGATTTTCTAAAAAAACAAAAATTAGATATTAAATATTATTACTAAACGTTATAAAACTGTACCTACGAGTGATAATGTTATAAACACGTCGTATATGAAATCCCGAACATATAAAAATTGATTCGTGACGTCAATTAACAATGAATCAGGCAAATGACGAAAAATGTCTTATCCTTATTCCTCTTGCACCAAGTCCCTAAAATCACTCAACTGCAAAAAACAAGTAAAACACATTGCATACGTTAAACAGAAATAAGTCAGCAATGTTACATTACAATGCCGGACAAAGCTGAAAATACCTAGAACAACATGCTAACAACGGATATTGCATGGTCTATATTGGTTACACCATAACCCTGTTGATCCTAGACCACCAACATTTTCCGAGGTGCAAGGCCGGAATATCCGACTAGTCAAATTGCTGCCTGAGTTGCATCTCTGTCTCACTCTTCCAGGTTGCATGTGATGACTGGCCCTTCATTCTCTTACTTTTCTCTTTATCTTTGATAGTAGACACCTTCTTCTTGGAATCTTTGTCGGCATCTGCAAGAGGACGGTCACCACACACCGGACAGACCATTCCTCTAGCTCTTTATGATGGAAACAATTACGATGTACCTCAAGAGCTCTGCAGCATCTTGTGCATTTGGATTTGTTGCAGATGCAACTCGTTTTGCTCCATCTTGTTTGCTGCTTGGAACTGATGACGTCGGAGGCTTGCTACCCTCGATATCACTTCTCACTCGATCATGGATTCCAACAAGCTGAGGTTTTGTTTCTACCACAGCACCTTTAAACAACCAACAAAACCGAAACCCAATTATTCATACAAAGGAAATGACAATTAGGTTATAGGTTTGTAAACCCCTAATAGCAAATAACATACAGGCAACGGCAATGTAATCATAATGTAAGATCTGAAGAGAAATGACCAGCCAAGGGCAAAGTGCCTTTTAAGTCTGGAGATGCGAATGGTTTAAACTTCAAAATTCTTGAAGAAGCATCACTTAAAGTTACAAGAACTAAAAGTAGCATATACATTAGAAGCTATTAAACAGAATTGAGCATTTGGAAACCCGATATTTAAATTCATTGACATTGTTCTTTGCCGCAACTGCGAAAATATAGCATCAACTGTAATTCAAACAATTCAACTGAAGCATAATCCAAAAGCTTACCCCATGCACCAAAAGAAAAAGAACTAATACGAAACTTTGCTCTTTGACTCTAGATGTTCTACTTTCTTACTACAAGCAGCTTTTTCCACCATTTTTAATTCAAATATGCTACTGTAATCGATTTAAGAAATACAAAAAATTCTAACTTGACAAAATAAAAACAGTAAATGTAAACAATCTGAGCCCGTCTTGACTAAAGAATCTGTAAAATGAACTTTGAAAAGGGGAAAATTGGAAAAATACCAGAAGGCATATCCTTCTTATCTTTGAAATCCTTCCGCCCACCGCGCCTTCCTTGCTGTTGGGTAGAGTCACTTACTGAACCCGGTTCCTCAACTGCATGGTTTAGGAACTCCGGTGGCCCTGAAACCTCCAGAAACCAACAAGATAACAAATACCCTTACAAAATCCAAAAAACCCTAATTCCATCATCACCCCAAAAAACCCTAATTCTATCATCATCAAATTAAAGAGCTTTTTTCATCTACATTCAACCGTGAGTAAGAAATATCATTACTTAGAATATTTTAGTTTTATTTCACAAAAATCAGGAAATTAAATTTTTTTCATTCAAAGTTCACAAATTTCCTACACATTATTAGCTCAAGGGTTTTTTGCCAAGATATTTAGGGCGAAAGAAATAAAAATTATACCTGCGAAAAAGCGTCAAATGCGGAAGGTAGAGCGGATTTTCGGGAGGGATCGGGGAAATCGAAGACGGAGGAGTCGTACCGCTTGGGAGCAGCGGAATGAGTTTTACCACCGATGCCGTCGCCGTCTTCACCGTCGTCTTCTTCGGAAGAATCGCCGTAAATGAATACGGTCAAGCTCAGACGGTTCATCTTCCGCAGAAGAATGCCCTCTTTCTCGTACCTGGGCTTCGATGGTGTATCGTCCCCCGATCTAATATTTATACCTTTATATTTGGGTAAATATACTTTTTAGCACTCAAACTTGACTTTAATGTTCAATTTGGTGCATATTATTTTTGTCCAAATTGATACTTGTATTTTTCTAAAAGGTTCAAATAGTACAAATATTTTTTTGGCTTAGTAGTAAAATGACCCCTAAAATATTCTTCAATTTCCAAATTGACCCATGACATTTTCTCATGTTTTTACTATAGAATGAATTAATTAATATCTTTTATTTCTCTTTCTTCCTACGGTTATGGTTTTTTATGAATGCTCTGGTTGCTTATTCTGTTTTTTTAGACAATATCACATATTATTTGTGCACCAATAACCAGTCTGTCTAGTGGTATGAGGCATTAGGTCCCTTAAACAATGTCAGGGGTTTGAATCCTGACATTTGCAAATTGAGCAAACTTAGTTGAGAGGGTTGCCCTCATCTCTGCAGTACTCGATCTAGTATACTCAATCTCATTAACACATAGTTTTTTAAGCTTCCCATAATCGAAAATGTATTCACTGATCGTGATGATACCAATGAGACTTAATGGGTCGAAGAACTTGCCTATCGAGCAACCCTGTTGGCCAATGCATTGGCGAAGTTCTCGGTAATCTTCGATCACAGAGTCGCCTGTTTTAGGGATTGAGATTGTGGGTTGATGAAGTCTACCCATCGCTTGCTCTCGACCCAACCCCATTATGAGGAGATGGGTGTCGAGAAATGAGCCGAAAGAGAATCTGGCTACTGTATGGGTAGGCTCCGGCCTCGAACTATGGCATGCCACTCCAGGCTTGACCTAGGAAGATGCCCACGATGGCTATCGTGGCCCAACGCCCTTGGATTAGCTCAGCTTCCTTATACCATTCGAGGAAAGTTCAATCCTTGCCGAGACCTGGTGGATCAAATTCGTAATCTCCTTGATGCTTCCCACTCAAACATATGCACAGCTCAAATATAACATTAGACGAACTATTCGAATTTAACTTTTTGATTCAAATTTAAATTTATTAAATCGGAACAATTTAACCCATAAACTAACCTTTATTGGTTTCCCATCTATCATTTTGCTTGGCAAAACTGCCAGGTTAATGCAAATGGGAAACGTTAATTCCCAAAATAATGTTATCAGCCGATTATTTCTCTAAATGTGGTGTTTGCTACAGAAAAATGCAAAAGTTGGGATATCTCGGCGTCTTTAGTGTTGCATTCTGAACCTCTCAGCGTCTTCAACTATTGTTGGATATCTCGGCGTCTTTTGCATTTATTCGAGGATGTCTCGGCGTCTTCAACACAATTTCCATGTAAAATAGGATCTCTCGGCGTCTTTGCATGCAAATTGGGACAATTTTCATGCTCGTTGGATATCAAGGCGTCTTTCATGTGTTTTGAGTTTGCAGTAAAACCAATCAATAAAAGCAAATCAATAATGCCAAAGCAAAATTTATAAAAGCAATTGCAAAAGCATTGGGGCCGGGGACATCATTAAACAAAAGCATAAATTTTATTAAAGAAAGGTGATGTTAAAAGGAAATTTATAAAAGCATTCATTTGTAAAGCAATAATGGTGTTATTAATGAAATTATAATTTTGTAATTTTGTAGATTATATTTGATTCAATTACTCGAGTATATATACATATTTATTACTTAAGGGTTTAAAACGCCAATTTTAAATACTTACTGAAATGAAATAATAATTTAATAAAATTTAATAATAATGATTTAATCATTATTAAATTTTAACTACTAATGATTTAATAATAATAATGTAATTATCTAGTAGTAAAAAACTCAATTTAATAGCAATGATATTTGATTCAATTACTTCAATGAATTTACTATGGTTGTCCCTTGTTCCCATATGTAATGAGGTAAGGGGAGGTAAGATAGTAGGCTGCCCCCAACAATAAGTTGAGAGTAGCTTCCGTAGGAGACCTCTAAATTATGAAATACCCTCCATGGGACTCGATCCCACGACCTTAAGGTTAAGAACCTTGTGCTCTACCAACTGAGCTGGATGGTCATTTCAAATGAATTTACTAATAATACTCAATTTTAGTAATTACTAATAACACTCAATTTTAGTAATTACTAATAACGATTTACTAATTATGAATTTAATGATTTAACTACTAATGATTTAATAATAATAATGTAATGATTTGATATAAATGATTTACTAATTAAATTCATGATTACTAATAATGATTTACTAATTATAAATTTAATGATTTGATATTTAATGATTTAGTAATGATATGATTTAGTAATGATTAGTAATGATTAACTAATAATGATACTAATAATTTTTATTATTAATATTTAATGATTTGATACAAATGATTTAGTAATGATTTGAAATAATGAAATTGTAATAATTAATAATAATGATTTAATAATTATTACTAATAATTATTTAGTAGTAAAAACCCAATTTAATAGTAATGATATTCGATTCAATTACTTCAATTTGATACAAATAATTTGAATAATGATTACAACTCTTGACGGTGTCGGGGTGTTGTTGAGTAGTAATGTCGAGGCGCACGTCGGTTTCGTTGTGGTTGTTTCACTTGTTCAGGAGTTTGTTCATCATAACCAACATGCTCATTCATCGAGGGCATAGGTTCCGGTGTTGTAAATATTTGCCCACCACCACTATGCTCACCCATCCGAGGACAAATACTTGTACTTGTCATCATAGATATCATCTGATCAACATCATTCGTTGCCTCAAACATGGGAGAGAACATGAGTGATTGATGAGGAACATGTTGAGGAGTGTAGGGCGTAACACCAGAGTTTGAATTACCCTAAACCCTAAACCATTACTAGTAATAAATTCGCTTTACCGGTGAGGCATGCCAACCATATCAATCATTTGAACAACATGAGTTCATACTTGTCAACGCTCACTCCAATACAAGCGGATGAATTTGACTTCTAGAGCCCGGATTACCTTAAACCCTAAACCTAAACTCTAAACCCTAAATCATAAACCCTAAACCCGAGAAACCAAGAAGGAATGGGAGTGTGAGTGGGAGTGAGAGTTCTCACCATGGAGCAGAACAAGAGGCAATGTATAGTATCCCACCAGAATCTTTTGATCACACAAGATCATTTAGTCAAGTGGTTGGCGATTCTGGTGTTACGCCCTACACTCCTCAACATGTTCCTCATCAATCACTCATGTTCTCTCCCATGTTTGGGGCAACAAATGATTTTGATCAGATGACATCTATGATGACAAGTACGAGTATTTGTCCTCAGATGAGAGAGCATAGTGGTGGTGGGCAAATATTTACAACACCGGAACCTATGCCCTCGATGAATGAGCAGGTTGGTTATGATGAACAAACTCCTGAACAAGTGCAATGACCACAATGAAACCGACGTGTGCCTCGACATTATTACTCAACAACACCCTGACACCATCAAGAGTTGTAATCATTATTCGAATTATTTGTATCAAATTAAAGTAATTGAATCAAATATCATTGCTATTAAATTGAGTTTTTTACTACTAAATAATTACATTATTATTATTAAATCATTAGTAGTTAAAATTTAATAATGATTAAATCATTATTATTAAATTTTACTAAATTATTATTTCATTTCAGTAAGTATTTAAAATTGACGTTTTAAACCCTTAAGTAATAAATATGTATATATACTCGAGTAATTGAATCAAATATAATCTACAAAATTACAAAATTATAATTTCATTAATAACACCATTATTGCTTTACAAATGAATGCTTTTATAAATTTCCTTTTAACAACACCTTTCTTTAATAAAATTTATGCTTTTGTTTAATGATGTCCCCGACCCCAATGCTTTTGCAATTGCTTTTATAAATTTTGCTTTGGCATTATTGATTTGCTTTTATTGATTGGTTTTGCTGCAAACTCCAGATGAAAGACGCCTAGATATCCAACGAGCATGGAAATTGTCCCAATTTGCATGCAAAGACGTCGAGAGATCCTATTTTACATGGAAATTGTGTTGAAGAGGCCGAGACATCCTCAAACAAATACAAAAAGACGCCGAGATATCCAACAATAGTTGAAGACGTCGAGAGGTTCAGAATACAACACTAAAGACGTCGAGATATCCCAACTTTTACATTTTTCTGTAGCAAACACCCCATTTGGGGAAATAATCAGCTGATAACATTATTTTGGGAATTAACGTTTCCATTTGCATTAACCTGGCAGTTTTGCCCATTTTGCTTCATGGTATAGGAACTATTGATCTTTTTCTTCTCAAATATGAAACCTAAACACCCCCACCCCACCACCACCGCCACTCAAAGCCTAATTTGGTGGATTGAATGGTGGGCGGCCTACAAAATGATGTTTCTCGGCAAAATCATAGGCATGTTGGAAGAGAAATGGGTGGACAAATTGTCAAAATTTAAACCATCTTCAAGACAACCTCAATGATTTGTTTGACTAATGCCATAATATCCATCATTACATGAAATCAAATCTTGCTTGTTTAACGTTGTGTTATAACTTACAAAAGCTAGGGTTAAAAACTTGAGAAGATATAGTTCTTGAATGTTAATTTAATTTGTTGGCATAGTGTCTTAATTTGCATATATTTGAATATGTATTAATACGAACTTATTGAATGACACCAGCGATAAAAAAATATTTAAGTTCGAATAGTTATAGTTACGTCTGTAGGGTGTGTGTTGTCAATAGCTTAAGAAAAATCGTGAATATATACTAGTACTAACATTAAAAATATTGAATTCAGTAGATCATCATCATTATAATAGATCTCTATAACACTTGATTCAAACTAGTCCTCTAATAATTTAAATATCAATAAATTATAAAACAAAAAGCCTAAAACAAGTTCAATGTATGAACTAAATTATTAATAAATATAAAAAAGGGCAATGAAGTTTTACTACTTTGTAAAGTGGTCCCTCTAAAGGGAGCATCTGCAATGATAGTTTCCCGTTGGCATAAAAGAGAAAGCGTTGTTCCATCATATTCTTCCAACAAAAAGTCATAACCCTAACTATTATTATTTTATCTGTATAAACAAAACAGTTTTTTTTATTAACATGAGATGATCTCTGTTCGAAAGATTCACACATTTGATAATGAATACTTAAGTGTTGTGTTCGAATATAAGATCTCTAGAAATAGCAACTATCTTTTTAACCATTGAGATTGCTTGACTCGTACAACGTATTTAAATAATAAATGTAGATATTTGAAACTATAATAATCGAAACAAGAACAAGTTCGACTTATATATATAAAAAAGAAAAACTATATTTAAATACTTTTTGAAACTTTTATTTGTTAAAATTTTAAATTAATGAAAATGATCATGTATCTTAATTATTATATGATCACTTAGAAATTTTTTTATAACTATTAATATATTATCTACAACCTTGATTGAATATTGTGAAAGTTTATCACGAAAATGGTTTTTTTAACTCAGTTTATTTTATTTATAACCTCGTAATTTGAATGCTTAATTTTAGTTAAGTAATCTAATATTTTATGTAAAATAAGGAACAAGGCAAGTTACTGAAATCATGAAGCACGAGGCAAAGGCACAGCTCATTGCCCATTTAAAAACTAATTGAGCAAATCATTTTACTATTTTAATAATCAAAATGCTTTTATTTAAATTAAATTATAAAATAATAATGATATGGGCTTAACATTAATTCGAATCAAGTTTAAATTAACAAATTTTAAAGTGTATGTGTCAGCTTGAATCAATTCGTGAATATCTATAATCCTTTCCGCGGTCTTAATTGAGTCTATTAATCATATTATGAGGGTTTTTTTGAACGAGGTCTGATTGTTTTTTTAATATGTGAATATCTCTAATATATGCATATCAAAATATAAATTATTAATATATCAAAATTTATATAAAATATATAATATTTTAATATAATTACAATCCATCAAATATATTCGTATACAAATCGAATATACTGATATTTGAGTCTAATTTAAAGCTATAATTTCGGCATAAATTTGCACTTTTTGACTTTATAAGATCATTATAGTATAGGTGAATTTTTTATTATAATCTAACTAATAAATTATTATTTCACGAACCAAATAATCTCAGTAATTAAATAATTATTATTATTTTTTAAGGTTTTGAGATTTAATATCACATATAAATTATATATATAATCATTAAATTATAGATATTCTTACATTTTAATCATTAAATCAAAATTTTAATTAATTATATTATTTATAATTTAAATAATATTAATCAAGTTACTTACACTTAAATTTTAACTGATTATTCATATAATTTATAAAATTTTATAAAAAGACTTTTATTTAAAATAAAATTTAATAAAATACAAATAAAAGGGTAAACTAGACATTTAGTATCTCGACTATCACTTTTGTTCTGTTTTGGCCACCTAACTATTTTTAAAAAATTATATTTGACATTTAGTTTTGGTTTCATTTTGGTTACTCGTAGTTAAAAATTAACGGTGATGCTGACGTATCACAATAAGGTAATACCATATCACATTGGAAAAAATAAAAAAATCATGTCATCATTTCTGTTGATTTTTTAACGATGACTAAAATAAAACCAAAACGTAACGTTAAATGACCAAAACCGAACCACGTAAATAGTTGGATGACTAAATACATAATTTACACTATGATATATAAAAATAAATAATTTAAAATTTATTTATTAATTTAATTATACGTTCTCCCTCTCCTCACAATAAAGCCCCCTTCTTTGAATGAATTCCACCAAAAACCTCCCATTTGTCGTTCCATTTCCGAAACAAACCAAAGCTCCAAAACCCACTCTTTAGCTACAATGGAGGTCTCAGTATTCACATTTGCTTTGAGCCTCGCCATTCTCTCAACCTTGGCTGTCGATGCTTCCCACCACCATGCGACGGCGCCATCACCTTCCTCCTCGACCTCCACCGTGGACTGCTCTACTCTGATCCTCAACATGGCGGATTGCTTGTCATTCGTGTCGGCCGGAAGCGAGGTGTCGAAGCCGGAAGGAACTTGCTGTTCCGGGTTGAAAACCGTGTTGAAATCCGGCCCCGAGTGTTTATGCGAGGCTTTTAAGAGCAGCGCTTCCATGGGTGTTTCTCTGAATGTGACGAAAGCCTCCACTTTGCCCGCTGCGTGCAAAGTTTCTGCTCCTTCTTCCACTAAATGCGCCGGTGAGTGACTTTAGCTTAAAAAAAGGCTGCGTTTTGCTACTCTTTTATGGAACAAATCGTGGGATCTTCATCGATTTTGTTGTTTGATTAACATTATAAAAATTCCATGGGAAAAAATCGTACTTTTGGTTCAATCTGGAAAAAAAATGGAACATCACTCTCATGCATTTGAACAAGATGAAAAAAAAGAAATAGGGAAATGATGATTAATAAGTACTAATGATGTTCTTTGCATTTTTGCAGTGTCTGTCACTCCTGCTGGTGCACCAGGTATGTGTCCTCATAAATCTGATATGTATATGTATATCAGTATATGTATAATCTCAATTTTGTAATCTTAAATTTGTTCTGCATTAATAATCTCAACTTTGCAGATGGGCAACCATCAACAACAGCAGGTGGTGGTGCACCCACAACATCCTCGGAGAGCGCAAACGAAGTAGCACCGGCACCAGCCCCTGGCAGCTCAGGCTCTTCGGTGTTTTCGTTTTCGGCTGGATCTGTCATATTCGCCGGCATTATTAGTACATTAGTCTCTGGCTACGTATTATGTTAAAATCGTTACCGATAATTCGGATTGAGGGAGAGGGATGTAACAACATACGAGAGTGAGGCCATTTTGAGGATTATGTTTAGTTATTTGGGATCATCCTCTTGTGTTTAATTAGTTCCTTTTGTTAATTTTCTTTTATGTTTGTGGTTTACTTTGAAACCCTTTTGAACTTTGGACCATTTGTTTCCCATTTGCAACTCTAATTTTACCTGGAAACGGCATTTTCCCCAATGGGGTTTCTGTTATGTCACTTGGCCTATCTGAACATATATTGTTATGATGTGTAAGGATTGAATCTGGGACCCGATAATTCCTCCGGAGGGATGTGAGAAGCGGAGTCTGCGATGATCCGATCGACATTTGGGTGGTGGATAAGGTTAAACTCTTGCGGGGACATTTCCTCTTTCGGCCACTCTTCCCATCTTGCGTCTAACCCGTCAGTCGGTCACCCTCCAACATCCTGACCACTTCGGCCATCTTGGTCGTTCCATCGGGAGTTGAGAAAGATCGAAAGCCCTCTATCTTGTAGCGAGTTTGAGAAGCATGACACTAAAACCAAAATCATGTCTTTTCTTCTGTGAGTTTTCGATTAATAGATATTCAGAGAAATAAATGGACCTTAATAACTAAATTCAAAAATAGGAACAAAGGATATTCAAGTCAAGGCTCAACTTCACGACGAATGGGTCATCCACGATTTCAACTCCACGACAGAGGATATCGTACCCACGGATCCACGATTTCAACTCCACGACGGAGGATATTGTGCCCACTCAACCACGGTTTCAACTTCACGACGAAGGGAATCGTGTCCACCCATAACTTGGATTTCAACTTCACGACGAAGGATATTCAAGTTAAGGCTCAACTTCATGACGAAGGGGCCATCCACGATTTCAACTCCACGACGGAGGATATCGTAACCACGGATCCATGATTTCAACTCCACGACGGAGGATATCGTGTCCACACATCCACGGTTTCAACTTCACGACGAAGGGAATCGTACACACAAGCATCATCCATCTCTAGATTGGATTTCAACTTCACGATGAAGGATATCCAACTCAATGAATGAGTGTCTGTCAATAAACTTTCAGTATCAGAGTCAATTTTGACTTCACGACGAAGGGAATCGTGCCTACCAACAACATTGGATTTCAACTTCACGACGAAGGATATCTAATTCAAGGCTCAACTACACAACGATTGGGCCATCCACGGTTTCAACTTCATGACGAAGTGAATCGTGCTCACCAGCAACATTGGATTTCAACTTCACGACGAAGGACATCCAATTCAAGGCTCAACTTCACAACGAATAGGTCATCCACGATTTCAACTTCACAACGAAGGATATCGTGCCCACAAGTAACATCCATCTCTAGATTGGATTTCAACTTCACGATGAAGGATATCCAACTCAAAGAAGGAGTGTCTGTCAACAAACTCATTCAGAGTCAATTTCAACTTCACAGCGAAGGATATTGGACTCGAAACAATGCACAAGATTGGATCTCAACTTCACGACGAAGGATATCCAATTCAAAGCTCAAGACAAGAAGGGCTATTTGCCAAATACCTTCGAGTTCGATTACACTCAGCTCAAAGACACATCATTTGCAACATAGCTCAAGGCAAGAAGGGTTATTTGCTAACAAAAGACCTTCGAGTTCGATTACACTCGGCTCAAAAGCACATCATTTACAGTATAACTCAAGGCTAGAAGGGTTTTCTGCCAACAAAAAGACCTTCGAGTTCGATTACACTCAGCTCAAAGGCACATCATTTGAAGCATAACTCAAGGCGAGAAGGGTTATATGTCATCAAAGTCCTTCGAGTTCGATTACATTCAGCTCTCAGGCGTATCCAATTTACAACATAACTCAAGGCGAGAAGGGTTATCTATCAACAAATACCTTCAACTCAGAGGCAAATCAAATTTACAACATAGCTCAAGTCGAGGTTTTTAAGTCGAGAAGAAGACTTGTGTTAGCCGTGCATCAGTGACAAGAAACCGTTTTTCGACAGCACAACTTAAGTCGAGAAAAACTTTCTGTCAACGAAGATTTCTGAGTTCAATTCAGATCCAAGGTCTTTAAACCGAGAAGAAGACCAAAATTGACTACAATTTGGCAACGAGAAGTCGCATCCTAATTAAAATCCCGAACTACGGCTTCAATTCCATATCATTTCAAGATGGACTCGACTTCGCAACGTATGAGCCATCCTCAACTCAATTCGACAGGGAGTTATTGAAACATCATAGTCAATTTTTAACTCCACCGAACGAAAAGTGTGTCTTTTAATCTTTACCCTATCCCCGTTACATGACTAAGGGAAAAGAGGGGTAGCTGTAGTAGACACTACTTTTCGCCCAGTAACTTATCCCCGGAGATCACGACACCAACATCACCAAGTCAACAAAAAATAATCGGTGCCCACCATTACAAGCCTACCCACCGATTTCTCCACTATCACCGCTTCATTCACAAGCCACAAGTCAACAAAGGCACCCAACAATTTAAAACATGTTGGAAAAAAACTAGAAAAATGTATAATTCATGCTATATAAACCCGAACAAAAAATGTAAAGAGGGGGAGACTCTCATTTTTCAAATGGAAATAGCAATAAAATACAGAATTTTTCAGCAATCCTAAGGTATTTCAGTTTATATTTCAGTTTCTTTAATTTATTTGTTCAATTCGAATGCAACTAATAATAAAAAATTTAGTTTGTAATTTTGTTGGTAGTTAACGTAAATTCCATGAGTTCAAAAAAATAATTAAAATAGAAATAAGGAGTTAATTTCCCTTGTTGCGGTGTTCGTCGGAGTCGGAGTAGGGGTGTCACCGTCGTCGGATCTAGAGTCGAGTGGTCGGTGTGGCTCTCGAGTTCATTGGAGATTTGGTCGCCATGGCTGCTCTGTCGCGCTGGTGAAGGAAAAGAAAGCAGAAGGCAAGAAATGAATAAATTGGGATCTGATTCACGTGTAAAATGAACAGAGGAGATATTATGTCTCCTTGGAATTTTTGGGCTAATCACATACTAGGTCCCCAGATACTAGGTGCTTTATGTTTTGTTCACATACTTTAATGGTTAAATCATGCATAAGGTCCTCATTTTCAACGTATTTTATGCTTTGGTCCTATTATGGTAAAATCACCTTTAAGCTCCCTTATTTTCATGTTTTTTGAACTCTGGTTATATATTTTGTTATGTGTTTCGAATATGCATATTGATTTTAATAATTTTTTAATTTAGTCACTGTTTATTTTATTTAGTTACTGTCTTTTGCTTTATTGCATTTTAATCCATATAATTAGATTTTATTATAATTTAAGCCCATGTATTTATTTTAAATTGATTGTTTAGGATCTTATTTGTTCATATTTATTAGGTCCTTCTAGTTTTTATTAATACTATTTTAATCCTTTAATTTTCTATTTGTGCCATTTTAGTACTTTAATTTTTTTCTTTTGCTATTTAATCTCTTGTTTTGTTTTTCTCCTGCAACTCATTCCTATAATTAATTTGATCCAGAAATTTTAATCCTTTCCAATTTAATTTTTTTAATTCGAATTTTCTTTTATTTCTTTTATTTACTCCATTTTATTTCAATTTTAATATTAACTCTTTGTGTTTGTTTGTTTTATTTTTTTTACTTTATTTATGATCTTTTTTAGGATAATTTTAATTAATCAAAGGTAAGTAATTTGGATCGAATTTTTAAATTTTAATTTAAATTATAATTGTTGCAATTAAGACAACCGATAAATTAAATGATACCGAAAGGGCAGTTCAAAGGTGTTAATCCTTCCTTGACTGTAACCGACTCCCGAATACGATATATTTCTGTTAAACGCAGATCAGGTAAGATGGTATCCGATCAACCAAATTTTTTACGAAAAATAAATGATCGGTGGTGACTCCAATATTTTATTTCAAGTCGAAGCCAAATTACGGGCCCACCCGAAAGACGATTATGCCACATTTAATAAACGAATAAACACGAACAGAGGTGTGTTCGATTCGTTTATGTTCACGAACAAGCTTGTTTATCGACTCGTTCATTTATGTTCATGAACAAGCTCGTTTATCCTATTATCTTTTCCTTTTAATTTTTATTACATTTTAAATATTGGTGAAGGTAGAGACTAATTGAACACATGATAAAAGTTATAATTTAAAGAGAAAATAACCTCAGTGACCGAAAATGCCTTAAAATATACGATTTTAACCAACTTTTTTTGGATTTTCTAAAATGACCAACAAATTCGCAACACGAACTCCAATTTCGCAACCTAGTTTCCAATTTCGCAACGCGAATTTGTAAATCGCAACATAGAAGTCAAATTCGCAATGCGATAGTCAAATTCGTAACACATAAGTCAAATTTGCAACACGATAGTCAAATTCGCAACACAAAAGTCAAATTTGCAACGCGATAGTCAAATTCGCAATGCGCAAAACACAATATTAATTTCGCAACATAAATGTAAACAGTATTATCGCAAATCATAACCTAAATCACAACTCAGTCTCATCTCCATCTCTCACTCTCTACGACGACATCCGTCCCCATCTCCGACGAAATCCATTCCCATCTCCGGCGAAATTCATCTATCTCCATCTCTCAGAGCAACCCTCACAACCATTCATGGTCAGAAATGGAAAATCAACCACAGAGTGTTAGTTTTTTAATCTCTTATTTTTATTTTGAAATTTTTTATTATTATTAGATTTTTCTTATATTGGTGATAAATTTTCTTGTAATTTCAATATATATAAAGATTAACCATTTCACTGAGATTGCTTAGTAAATTTATTCAGTTGCTGCTAATACTGCTAAATTGTTTAGTCTTTAACCCTGTGAAGTTAGTATTTGTCTTTGTTTTGTCTTTTTGTTGAAGAAATTCAATTCATTCAAGTTTGAATTTGTAGAAGAATAGTTTTTAAACTTAAATTTGCAACACGAAAATGAAAATCGCAACGTGATTTTAGTTTCGTGTTACGATTTTCTCGTTGCGATTTTCATTTTCGCGTTGCGAATTTAAGTTTCAGAAACTACTCTTATTCTGCAAATTGAAACTTGAAAATTGCATTACTTCAACAAAAAGACAAAACAAAGACAAATACTAACTTCACAGTGTTGCTAATTTAAGTTTCAAGAATAAACTACTACTCTTTATGTTGTCCTTGAACCTGCACTAAACCTATATGTTGTCCTTTTAAATGTTTATATAAGTGCTTACTTCTTTAATTTCATTTGATGCATTTTGTGAACTATGATGAAATAATGACAGCATGTGAATATCGTGCTAGTTTGAAACATATTTGGCTTTGTTTTCACTGTTTAATAACTTGTCTGTTTATAGTGTATAATTTGTAGTTTTTGGTATATCTAACTTGGTATGTTTTTTGTTTTTGTAGAAATTTTTTTCTACTGCATTGTACTTAAGGAATAAATTAAGCATACCCTCTAAAATTACGTCGACGCTTACACATCTACAAAGAAAATTGTTTAAGGATACTTGCTTCGGGTCATGGCTGAAAGTACAACATACGGGTGGAGATGCTATGTTGACACATTTGTTTCTTCAGACCATGACTAACGATCTACCTGAGAGGATACAACGTGGTGATGAAGAGATATGGTTTCATTTTCCTCCGGCACCGGCGTATACTTGTTTTGGGAGGGAGGAGTTTTGCTTAATCACTGGTCTACGCTTCGGACACGATGAAGTAACCCGATACACTAGTCATATCTCTCGTCCAACATGGTTATCTCGGGTTTTTCCTGAGCTGGCAAAGTCGAAGCCGAGTTTACACGTCGACGACTTGAAGAGATTATTTGTTAAAGATGGTTTTACTCGGATGGATGACCTTGATGTTGTCCGAGTATGCCATTTATTACTTTTGCATGCCGGGTTTTTAGGCAAAGAGGGCAGACAACCTATCTCTGAGGACCTAATATTATTGGTAGAAGACCTAAATGCATGGAATCTGTTTCCGTGGGGTTCATATCTATGGAAAGCTACCTGGAAGAAGTTGTCGTCTGCCTTTGAGGACCGAAAAAGTTTACGGGGAGATGGTTCTAAATACACTTTGACAAGCTTTACTTGGGCCTTTAAGGTAAGAATTTCTAATAATGTTTCTAAAATTATAATTAATTATTTAACAATTACTAATGTTTGTGTATTATATTGTTTTGTAGATTTGGATATTTGAGGCTTTCTCCAGCATGCGGACATATGCGATAAAAAGATCAAATGATATTCCTAGGGCTATTACCTAGAAGAGGATCAGCATGTTAGATTGGGAAGAGTTACTCCCATATACGACGATGAATGATGTAAGTTAACACACAAATAATACCAAATATAAACAAGTTATTACTAGTACAAGTTTAACTTTGTTTGAGCTTTTATATTGTTAAGAGGCCAACTATCCATTACAGAGGCTGGCACCCACAGAGGCTGAGTTGCCACTGATTGGTGGCAAGTTAGTAAGCGATTTTTTGATGGGACGGATGATGAGCACCCCCCAATTCGAGAGCCATCACCTGATCAGGCCGATTCTACAGCTCGACACCCGAAGCCATCACCTGATCGAGCCTCTTCTCTACCTTCACCATCACCTATTCCATCACATCATCGAGCCTCTTCTCCACCATCACCTCATGATAGACGACCGACAAAGAGGCCACGACATTTATCTCCCTGTTCTCCACCTCCACGGGATGAGTTAGGGGAGTTACATGATGAGGTCGGTGCTTTGCGTCATGAGGTCGGTACTTTACGTGAAGATAATGGTGCATGGCGTGATGAGGTTCGATCTTTACGTGGTGAGGTGGATTTTTTACACGATGACAATGGTGCACTACGTGGTGAGGTATCTACTTTATGTGATGAGGTTACCGCTCTACGCGAGATTGTTTCATCATTGCAAAATGAGGTTAATACTCTACGCAATGAGGTAAATTTGTTTAATACTATAATAAAAATGCAAATAACCTTTTTTGGCATTATTTATTTATTTATTTACTGATTTATGTATTAATTTATTTTTAGCGGCCCGATAAGGTAGATGCTTTATGTCGGGTTTTTCTAGCACAATAGGGTTCACGCATCAGACGTCGTGCACGTGCCATTAAGTTTTCGTTCACCCCACTAGTGCCAAGACTCCATAAGAAGAAGCCCGATGCACCTATCATCATTCAAGAGGCGATTTCTATCGTTTAAGAGGTCCATCTCATCGTCGAAGAAGCCCCTCCCACCGTTCAAGAGGCCCCTGTCATCGTTCAAGAGATCCCGCCCGTCGTTCAAGAGCCCGATTCACATGGGGTCATATGTCGACATATTGATAAACCCCCTCCTGTGCCTGATATGATGGATGCGAGTTAGTTTTCGTATGTGTTACCGACTAGTACCATTCCTCAGCAGGAGAGGGAAACACTACCAGACACAATTACAGATAATACCCTTTGGGCTAAGACCGCAGTTGATTTTTATCTACATGAGCGAAGCAAGGGGTGTTATTCTGACCTATGCCAACTCGAAGATGTTATTCATTTGTTTCTTGATCGGTCTTGGTGGGGTATTTTATTAGGGGTTGAAGATAATGGCTATCTCAAAGGGGTGATAAGTCTTATATTCTTCTTATATTGCGTTTTGATTATTATTTTTAAATTATTAATAAATTCACTAATATATGTATTTTTTTATAAAACAGCATATTGATGCATGGGTGTCACGTCTTCTAATAATAAGAAACTTGAGGAAAATAAGAAATACTTGATGGACTATTATGCCGATGTCTTTTCACGTAGCTCACTTGAAGGATCTGAGAGATGCTTTATATACGTTAGGTAATGGAAAATCTAAACTTTATCCTGCGTGGTGGGAGGTTGATAAGGTTAGTATTTATTTTTTGAATATTTTAAAGGTTTTCATAAATTTTATTTGATGTGCGCAATTATTTATGATTGCAGGTGTTTATCCCTGTTTTGGAACGTCGTCATTGGTTTTTCGTCGAGCTTTAGCTCCCATCCCTGAAGACAATGGTATATGACAGCATGTTGAATTACATACCATTGTCTGATTTGAGAGATATTATTTGTAAGGGATGGAGCGCTCATTTGGCGAAATACTTAGACGCGATTGATTATTGGACTAATTCTGGAAACAAGAAGCCAAAAAAGTTCAAAGTTATAATGATCAGAGACGATACCGCGCCACAGCAAACGAAAGGAGCCAGAGGGGATTGTGGTCCTCTTGTATGCATGTGCTTGGAGCGTTTGACGACAGGAAGTAAACATCTTCTACCTCCCACAGATAGAGATAGAGGTGCAGTAGGCTTATGGTTTCAGCATTTTATGGCTCGAACGATATATGCGAGACGTTGCCTACCTGCGTGCTGAAAGTTTTCATAAATAATTGGTAAGTTTGAGCAAGTTTTGTTAACATATATACTCTTTGTTGGTTTGAAAATGTTTGGTGAAGTACCTAGAATTCAATAATTTGCTGTTTGTTGGTTTTAGATGTGTAGAAAGTGTTGTTTGAGCAAATGTTTGGTTTCTGCAGGTTATTCCTGTCGTGAGCTACATGAAATTGATGTATTTGTGCATAAACAACAGTATGGGGTACACTTTTTTTGCTTGTTTAATTGAATTTTACATTGAAAGTTGATTTGTTTAATTGATGAGGAAATAAGAATTATTTTTTGCTTGTTTAATTGATTTGTAAAAGTTATTTGTAAAAGTTTATTTGTTTAATTTGATGTATAAATAAGAATTATTTTTTGCTTGTTTAATTGATTTGTAAAAGTTGATTTGTTGTTTTAAATTCAATCTGCATTATGTTGAAGGCGAAAAAGACCTGTTGAAGGTAAATTCGCAACGCGAAATAAGCGTTGCGATAGTCAAATTCGTGTTGCGATTTTCGGTTTACAATTTCACGTTGCGAATTTGACTATCGCAATGCTTATTTCGCATTGCGAATTTGACTTTTGCGTTGATCGCAACATACAACATCAAGTTATATACAACATCAAACACATTCTAAGCTATAAATACAAGCTAAAAACACTTGAAGAAGCAAGAGAACAACTATCCAAGCAATCAAACATAAGAGAAAATCCCAACATGATAACAACTGAACAGATCATAGCAATGTTCAAACTCAAGTTATTAATGAATGTCTAACTTAGAGAAGAACATACCTTTATTAAGTTTATAGTTGATAATTTGGGAGAGAAATCATTGAAAAATTATATAGAAATAAAATTATGTAAATAAAAATGTCTTCCGAATATTATCCATTTTATCCAGCTCATGAAGATAGGATAACCGTTAACCGAAACAGCCTGAGAGAAACATAGCTGATGTAGAAGCAGCTGCATATTTAAAATCTCGAAGGTGATCTATTTGGTTCTCAAACATTTAAAGCATCGGAAGCATTTCGGACTTATGATTTGGGTGGTACTCCGAAGCATTTCGGACTTATTATTTTTTTTGTTATTATTACAAGTTGTAGCCCTCAATTATCGGGATTTTTAGTTGCCATTTGTTGCATTTCTCGTATACCACCAAGATCATATGCCTGAAACGTTTCTGACGCTTTAACTGTTTGAGAACCAAATGCATCACCATTGAGATTTTAAATCTGCAGCTGCTTCTACATCAAGTATGTTTAGCTAAGACAGTTTTGGTTTAGGGTTAAACTACCTCAGTGAGCTGACTGAAATGGATAATATTCGAAAGGCATTCTTCGGATATCCAATCTTCCTGCTTGTTAACCAAAAATTACGATGGTCGGGATTTCCCTCGCGTTTAAAGTTGAAAAAAAACAATGGAAATTAGGAATAATCAATGATAACATGCATATTGGCTAAGTTATTCCATTGAGTAAGTTGTTGTTTAGATGGAACAAAGGCTTGGGCTAATATTTATAGTGGAACCGAAATTTATATTGAAATTCAAACTCAAATTGAAATTTAAATTCAAACTCCAATTACATATGAAATGAATTTGAAATGCAGTGTTAAATTGAACATGGAAATTGCATAATTGATTCATACTGTTCAAGTAACATGCTTTATGAACCATCAAGCTAAAAGACAATATTGATTGAGTTCAAAGCTGAGTTGTGAGTTGATGGGGTTGTCACACTTGTCACATGGTTGGAATAAAGTACTCACATGGAAGAGATATATTATTTTGTTACACACAGCCCATCTCATCTGAATGAAAATATACATACAATATAATCAAACCAAAACATACATACACAACAAATTTATACATAACAATGTTCAAATAATGTACCCACAAAAACGAAATTAATCCGATGAAAAAGGGTTATTTCTAACGAAGTCCGGAACATTATTTTCCAAATAATGTACCTATAACAATGTTCAAATAATGTACACACAACAATGTTTAATTGATTTGTTGTTTAATTTTCAATCTGCATTATGTTGAAGGCAAAAAAGACCTGTTGAAGGTAAACTTTCACAACGCGAAAGTCAAATTCGAAACGCGAAAGGTAAATTTGCAACGCGAAATAAGCGTTGCGAATTTGACTTTCGCAGCGCTTATTTCGCGTTGTGAATTTTACTTTCACGTTGCGAATTTGACTTTCGCGTTGATTGCAACATACAACATCAAGTTATATACAACATCAAACACATTCCAAGCTGTAAATACAAGCTAAGGACACTTGAAGAAGCAAGAGAACAACTATCCAAGCAATCAAACACAATAGAAAATCCCAACATGATAATAACTAAACAGATCATAACAATGTTCAAACTCAAGTTACTAATGAATGTCTAACTGAAAATGTATGCATTCACACATAAAATACACATAATACAACGATTGTGATTGGGATTTTGATTTTGATGAGGATCCTTTTTTTGGTAGAGGAAAAGATGATTGTGATGGCACTGGTGATCCACAAGTCAACCTTGTATGACCACTTTCCTTGCACCGACTACATGTTGATATCCTCTTCTCTTCACCCTTAGACGGTATACGATCATGATTTTTTGGTCAGCCAGGTAGCCTGCTATCCATGACTGGTGGCAAAACTGTTTATAAGTCATCTGGTATGTCCTACTCAGAAGGATGTGGACATAGGTAGACAATCTCGGCATAAGTCTGTCGATATACTTCTGTAGTGTAGCAATCCATTGCGTATGCGCTTGAATCATCTTGGTTTAGATGAAGAGCAACTTTTATAATATGGCCACACGGATAACCAGATGTTTGCCATTTCTTACAACTACATGTCTTTGTATTTAGATCAACAAGCCCATTTAAGTTATTATCTAATACTTCAAACAAAGTGTTTGAACATGGTTTAACTCTCCATGATGTTGACTTCACAACTCTCGTTTTGTTATCTTTTTTTCAGTCCATGGTGTAACATGATGTTCCAATGTTCCTGTAAATTTAAATAAATAATCATTAGTATATTTATATGATAAGTTACGAATTTAAAGAAATAATACCTGCATGGTTTCTTTTCTTGTTGTACCACTGTTGAATAGAGGCTTGAAAAAACTCTATTAACATAGTAATAGGTAATTTCTGGGAATGACGACTTAGAGCGTTGATTGATTCTACACTATTAGACGTCATGAAACCATATCTTGCTCCATGTTGATATACTCTTGACCATCTTTCAAACCCGACATCTTCTAGTGTTTGAGCACATTGAGGCAAAACACGTCTTAAACAATTTATATGCTTATTAAAATCCACTTCCCGATAAGCTTTTACAGCCTTCCAGTATGTCCATTTGTGATTTTTTATACTAGCAGACCTTGATTTTAGATTTCTGTACAAATGAACACCACAAAGTCCATGAAAAGCATATGAGAAACACCTTCTAACAGCATTGTCAATTGAGTTTGCTCTATCGGATATGATTTTCAGATTACTAATATGACATATGCAATCCCTAAGATGCCCCATAAACCATGTCCATGAATCAGAGGTTTCAGATTTTCCAACCCCGTAAGCTATTGGTAGTATCCCATTGTTAGCATCCATGGCTACTGCTAATAAGTTTACTCCAAGGTATCGACCTTTCAAATGTGCTCCGTCAACTATAATAATTAGGCGCATGCAAGTAATAAACGAACAAATCTACAAAATCATATACACAAGAAATATAATCATGTAAATGTGAAATGCATGCAACTAACAAAAATGAGTCAACAAAATTATAATTATTTACTTACCGCATCATCAATGGCGATAAATAGCAACTCAAAGCGTCCATCTCTATCTGTTTTGATATGAGTTACCGACCCAGGATTTTTCAGCATTAAATTGTTATAATAAGCCAGCAGTTGGGCAAATGATGCTTTTGGCGACCCCCTCAACAATTCCAAGGCATAACATTTGGCTCTTCAAGCTTGAGAATATGAGATACTAATCTTGAACCGAGCATTCATGTCAGTCATAATTTCATGTCCCCGATATACCCTTCCATTCAAAAACATTAACTCAATCAGAAAACCACCCAACACCTTTTTGTTTGCCTGTCTATGGTGAGGAAAAACTTGGGTTCTTGAACATGTATGTTTATCAATAAAAGTCCTAACTTGAAATATTTCGCAATCTTTTATCCTCTTTGCAATCATACGACACGTACAGTTTTTGTCAATCATACACCTTGTTTCGAAACAATCTTTGCTTGATTTGTTAACTTTTAGTTGATAGCCATCTTCCACACATTTCGTATACAAAGCTATCTTCAAGTCTTCCTTTGTATCAAAACAATCATCTTTCTTGATACGAATAACTTTTGTGTAACAATCAACTGCTATCTTTACCAACTCTTCTTCCGGTATCTGAAGTAATTCTGGCATATTCCAGTTATACTCCCGTGGCATTTTCTTTTTTTTCTTTTCTTCGGGGACTTCTTCTTCTTTTTCTTCTTTAGGGTTATATGAATTACAGAATGGATGTTTAACATGTTCATTCACAGTCATAACTTCCTCCTCATTATCATCAACAACATCTTCCTCGGCAGCGGCTGTTTCATCATCAAAATTCAGGTATTGACCAATATCAAAATCATTACATGCACGGTCTGTTTCTTCTTCCATCACATCATCAAAATCCGAGTATTGACCAAGATCAAAGTCTGGGTATTGACCAAGATCAAAGTTTGAATACTGACTAGTACTCACAATTTTTTCTGTTGGCTCATAATCGTCTAACTGGTCAATACGAAAACCAGAATTTGGTGCTGAAAGTTGATTGGGATTTGGATTAGGAAAAGGTTGTGGGTTTTGAGATTGTGTTTGGTATTGGAAATGTGGTGAAACAAAATTTTCTTGGTGATGAAATTGTGGTGGAAACATTAAATTTTGAGGTTGATAACAACGTTATACATTGTGAGCACCATAAACTGGGGTTGAAGAACTTAGTTGATTACTACCCGCTACTGACCCAACTTCACTACTTCTAGGTTTAACAACATACAATGTAACATCATCTTCTTACGAAACACTAATGTAAGCAATGAATCGTTCAACATCTTCATTGTAAATTAACAAATAAACTTTACATTTTCTCTGATAAGATAGCCTAAATCCACTTAGAGGCTCTAAATTCAATTTCTTTGCAACACGTAACATTAGAATTTCATAAGTTAACTTTTTTAATGACAGTTTTAGTTGAAGATTCATGGGTAAAGGCACATATTGTAAAACACCATGAACATTCTCCCATGACCCTCCAAAACACAAATCTATCCAAACATGATCAACATTAGATGATTTCATTCTATAAATTATAAATTAATTTACTAAACAAACGAGCTATAAACTAGATATCATCACTAACTTAGAGAAAAACATACCTTTATTAAGTTGATAGTTGATAATTTGGGAGAGAAATCATTGAAAAATTATATAGAAATAAAATTATGTAAAAAAAATTAGAGATGGGGAAGGATGTCATTGGATATAGGAACGGATGTCGCCGGAGAGAGTGATAGATGGAGATGGAATGAGTTGCGATTTAGGGATTTAGGTTATGAGTTATTGCTGCTGCGTTGTTATATACCCAAAACATTTGTGTTGCGAAACTAAAACCTGTTACGAAATTAAATTCGTGTTGTGAATTTGAAATTCAATTGCGAATTTGAAATTTAGTTGTGAATTTGACTTTTGTGTTGCGAATTTGACTTCTGTGTTGCGAATTTGATTATCGCGTTGCGAATTTGACTTCTGTGTTGCGATTTACATATTCGCGTTACGAAACTGGAAACTGGGTTGCAAAATTTGAGTTTGCGTTGCAAATTTGTTGGTCATTTTGGCAAATCCAAAAAAAGTTGATTAAAATCGTATATTATAAGGCATTTTCGGTCACTGAGGTTATTTTCTCAAATTTAAATTGTGGATTTTAACTAGTTTAAGCACTAGTAGTGTAATTTTATCATTTTTTCTTTAGCTTGCAAATAAAATGATAAAAATAAAAATTGAATATATATAAACAAACAATAAACGAACATGCTCTAAACTCTAAATGAACATGTTCGTGAACATATAAACAAACATGTTTGCGAAAAATAAATAAACAAACACAAACACATCCAAAAGTAAAGAAACACAAACAAAATATTAAAAATTTAAACGAATATGAATCGAACATGAATACCTTAAAAAGTAAACAAACGAGTACAAACATAACATTGTTTGTTAAATCACAGTTCATTTACACCCTTCAATAGAACGGTTCAAAGCAAAAAACTACATATGTGGCATTAATTTAAAATATAAAATGATATCATACCCCAATCGTGTGTTAAATATTGTATTAACATGATCTGATTTCATACCCCAATCGCGTGTTAAATACAATCATTTAGATTATACTACAAGATCTCAAATGAATATATACTATATTAATACATGGGTAAACTAAACGTTTCATATTTAAATTATCAGTTTTGTTTCATTTTTTGTACCTAAACTTTCATTTGTTTCAAAATCATATCTAACGTTTATTTTTTGTTTCATTTTAGTATCTCGGCATTAAAAACTTAGCGGAACTGTTACAACATTATATTTTTTATTGGTAAATTACATTATTCATGTAACACCCCAACCCGTATCCGACCCGGATTGGAGTTCGAGGTGTCACATTGACTTTTCAAAGCATTTTCCTTTACAAACTGATTAAAATTTTAAATTCATATTTCCAGAAAATGAATATTTTACATCAATCAAATCAATTGGTTTACAAAAAATATCAGAGCATATTCGATTCAATTAATTAGTACATGCCAACTATATTCAAAATAACCAAATACAACTAAATCATCTCTTTGATTTTCTGATCTGAACTTTGTTAGGGAGATGCTAACCTGTCTTGCTCCTCTTAGCTTTTCTTTTCTCTTTCCATAACCTACATGTGAAACACTCACACACTAAGTCGATGACTTAGTGAGGCATAAATAAAATTATGAAATAACTGTAACTTCTACAATGCATGAACATTTAATACTACAATATCATACAAAAGCATATATTCTTCCCTGTAACATATACACACATGCACATGTCATGTAACATAACATCATACGCATATACATACTTAATCTCATAATTAACATACTTATCATTACTTATTTTATCATCACTAATTTCCTTCTATACCATATCAGCATATAATGTAAACTCTAAATCACACCAATGCATGAACCATTACCAATCTCATATAACAAATACACCTATATAATTATATTATTATCTTCATGTTTATTATCCTATGATCCTGAACTTGTCATTTATGCACGTCATATAGCACATATACCATTTCACAAAGGAACACACATAATATCATATCAAGTTCTTTATTATCTTTAAAGCTCATGTATAATGTTGAGAACTGAAGCTATCTGAGTACACAGAGGTCGTACACTATGCTGTCACCACAGCTCGTATAAGATCCACTGAGTGGCATGTGAAATTTGTGTCCCGAATGACCTATGTATAAGTTCCGAAGGACCTCTGTATATGTCCCAAAGGACCACTATCCATATGTTCCAAAAAACATAGGTAAATGCCCATATGTTCCGAAGGACATAGGTAAACTGTCCATATATCCCGAATGACATAGGTAACCCTCGACTCTTGGCATGCCAACTATACCTATAGCTCTCATAACTCATATCATAGGCATTAATTTTTATCTTATTACATATTCACACATTCATATCCTATAGTTCTTTCGCATAACTCTTCATCACATGTTCATATGATCACATAGTTCACTTCCATATAATTCATATATATATTTTCTCATGTAATCACTTATACGGTATCACATATCTTACATTTGGTTATTTTATGTTCACACATCTCATATAATTTCTTTAAATCATAGCTTAAATCACATGTTCATATCACTCCTTATGACCCTATCATATAACCTATTTCATATTCTCATTTAATCATATAGATCATTCATATTAGTTCACGTGACTTATCACATTACATGTATTCACACAAATCATTTAACACATATAATAGTATATATATCACATATACTCAGATCAAACACATGTATATAATCATGAATTCATGCATTCTAATATAGGAAATAAACTTATCGCAAGTCTTATTTCCATTAAACATCATAAACTAACTTGTTTGCACTCACATTAGCCTCACTAAGTTCCAAATCCACCTTTATAATTTTTTTTCTTTCGATCGAATCTTAACTTGATGATTGCTCCAAAGCTTGCTTGAGCTCGATATCTACATAATCATACATGGATCCATATCAGTATTCTAATTGATATCTTCTAATCTTTCACTTCTTAGACTAAAAGAAAGGCTACTTTCATCTCTTATTCAAGGTAGGTAACGGTACACTCAAGAGTGTATTGATACATTCCTTAACGGGTGTATTGATACACTACCTATGTGTCGGTACACAAATTACATTTGATGTTTTCATTTTTAAGGGGGTATTGATACACTCCTGAAGGTATCGGTACCATTTGAATATTTTTCTGCATTTCTCTTCTGATGTATCGGTACCTGTTGAATGGGTATCGATACACCCTAGCCCAGAATCATGTTTTAAGCCCGAAAATTCACTTAATTCCTCACAAACACTTCATTTTTCATCCCTTAACATATTCATAACTCATCTACACATGTTTAAACCCATTTCTACTCATTTACTACCTTTTAAACCTCAAAATCCTATCATCCATATGAAATTCAAGAATTAAACTCAATTTTCAACATGTTCCAAATTCAATTCTATAACTTCATATCTCTTAATTAGGTTGATGACAAGTAAATTCCAACTTCTAAATCCATTTATATATCCTTATTCAAAATTTCACTTATCCACTTCTTAACTTAAATACCTTCTACTCTTTTCATCTTATGGATTTGAAACAATTTAAGCTTTCCTTAAGCTTAATTATCATCTCAAGAATTAAACCCAACTTCAAATTGCAAGGAAAAAATCACTTGAGATAATTTTACCTTATCAATGGAGCCAAGGGAAGGAAGGAAGAAGAAAGCCATGCATTTCCAGAGTTTTCTTATTTTTTTTATTTACTGAACAATCCTAAAAAAATATTTCCAATTAAATCCTTGAACTTTTCAATCTTTCGAAATCATACTTCAATTTTTCAAAACTTCTATTTTAGTCACTTGCTCTAGTTTTGGGATGTTATAATTCATCATTCATCACTCAACTATATTCTTACTCCTATTTTTGTCACTGAAGTTTATTTTTTTAATTTAATTATTTAACTTTCAAATTACTTCTAATTTAATCACTCTAACTTTCATATTTATTTTTTGTTTTAATTATATATTAATAAAATAAAAATTTCATGTCGAAAATTATTAATAAAATAAATTAGAGTGGTTAAAAATTAGCAATTTGGAATTTGAGTAGTTAAATTAAAAAAATTAAACTTTAGTGATCAAAATATGAGTGAGAAGATAATTAAGTGATAAATCATGTAATTCTCATAAAAAATGCCACATGCAGCAGTTCCATTAATTTTTTAAAGGTGAGATATTAAAATAAAATAAAAAGTAAACGTTACGTATGATTTTGAAACAAATAAAAATTTAGGTACTAAAACAAAATAAAACTTGATAGTTTAGGTACTAAACTTGAAATTTACCCTTAATACATCAAAAAAATAATTATATTACATTTTAAAGTAATATCACACCTTTTCTGTCTTATAAGTTTAATATTTTAGAACGGTTTTAAAGTAACCATTTTATTTCTGTTCTAATATAGAACGTTTATACTCGTTTTAAATGAACTAAAATACACTTAGTGCTATAGGACAGGGACCTCTATTGTAATTTTACCTCAAACATTTGGCTGAGGAGCTAAAGAACAGAACGAAGCCGATTTATCTTCCCATAATCCCTCAGGTGAGTTACAGAATTGACAGAAAAACAGGCCCGAAATCTCGATGTACGATTATCATATTAAAGCTACATTATTTTTCCTTACTTTTTTCTACTCATTCGAACTTAAAATTCTTCCGTCAAATATTTACGAATTTGAATATAAATTTTAATTTTAAAAGTATAACTAACTCTAAAATACATTCTTGGATTTGCCAAATAAAACATTGATGCATCTTATCCTATGTTTCCATCACGTTTTAGCAGGTCAAATATGATCGCCAAGGTGATTTTTATCATCAGTTTCTTCATTCCTTTGCATTGTTTTTCGTCGATTCCGGTTTGGGTTTCGGCTCAACCCGTCTTCGCTTGCGACGCCACGAAAGATCCCAAGGTTGTGCATTATGGGCTATGGCTTTTGTAATGTGTCGTCGGGGTGGGATAAGAGGGTGGCCAACTTGCTAAGCAGGCTTACGTTGGAGGAGAAAATCTTGTTTATGGTTAGTAGTGCAGGGAACGTTAGTCGGCTCGTGATACCCCGGTATGAGTGGTGGTCTGAGGCTCTTCACGGGGTCTCATACATCGGTCCGGGAACCAGGTTTAGCAACCTGGTTCCGAGAGCGACGAGCTTTCCTCATGTCATCTTGACGGCGACTTCATTCAACGTTTCCCTCTTTGAAGCCATCGGCAAGGTAGTAAAAGTTGCATTCAGTTTTGTCACTTTCTTCATTTTGGCGTCGTTTACAATGACCTCTCTAAATGGAATATATAATGTAGCCGATTATATATATATATATATATAGTGATGGGCAGAAACAACTTAGGTCTCGTATAATTTAAATATTTTCTTTTTATTATATATATATTTAACTCATTTTTATACCCATTTGTAGGTGGTCTCCACGGAAGGTCGTGCAATGTACAACGTTGGATTGGCAGGGCTAACATTTTGGTCACCCAACGTCAATATATTCCGAGACCCACGGTGGGGAAGGGGACAAGAGACACCGAGAGAGGACCCTTTGCTGAGCAGCAAATACGGGTCGGGTTACGTCCAAGGTTTACAACGGGCCGACAGTCATGTCGACCCTTCTCGACTCAAGGTCGCCGCATGCTGCAAGCACTACACTGCCTATGATTTGGATAATTGGAAAGGGATTGATCGCTACCATTTCAATGATGTGGTACTACTATCTAAAGTTCGAAGTTTTCATTTAGTTGTTCGAGGGTCGGATTATCTGTTTGATATCATAGATAGGATTAATATGAACTCGATCCGGTCTGACCTATGTACATCTCTATGGTTAGGTAACGCAACAAGATATGGACGATACGTTTCAACCGCCACTGAAGAGCTGTGTCGTTGATGGGAATGTGGCGAGTGTTATGTGTTCTTACAATCAGGTTAACGGTAAGCCAACTTGTGCTGACCCCGATTTTCTGGCTGGGGTTATTCGTGTTCAATGGAAGTTAAATGGGTACATAATTTCTGATTGTGATTCGGTCGAGATGTTCTTCAAGGACCAGCACTATACCAAGACAGCTGAAGCAGCCGCTGCCGAAGCGATCTCGGCAGGTCAGTGTGCTTGCTTAAAAAAAACTCGAAATCGATCATTAATTGATAAAATGTTTTGATGTTTTGTAGGGTTGGATCTCAACTGCGGATCATTCCTCGGCCACCACACCATGGCCGCAGTGAAAGCAGGGCTTTTGAAAGAATCGTCCATCAATAAAGCCGTCTAAAACAATTTCAATACTTTGATGAGACTTGGCTTCTTCGATGGCGATCCTCCGAAGCAACCTTACGGAAAGCTCGGACTGAAAGACGTGTGTACTTCGAAGCATCAAGAGCTAGCTCGTGAAGTTGCGAGACAAGGGATTGTGTTGCTCAAGAACAGATCTGGATCGTTGCCTCTGTCTCCCACTGCAATCAATACATTGGCAGTAATTGGACCCAATGCCAATGTGACAAAAACCATGATAGGAAACTACGAAGGTAATCCGACATAGTATTCGAGATTTATGTTATCCGAACTCTTCATTTTCTTTAAAGTTTCTCTGTCCAATATCCGGATTCGACGCATATCATCACGGTAAAACCTTGCAGGCGTTCCATGAAAATACACAACACCATTGCAGGGCCTAACAGCTTCAGTGGCAACAAAATACCTGTCGAGCTGCTCCAATGTGGTTTGTGCCACTGCCCAAGTAAACGCAGCGAAGAAAATAGCATCCTCGGTCGATGCCACGGTGCTTGTGATGGGCATCGACCAATCTCTTGAAAGAGAAGGGCTCGACCGAGTCGACCTCCTTTTGCCCGGACAGCAACCACTTCTTATAACTGAAGTTGCAAAGGTTGCCAGGGGACCTGTGATTCTTGTAATAATGTCTGGTGGAGGCCTTGATGTTTCGTTTGCTAAAAACAACAAGAAGATTTCAAGCATCCTTTGGGTTGGTTATCCCGGTGAAGCTGGTGGAGCTGCCATTGCTGATGTGATTTTTGGGTATTATAATCCAAGTAAGCTTTTCTCCATTTGCAGTTTTCCGATTACCTTGAGAGATAAGAACATACACATGATTTTATGTCAGAATTTTTATTCAATATTCAAACCCGAGTCCGAGTAACATACTATTTCCTTGAGCATTATTATTAGGTGGAAGGCTGCCAATGAAATGGTATCCACAATCATATCTTCAAAACGTCCCAATGACAAACATGAACATGAGACCAGACCCTTCCAAAGGGTACCCCGGAAGAACTTACAGATTCTACACTGGAAAAACAGTTTACACATTTGGAGATGGGTTAAGCTACTCCAAATTCAGCCACAAACTAGTTAAAGCACCTCAAGTACTATTGTTCCCCTTGGACGAAGACGACATCTGTCTCCACTCATCGGACTGTAATTCCGTCAAGACCGTCGAACGACATTGTAAAAACTCGACGTTCGATTTACATATGAGGGTTCGAAACATGGGGAGACAGGATGGGAGCCACACGGTCTTGTTGTTCGCCACTCCTCCGTCGGTGCACAACTCACCCCGGAAACATCTGGTGGGATTCGAGAAAGTTTCGTTGAGAGGGAGATCGGAAACGTCGGTGAGGTTCGAAGTGGATGTTTGCAAAGATTTGAACGTGGTTGATGAGCTTGGGAGAAGAAAGGTTGTATTGGGACAGTATGTGTTGCATGTGGGGAACTTGAAGCACGCATTAAGTTTGAGGATTTGAAAACCCCTCCATTTTAAATTTCTCTTCTTTTATTCCCCTAAAATAAGTTGAGAGAGTAATAGCATTTTCCTCAGGTTTGTAGTTTATTTTTTTTAATTTTCTTTTCAATTAGACAATTGTTGAAAATTTGAAATCCAAAATTGATGAAAAAAATGTTCATTCTCAATGTTACAAAAATATGCATGTATTGACGTGGCTAAAACGACGACGTTTCAGTGTGGATGTATTAATGCTCAAAATCTTTGGATTTGTGTATCAACTTTTTTAACTAAACTTTAAAACGATTCAATTAGAGGCATTGAATTTTTCGATCTCTGTTGGGTGTTAATCGTTGCCTATCATCAATAGTCATTCGCTACAATATCAATATCAAAACATTCGTATTTCACTCATATTTCTTATCCTCATATTGACTTTCCACGAAACTCATTCAAAGTCAACGGAAATCTATCTAAAGATTAACGTGCTAATACTTCTATCTCTTCCGATGGTCGTCTGATGAGACTAGTTTTGATATTAACTTTATAAATTAATTTTATAATTATATTGGGAGGTGTACATACTTACACCGGTGTAAGTATGTGTTAAGTGCTGCACTTTTTTTGTTGTACGAATTATGAATCTTTAAAACGTTAATGTTGTCTTATTTTTAAAAAATAAATAGGTTAACCTGTAACCGAACAATTAATAACGATTAACCGTTAGCGGTTAACCATTTCTTAACAATTAGATTACAGTTAGAAAATCCAGTAACCTTTATAATGGTTAACCGACCGTTTAGACTAAACAATACGATTAACTAGGCTTGTAAACGAACCGTACGCACACGAACGGAGGTATGTTCATGTTCGTTCATTTAATAAATAAACGAACATAAACGAACACGAACATAAACAAACAAACAAAAATTTGTTCATGTTCGTTTATTAAGGAATATAACTTGTTCATGTTTGTTCATTTAATAAATAAACGAACATAAACGAACACGAACATAAACGTTGGAGACCCTACCTTCCATTGTTCTTTCATGAAAAATAGTCGACAATGCAAATCAACCAAATCTACAATGATAAATAGTGTAAGAGCTTATTAGCAGTGATGAAATGTTTGAAGATATCAAATATTTCGATCGATCTTTTAAAGATATTAAATGATTCATACGACTTTAATTTAACGATATAACATTTATCTTAGTGGTCCATGATTACATATGAACAATCATTTTCTACTACGTTATTCTAATAAATTCGTCGACTAAAAGTTTTGTGAGATCAATGTCAGACTTTAGTGAGATTTGTTTATAATGGTCCTTTTTGTTGGCAGAGTAAAAAATTTAACAGCATGAAGATTTCGAACGGTACAAATTGGACTACAAGGCAATAACATAGATCTGAAATTCCTTCGATGCTACATATCATAACTAATATTATTGCTAAACCACCATTCAAAATTTTAACGTACCTAAAGTCTACTCCACAACTAAAGGTCACACAAGAACTATGAAAACAAAAGTTCATTGTCAAAATATATTTTCTACTTATTAATGGGTTTTTCCTGGAAAACCCATTACTTCCACTATTACACTCTTTTTCAGAAATTGCATAGAAACCTTTGTTTTGTTTTATGGCAAATTCTATATATTTTTCTTTTTACTGATGTTCATATACTTCCGATTGTTACCTTTATCTTCCCATCTATTTATAGAAAGAAGTATAATGTTTTATTGAGTTTTAGATGTGAAGATACCCTCAATAACTTTACATATCAACTATTAAGCCAAATAAAACAAAGAAAGAGTTGAAAATAGACCTGTAAAAATTCAGATTGCACTATAATATAACTTGTTTTTGAAGCTTTCAGCGATCGTCTCCACTCTCCAGTGAACACTAGGGTTTGGGGAAAAAAAGGGAAAATGAATATAGGTGCGAGGTGCCTCACGGGTTAACATATTGGATTTAATCTCCAAAAAAATTGGGTTAATTATGGAGTTGGTCATCAGAATATCAGATTAATTAATATTTTTAAGATACTTACAAATTGGTCACCAAAATTGATTTAAGAAGATTGGGTTAAACATAAATGAATGAACATAAGCAAACATAAACGAACATAACCGAACAAACATAAACGAACATAACCGAATGTTTACGAACGTAAATGAACGAACGAGATCTATGTTCATGTTCGTTCATTTAATTAAACGAACACAAAATCTTGTTTATTCTCCATTTAGAAAATCTATTTTATAGAACCTTTCCACCACATCATCAATAATCTAAACAATTTTAAAAAAATTACATTAATCTTTTTTTTATGTCATTTATGCGCATATTTTATTTTTCAAACCAGTCCCTTCATTAATTAGTGTTAAAATTATACTTAAATTTAGAAATTATTTTTAAAATCTTTTTAAATTTTCTTCTTCTTCCTATAATACATTTCAAAACTTTCAAAATTCTCACCCATTCTTATTGTCTGTAACTCAATGAAAGAAAACCATCGAAAAAAACAAAGTTATCATTATTTTGTGTTGCATAGGGAAGAAAATTTAGAATTTTAAAATTAGATGAGATAATTAAAAATGAAGATTAAAGTAAAAAAAAAATCATTTACGGAGGATTCAAGCAAGAGTAGTTGTATGTGGTCCATGGCTAATATGTAAATAAAAACAATACCATCCTTTTCTCAATACCAGAAAAACCCTAACTGATTATCCACTCACGCATGATATAACTTGAGAATTTCAAAAGATCTTCCAAATAAAATAAAATTTTCAGATGCTTTTGTTTCGGAAAACTTAAAGAATTTAAGGGTAAAAAGGAAAAAAAAAACAAAAAAACTTGGATGAACAAAGATAATTTTTTATATGCATTAATAAAGATCCTAAGGATAGTTCCTGAATTTAAATTTAATTTGCACGAACTAATAGATTTCGATGGTAAAAGAATCGTTGTTATTCCTTGTGGTCTCGAATTCGAGCACCATGAAAAAAAAACTTGGATGAACAAAGATAATTTTTTATATGCATTAATAAAGATCCTAAGGATAGTTCCTGAATTTAAATTTAATTTGCACGAACTAATAGATTTCGATGGTAAAAGAATCGTTGTTATTCCTTGTGGTCTCGAATTCGAGCACCATGAAAAAAAAACATTTTTTTGGGAATAGATATTATTTCACCTTCACCGATCGAGTCGCAGGCATCTAACATATTCATATCTAATGATTTTCCACATAGTGGTGACAAAAGGTATAACTTGTACAAATCTTTCCAATTTGTAATTCAAGCCGATCTATTAGTTCGTAGAGCTATTTACTCGATTACAGATATTTCTGGAACACCTCTAACAGAGGGACAAATAGTCAGCGTTCAATGTCAATGATTGAACAAATGCTACTTTATAATTAAGGAAATAAACTGATTTAAAAAAATTGATGTAAATTCTTTTAATTGGTTCAAACTATCAATGATGTGGTGAAAAGAGTCTATAAAATAATTTATCCGCCCTAAGAGAAGGAAAATGAAAATGTTACTCCCTACTAAGTATTGAACTCACAACCAGATAAATAGGGAAGTTTCAACTAAAATTTTAACTATTTATTTTAAAATTTATTGACCGAGTGAATTAATTTTTTTAAATTTAAAATCAATTTTTTAAAAAAAAAAATCTGATTGAGTTTTATCTTAAATTGATTTTTTAATATAAATATGATTGAGTTTTATCTTAAATTGGTTAAATCACGAACAAGTCACACAATATTTATTGGGTAAAGTACATAAATGGTCCCTTGCCTATAGGGTATTAATTTTTTGAGTCTCATAACTATTAAAAATTATAAAATAGTACTATGATTATAGAACATTG
Organism: Hibiscus syriacus; assembly: GCF_006381635.1. NCBI lineage: Eukaryota > Viridiplantae > Streptophyta > Magnoliopsida > Malvales > Malvaceae > Hibiscus > Hibiscus syriacus. The sequence goes on along the minus strand of NW_024063479.1, from coordinate 1,310,094 downwards.
ATTTGTTGAGTCTTTCGACTATTAAAAGTTACAGAATGGTCACCCGATTATTCACAGATTCCATCTCATCATTTTTCATTAAAAAAATTGATAGTCATCTAAGCTGGCCATTAACTTATTGATTGAGATATGATAAAATCTGATCTCATAACTATTTGAGATGTATTTTATGAATCAACTCATCGTTTATATTATGATGTATAGTCCGTGCTTGAAACATTATATCATCAAGCCAATGCTTAAAAGTATTGATGATTCCAGTAGATGTCATTAAAATATTATTTTATCATATCTCAATCAGTAGGTTAACGTCTAGCTTAGACGACCATCAATAATTTAATGAAAATGGGCGAGTTTATGAATAGTCGAGTGATCATTTTGTAACTTATAATAGTTGGAGGACTCAATAAAACAACGCCCTATAGTTGAGATATCATTATACAATTTTTAATAGTAGAGAGATTCAATAAAATATTACCCTATAATGGAAGGATTATTTTATAGCTTTTAATAGTTAGGGACTCAATAAAGCATTATCCTATAGTATGGGGACCATTTGTGTACTTTACCCATAGTTATTTATTTTTTTTGAAATATTGAATGCAAATTGTCAGAGAGGAGGAGAATCGCATTCTGCGAGAGTGAAGCTAACGAACACGTGAAGTTCAGAAATTAGTGAGTTTTCAGCAGGACAAAGCCCTTTCACCACGTTCACTTCCCATCTCTCTCTGATTAGGGTTTTTCTTTCCACCAATGTGCTTTTGCTTCTTCCATGAAATTCCAATGATACCCAAATTTTCAAGGTATGTTTTTAACCTGTTTCTGCACTCTGGGTATCTCTTTTTTCGTTTCAATTTGTTCCATTTTTTTCATATCTTTCTCTTTCTTCATTTTGTCTTCTTTCTGTTTGTTGATATTTCCCAATTAATTCCATTCCATAAAAAATGTTTGATTGTTCGTTACAAAGATCTTTTGGGTGTTCTTAAGTCGACCCGTGGGTAATTTTCAACTGGAACTCAGCTCTCTGATCCCCTTTCATATGATGAGATCGGAGATTATATTTTCTTCTCGTAAATGGACTTGGCTTGAATAGTACGTCTCTTGAATGTGTGTATTGTTCTTGAATTTGTTAGTGCTGGCCTGCCGGGAAGTTCAGTTCATTCATCTGGTAGATATTTGATATAAAATGGCTAACATTATTGAATTGATGCACTTTACAAAGATATTCATTGAAATGGCAACCCCATTTCAATGGTGAAATAAAAATGCTGTCATGAAATTGCAAATGCTGGTCCATTGGCTTGATGTTTTGACTTGTGAAAAATCTCATCTTTACCTCAGATAATGCTTTTATCAGAGAATTCGCTAAGCATATTATCAGATCTGGTTGTTTTTAATGAGTTTCCACTTATAAACTTCTTTTGATTCTTAGTCACAGAAGTGAGTGATTGAATATTCATCTCATATTAACAGTCTCTCACAGCAACATTTGATTTGCTGCAACAATCTGTTAACTAATATTTTCATGATAGGCTTTTGCAGTTACGATGTTCTCGTAAATTTTGTGTCTAAATTCGGATGCCAGTTCCATCCCTTTTGCCATTTGTGGGCTCAATATTTTTTGGATGAGATGTTCTGGGGAAACTCCTTTCATGGTAATAACAATCTGTTTTTTATATGATACCTTGGACCTTTCACGTGTTATCCATCCCTAAGAAGTCAAGTTAGTGTATCATATTGATAGAATCAAGCAATCACTAGAGGTTTTGAGTTAAAATTTCACTAATAAAGCAAATTAAGCATGAATTCCTTCTTAACTGATGTCTACTTAACATTTAGATTTAGCAAGCTAATTTGATGATACCTTTTTCCTGCATTTTTAACATTTGTATGATATTTTTCCATCCAGGCTGTGCAGATATATTAAAGGTACGAGACAGTGACAAAGAAACTGCTGTCTTGTGATGAAATGCTTGTTAATACGGATCGAAAGTCTAAGCTGCTAGATAGTCAATTTGTTTGAAGACAGTTAGCAGAACAATCCTATATAAGAGTAGATGTGAATCATGAAGTGGATGAAATTCCCAAAGCGATATTTAATTGTCATTTTAACCTTTGTCAGCACGTGTATGTTACATAGAACGTGTGGGCTTCTCCATAGCATACACGGTTGCGGTTGATGCTGCTGGGATTAACCAATCAAGCAAAGGCACAATACTTTACACATTCTATTATGGTTATGCTTGTTCACAGGTGCCTGGAGGATGGTTGGCTCAAAAGATCGGGGGAAGGAGGGTTCTTCTTCTCTCATTCGTATTATAGTCATCAACTTGTTTTTTGGTTCCACTAGATCCCAATAGAGTCACAGTCTTGGTCGTTGCTTGCTCGCTTGTAGGTGTGGCACAGTGGGTTCCACCACATGAGAGGTCAAGATCTGTTTCATTTACTACTTCCGGGATGTACCTAGGTGCGGCTGTGGGAATGCTTGTCCTTCCGAGCCTGTTGAAGTTCAGAGGTCCCCAATCTGTATTTTCTTGCACAAGCGGAATTAGGCGTCATGTGGCCTTTCTCTGGTTTAAATATGCAACTGCCCCCCTCGATCTGAGCATCAGAAAGCCACTGCCACTAGTTTTGGAGAATCCGTGTTACCTACCAAAGCAAGTCAGAAGTTAAAAGTGGAGAATGGACCAGCGGCTACCGTGAGAACTTCCAAAATCCCATGGAAGAGGATTTTAGTCAGTGGACCAGTTTGGGCATAGTGGTAAATAATTTCACATTCCACTATGCTCTCTATGTATTAATGAACTGACTTGCCCTATTTCAACATGTTCATAATCTCGAATATCAGCGGGGTTGTTGCTGACCACTTGATCACCAAAAGAATAATGTCTGTGACTAAAACAAGGAAGTTCTTGAACACTGTAGGATTTATATCTTCTCTTGCACTGATGGCACTTCCGTTCTTCAGAACATCTGGTGGAACCGTTTTCTTTTCTTCAGTGGCTCTCGGTTTCTTGGCATTTGGTGGGCTGGGTTTGCAGTGAATCATATGGATATTGCACCCAAATACGCAGGAATTGTAATGGGTGTCTCTAATACAGCTGGTACTCTAGCTGGGATCATTGGGGTCGATATGACCAGAAAGCTTCTTGAAGCTGTTAAAGATGAATATTCAGATCTTTCTAGTCCAGAATGATGGAGGGCAGTCTTTTTCATTCCCGGATTGCTCTGTGTATTTAGTTCTTTCATATTCTTGCTATTCTCGACAGGGGAGAGGATGTTCGACTGAAATAAGCCATGCACACTTCTACTTTTTGACTTGGTATTGCTATCTTGCTGATCATTGCGATCGGTGAGATCTCCGATATTAGAGAATCCAAACCCTTCCCGGGACGAATATATTTAATTTCAGAATACCATAGAAGGTCAAAAGCAATCAACACAGAGCGGTAGCTATTAGAAAAAATCATTTTTTGATTGTTAACACTGAGCTTAGCTGGTAGATTCTCACTTTGAATTTGATTATGGTTATGCATATGAGAACTCAAGCCTAGCTGGTCTTTTGAACTATAGTTGTAATTGTTCGCTACCACTCTATCATGAATGGAATGGGAACATCATGCTTCTGATTATTAAGATTATATATGATGTTAGTAAATTCTATGTTGAATCCATTTGTTGATGTATAGTTGTGGAGATTCCGGTGGACAAGCGGCGGCTGCTAGCGGTGGCCGTGGTCATTTTACGAATTTGCTCATGTTAGGTACATTAACTTTTCAAGGTCAACCGTTGTCCACAGGTTAACAGGTTATGTCCTGTGAGTGTCGGATACAGGTATGTTACGTATTGATGCGGGTGTCATATACGAGTATTTCAAGAAAAAACGAGAATTTAAAATCAAGGTAGGGTGTTATAGATTTTTCAACTTTAAATGTGATTTAGAAAAGTATAACAAATAGCAAATCATAAAGTATTTTTAAAATCTTTTTCTACATAAATCAAACTGCCTATTTTGCCAATAAATTTGAGCATCAGTCGTCAAAACTTTCAAAATATCCATCAAATATTTAACCAAACTCAGTTGTTCTTGGCAGCTGAAGCTTGCTTCGCACCAACGGAAAAGAACTCTGTAATGACTTCAAGGGGCATGCCTTTGGTTTCGGGCACTTTTAAGAACACAAACACCCATGATATAACACATACGACGGCATACATCCCGAAGACGCCGGCTAAACCTATCGATTTGAGCAGCACCGGGAGTGAATATGTGACGATGATGTCGCAAATCCAGAATGTAAGGGCGCATATAGCGATGCATAGGCCACGGATCCGTGTCGGGAAGATCTCGGCACAGAGTATGTTTGGGATCGGCCCGAATCCCATGACAAAGAAACAGAAGTATAGCACAACACTAACGGTCGAGATTGCAGCGTGCACAACGTTCCCCATTTCCACAACGCTTCCAATGACTAAGACGACAAGAGATGTTATCAGGACCGGGATTGTGGTGAGCAGCAAACTCCTGCAACAATGATTTACCAATGTGAACAGATCAAGTAATAACAATACGGAAGGAAAATTTATGAATCAGCATGCCAACGTTGAATTTCTTCACAACTTCAAATTAAACGAACTTCTGCAATATTGGCATGGCATCTGATAATGACATCACAGAGTAGCAGTTGCGAGACCCGAAAAGGGTACAAAACATACCTTCTACCGGCAACATCCATAAGCCGCATCGCAACTGCAATACTAGGAAGCATCAACAAGGTCGTAATTCCACTGATAAGAAGAGATGCAGAAGATGAACTGATGCCCAAGTTCGAAAGAAGAACTCCGACTCCTGCCTGCTCAAGAATTTGGGGAGTATAGTATAGCACTCCATTTATACCGGAAAACTGCATTTTAAAAAGGAACGATTAAAGAACAATCCTCAATAACCTCAGGCTGTTTTGTTTGAAGAGGGAGATGATTATGGTTAGGTTCTCTACATACCTGCTGAAGTAATTGAATTCCGACCCCTACTGCTAAAGCGTGCTTGACTCCCGGTTCAAAGAGATCCTTCCAACTTGGTCCCATGGCAGTTTCGGCCGGATGAACCATAGCCGGTCCAACTGGATGCTGCTTCATAAGCTCAGTGGAATAAAGAGCCGGCTCACTCACCAACGCAGCAGCTTGGACATACTCACTGTCTTCAGGGGCTTCAGCACCAGGAAGAGAAACTACTGATCCACGCATCGATCCAGGTGTACCCGCTGAGTGTAAATAAATTCTTTTAAAGCCCCCTTGCTTTTTCCCATCCGGACCTTCTTTTTCAGACAATTGCCATGCTATCTGCCAACCACCACCAATACCCATGCTACCGACTTGTTCTCCGGTAGTTGATTGCATTAGACTACCATGTCTTAGGCTTGTAAGAGTACCGTGGGCAGCTGGAACTATGTCCTTGTCCAAACTGGTTGTTTGCCGGGAGATCAAAGGACTATGCAAATTGTCATCTGAATCACCATCGCCACCATCGGATTGGTAGTCCTCGCCCTCTCTAGGAACAATATCGTCATCCCACTCTTCGTTTCTAGCTTGATTACCTCCAACGCTGAACATGCTACCAAAGTGCGGAAAAAGTGCGCTACGCATACTTCCTGTTTCCGGAACCTTCTCATGGACACTTCCAAAGAGGGTAACAAGAGGATCAACAAGACCAAGAGCACTCTGAGAAGCTACGCTTCCATGCCGAGACACAGAACCTAGAGTACTCTGTCCAGTGACAGGTCTGGCCACCCAGGAAAGACCTTGTTCGGCTCCATATAACTTGATTTGATCTTTATCAGCAGATATATCTTGGTCTTCGATGTCCTCGTTGGCTGGACCAATTATGTACTCCTCTATCGAGGTTTCACCTCCAACACCAAGTCCCTCAATTAGCAATGCCATCTCACCTGTTCATTTCAAATAATATCAGTACCATCCGCAAGATACATCATTATTCATCATATAGCAGCTCCATGGTGAGAGTAATTTAAAACTCCGAGAAAAACAAAAAAGTCTCAAAATTACATAATGCATCAGTTACTAAGAAAAGAGCGACTGCAGATAACTAACCAGCAACATCTTCCCTGCCACGTAGTCTCTGCAAAACTTTTTTCGCCTCGCTCATTCGCCCTTTACTTACCAGCCATCTTGGTGACTCGGGCAAGAAGAAAACAGTTAATGCAAAATAGATAAGAGATGGAATAGAAAGAACTCCAAGCATAATTCTCCAATTCGGTAAGTCCGTTAACGACATTCCAAAAACCATGCAATATGACAAAAACATTCCAATAGAACCAGTAAACTGCGGAAGGGTATTCAACAATCCCCTTATTTCGGGTGGTGCAGTCTCGGATATGTAAACTGGGACCAGAGTTACTGCTAAACCAACCCCAAACCCATCCAAAAGTCTTGCCAATAGCAAGATAAAAACATTAGGAGACCATAACATTACAAGACCACTAAGACAATAAAGAACGGACGAGATTATTAGCATTGGGCGGCGACCTAGCCAGTCCGATATTCCTCCTGAGCATGTAGTAATGCATGTGGCTCCGATAAGAGACATGGCTACAATCAGACCCTCTATAGTCGGTTCGCTTTCCAATTTAAACTCTCTCTTTATGTATAGAACAGCGCCTGCAACGCAAAATGCAAAGAGCATAACTAATTAATCAATCTAAAGTCATGGATCTTTGACATATAAAACTTTAAAATCTAGTATCTTAGTCCAAAAATCTGAATTTTCGGTGTTGAACTACATAATATATAGAGAGTAGTTCATGAAACCAACGAGGATAACAAACTAATCAATCAAAAGAGACAGGAAAACACAGGAACTAACTACATATGTTAAACCTTAAGGAAAGAAAAACGCCCCATCAATATAATTTGATCATCAACTCAAAATCACGATAGATGATAGATCTAATTAGTCCAAAATACTGAATTTTCTATGTCGAACTGCATATGTATATCGGTTCATGAAACCAATGATAGCCAATTAATCAATCTAAAGAGATGCCAAAACACCGTTTAGATTTAAGTAGAGGGCTGCATATATTAATCATGGAGAAAAGGGAAACCACATCAGTCCAATTAGATCAACAACATGAATTCACCCTAGATCTTTGACATATGAAATCTATCAGTTTAGTTAAAAAGACTGAATTTTCGATGTTGAACTACATACATATAGTGGTTCATGAAACTGATGATAGCCAATTAATCATATCTAAAGAGATGGCAAAACACCCTTTAGATTTAAGTAGAGGACTGCATATATTAATCATGGAGGAAGGGAAAACCAGATCAACAACTCGAATTCACCATAGATCTTCAACACACGAAAGCTATCGTTCTAGCCCAAAAGACTGGATTTTCGATGTCGAACTATATACATATAGCAGCAGTTCGTGAAAGCAAAGATGATAACCAACTAATCAAATCTAAAGAGATGGCAAACACCATTTACATCCAAGTAGGGAAAAAGAGCAAAAACCCCATCAATTCAATTAGGAACTCAAATTCACCATAGATCTTTGACATAAGAAACCTATCATATTAGTTTGAACTATGATGAACTTGAATTAGATACATATAACAATTCATGAAAGCAATGAATTCACCTGCAATGGTAGCATTATCCCATCCTTGCAACAAGTTACCAATAGCCGCTACAACAGCTACAAGCACAGCTCCACTCATCTTTTTTCCCAGAAAACAAAAAAATCCCAAAATCCACTCAACAGTGACACTTAACCAAGTACCCTGAAATGTAAACAAATAAAACCCAGATCATGGATCCAAAAAAACAACTAGAACCAGTGCCTGAAGCAGCATCTGTAGAGCATATCAGATCACAATTTTCCAAACACCGTGAAAAAAAATCTATCTTTTGTTGTTTATGTACTAAAAGAGAGAGAACACAAGAAACTCAGATGTCTAAATCGAATATAAAACCAAAAAAGAAAAGCTAAAGTTTACCTGGGGAAGTAAAAGCGAAGGCAGATAATAGCTGGAAACAGGAGCATAAAACAGGGTGATAAAAGAGTTTCAAGAATCATCAGATGTACAAAAAGACACAACAGACTGCCATCAGCCTTTGGAATCAAATAAAAAAGTGGTGCTTGGTGATTGGGCTGATGAGGTTTAGTTTATTTTATTCATTTCTGATTTTTTTATTATAAAAAAAAGGTAAGTGATCATCATCGTCAACAAGTGAGCAAAGGAAAGGCAAAGAGAGGAAGCCAACATGAATATTATATAAATATTGTATATATATAATATATTCATATTTTTAATTACATTAAAATATATAATATTTGTTATTATTGATTAATAATTTAATTAGAGTCAGACTAATTCAATATTTGAACATAAAATTTGATATTAAGAAAGACCAATAATTTATGTAATAAAAATCAAGAGATTGAATGATTTATTTTGGATTCTATTTATATTTTAGAAAAAAGGAGTAAACTCATATTAGTCATCAAACAATTAGTTAGTGTTCTGTTTTAGTCATTAAATTAAAATATCATAAATTTAATGCTTAGTATAAAAAAAATAAGTGTCTTAACTATATTGTTTTTCCCATTTAGGTATCTAAACTATTTTTAAGTGTTTCAAACGTAATAGCTGTTAAAAAATCTTGTTAGGTAATACACGTCGTATTTTGATGATTTTGATAATTTTATTTAAAAAAATTAAAAAATAATTTTTTTAAAATCCACCAGTCTTCCCCGTCTCTCCAGTTCCCCCTCCCTCTCCCTCTCCCTCTCCCTCTCGTCTCACCAGCCCCCCTCCCTCCCTCCCGCCGCCCCCTCTCTCCCCGTTCCCTCTTTCTACGGTAGCCGTCCCCTCTCTCGTCTCATCCATTATATCTCATACTTATGAGTTCATCATTTGACTCTAGATAATAAATATTTACAAAAAAAAAACTTTTTCCATATTTTTTTTCTTCTAAAAAAAATCATATGTTTTTTTCTCCACGTTCATTGAGTTTAACATTGTCTCTATTACACATGACTCTTCGTCCAAAACTAATCAAAATAAAATTTCACGAATCATCAAATACCACGTTGTTCATCAACAAGAACAACTCTCATGAGGAAGAACCACGCCATTGAATATGTCAAGAACCAATATCATGCATGTGATCATACTGCCCATCTCATTGAAACGTGCATCAGCTTCAAGAATGTCATAAAACCGAGTTTTGGTACTAAATAGATTTTTTATTTTTAAAAAATACTTTAAGTACCAATTAAGTATTTGTTGAACTCTTTTCTTCTGAAAATTTGATTCTTGGTAGGAAAAGATAAGATTAAATTCAAATTATTTATTATAGCGGTTATTAGTGAATGGTTATTGTTGTAGCTTGAGAAATAGACGTCTAACGTTCTCAAACACTAAGAAGATGACGTATTTGTCTTAAAGAGACAAACTTCAACTAGGGATGACAACGGGTCAAGTCTGGTCTGGTTTTGGTCAACCTGACCCTAATCGAAAAATATATATACTTCACCTGAATTCAATCCAACCTAGAAAAATATATCATCCACTCGAATCTAATCTGACCTAAATTTTTAGAGTATAAATATAACATGACTCAATCCAACATGATATAAAATAAGAAAAATAGATATGGGGTATTGTAGCAATCATCGATACACTATTACCCTTGAGTCAGGTCGGGTTAGGGTTTTTCCACCCTCCACCCAACCTAACCTGAACCTGTTTTTTTTTAATCCTATCCTATCAATTTGGGTCGGTTCGAAATCTGTCGGTTTCAGATTAAATTGTCATCCCTAACTTCAACAAATCTTGTTAACAATTCAATTATGCTGTGAATTATTTTACACCTTTAAAGTCATGGGACAAGTTGTTTAACTTTAAAATAAATAGGGTCTTAAAAAGTAATTAAATCATGAAAATTAAGAGATTAAGGGTGTAATTTTAGTAATTTTAAAATTCAAAGGTCTTAAAAAATAATTAAACCAGAAAAATTTAGGGTATTACATTAATTTTAAAACTGAAATTATCTTAAAAACCAATTATACAAAAACTTTTGAAAGGGACAATGACTTAATTACAATAGTTTCAGGACTACCAATGATTTAAAGGGTAATTAGACCACCAAAGTTTGGGGCATTAGCCTTCCCACCTTTTTAGAGTCATCGCCACTCCTATATCTTTTGCTCAAGTGAACCTCCATGAGGCTTCTGAAGCCGCTATTCTTCAAAATCCTTGAAGATTTTGAAAGTTTTACATTCTCTGGACGACTTTCTGTTTCAGATTAATATTTTTTTATATTAATATTATTTATATCCAGTTATTATTGAATTATTATTAAATTTCTTTAAATTTATTTAATAATATGTAAGATCAAATTTAAATCACATAATTTAAATTATATAAAAATTGGTTCTAATATATTCGATTAATAAAAAAATCTACATATCAAGATAATATTTGGATCATTATGTGAAACTTGTTTTTATCAATTGATATGCGACCTTTGAAGAATCAAGAAGTGGTGATTAGGCAGAGTCCAAAAATAAAAGTATACATCAGAATCTTCTGGCATTTTCACTTATTTAAACAAAAAAATAAAATAGATTCAATATCTCAGATTTTATTATTTTCCACGAAACAATGTCTTGATTTGATTTGATGCTATTAAAAAGGCAAACTGGGAGCTCTGGTGAAATTGGAAATTTAGAAAATATCACTAGTATTTTTCAATATCCCTTGACGTTTAGTGAGGAGAGTTTTTATTTTATTTTTTCAAAATAATCAATATTTAATTAATTATTTAATTCAAATTAAATATTAGAAAAATGATATTCTAATTTAATTTTTATTTTTCATAATACATCAAGTGTCAAATTTATAATCTTATTTAAAAAAATCTAATGTCTCATTTTACTATAACAATTGATAATTAATTATTTAAATTTAGAATTTTAAATAATTATTTAATTATACAAATTAAAAGTAAAAAGTCACCCATCAATTATGTGATATAAAAAGTTATTATATTTGCTCTTTAATTGGCTTCCTCGCCCATGTAGGGAGTTGGAAAAAAAATTACAAACATAAACTAATTACATAAGTAGGATATTTCTTCTAAGATTGTCAAAATACATAAATTAATCACTTAAGAACAAAAAAAATATCATATTAGAAAATTAATAACTTAATTAAAATACACGAATAAATAATAAATATAAATAAACATCATCATCGACGTTGAAAGGTAAACAACATCGACACTAACATAAAAGCTATATAACAGTGATTACTCATTGACAAACTCACATTACCACAACGTAATGACAATTTATCTTCAATAATTGCGAGTGCTTATTAATATCTAACTTGAAAATTCAAAATAAGAGTAAATGTATAAGATAACGAACAAATTTAATCTAAATTTAAAGAAACCGAGTCAAAACTTTTAAAAATATATATATACTTTTATATGAAAAATCAGTACATATTTCTATAATTAACAATAACTAATTATGTCAAAAAATTCTAAATAGTAATAATAATGGCGACGACAACAATAATAAAATAATAAAAAAGTCTAAAATAATATTATTACAAATGGACTTAAAAAATAGTATTACTTATGATAATTGCATCCACTAATGACCTTTATTAATTTCTCGTGATAGGATTTTATTTTATTTTTTGATTAAGTCGTGATAGGAATTAAATAATAATTAAAATCCAATTTAATAATGGCTAATTACGTATCTTTACTTTTTTTTTCTTTTAAATTTAAGCATTTGATCATAACCAATTATTTAAAAAATAGTTATTAAATTTTTTGAACTATTTTTTATAATATTAATTATTTTAAAAATATTTTTATATTAATCTTAATATTTTAAACATTAATTTTTTTTTAAATCATCAAATAATATTTTAAAAACCAAATTAAAAGGTTTATGGTGAGAACGTCCGGTTGTTGGTGCGTCATTTGGCTTTTACGTTAATAATTGATTATACAGTGAAAGAAATAAAGTTATGTTGGGGTTAGTGTTTAAATAAATATATATTTTATATAATACGGAAAATAGCTTTTATTATTTAATTTAAAAAATTATTTAAAAATCATCTACCAATAAAAAAATCAGTCGAAAAGAGAAAATAAAATTAAAAATTAATGTTGGAAATGGAGTTTCAGGACATTTGACATTAAAAATATTTATAAAAAAAATAGGAATTGGGGAAAAAAGGTACAAGTGGACGGAGGAAAAGGAAAAAAAAGGAAATGCATTGATGTTTTATAAGCATTTTATTATTATTAGTTGACTTGAGTTTTTTTTTTATTGATTCATATAATTCAAATAAGATATTCTTTAAATGTCTTTATAAAGACGAAATTATAATATCAACTTAAGGATGACAAAATCAAAATAAAAAAAATTAGGAGGTCCAAAGTAGGTATATGTCTATATATATTTTTAATAAAAAAACTAGGAAGACCTCTAACTTTTTCCTTAAACCATCTCAACTCAATCTGGTCCATTTATAATGGATAAAATTGAATTTTTAATCTTACTTAAAGTATCTAATGTCTTATCATAATAGATTAATTGTTGATAGTTGATTGAGTTTTAATTTGATTGATGTTGTTATCATGTAATTACAGTTTATTTAAAGGTTTAAAAATATGATAACTAATTTAAATATTACATAACATGGTCATTTTTTAAAAAACAAAACAAAACATTGTCAACAAAGAAAATGTAATAAAATTATGGTTGGGCCTAGGCTAACAGAGAAAGAAAAAAGAATTTTGCTAATTAGAGATATTTATTTAAACGATTCCTAATTAGAGAGGGGAAAATGAGAATTTTGCTCTCAATAAATATTAAATCCAAAATTTAGGAGTTTTTAATCATATGCAATAGAGATTGTTAATTTGAAATATTTGTGCTTATAATTAGGGGTGTGCAAAAAAATCCGATCCGATCCGAAAATTCGGATATCCGATCCATTTTTTAATGTTCGGATAGTTCAGATCGAGTATCCAAATTTTTTTTCGGATTTTCGGATCGGATATAGATCGATCAAAATCCCATTTCGGATTATCCGAAAACCCGAAAAAATTTGGACTATATTATTAACCCAGAGCTGTTTGAGTTATATCACAGGTGCAGTTGAATTATCTGGCGGTGGCGTCGGATATGGGGAAGGTATTCGACTGGTCTTCTGGGTTGGCTCTCATGTACTTCCCTTTGTGGACGGTGCTCTTCATGGCTGCTTTCATGGTACTTGTTGGAATCCAATGGCTCGTCATTTCTCATCTCATCTCGTTGTCTTATATACTGGTACGCCCCCCGTCCTACTCTTTCCATTGAATTCAATTATAATAGTCTTACTTACAGCTAGAAATTAGATTCCTGGCCTTCTCAAATCTCAATTTCAGATTCATTCATTGGGTTTGTTTTGCATAACCTAATTTGTTTGATTCATATGCTTTCTAGTTTCACCATATCTTTGTTAAATTGGTAAATCATAAAAGCAATTAAGTGTTTCTTATTTGATTAATGCTTGTATTATGTTGATTTTTTTGAACTTTTTGCAACAAAAAAAAAATCGGATTCGGATATTCGGATATCCGATCCGAAATTTTGGATATCCGATTTTTTCGGATCAGATACGGATCACTACTTTAAGTATCCGAAATTTTCGGATATCCAAAAATTCGAATCGAATAATATCCGATATCCAATAATGCACACCATTACTTACAACCTTACCATTAACTTTATCTAGAATCACAATAAAAGCTCAAAGGTATAGTAAATTAAAATATGATCGAGATATTTTCTAATAATTATTGGCACGAAAAACGGGTAACTTAAGATCCTATAATGAAAATGTTAAAAACCTAACAAAATAACTTAAACAACATATAATTACGAATAAATTTGACTGCATCGATAAACAAACCATAAAAGGTGATTAAGTTATTTAAAGAACACCGGTAAACTGCAAATAAGAGTCGTGCGACGTGAAAAAAATATCCACAAACGTAAATCGTGTATTCAAATTCAATCCGATGGTCCAAAATATGGAAGATAAACATGATAACAAATAAGCGCCGTCTCAATCAGTCGTGCTCATATTAAATCTAACATTTTAAAAAATATAAACAAAAGCAACAAAATTAAACTACTAAAAACGTGTCACAAGATAAAAAAAAATGTGTAAAAATTAAATGAAAACATATCATAAAAGTCAAATTATTTAAAATTAAAAGAACAAAAAAAGGTACAAATTGGTATAAGAAAATAAAAAATATATATATCAACTTTCAAAACAACTTTTTTAACTTTATTTATATAAAATAAATTTAAAAATACGAAATAACATTAAGAAAACAATTTTTTAACTTTTTTATTTAAATTTAAATATTTAAATAAATACAATAAAACAGAATGCATGAATTGTATATAATTCAGGCATTGACATTTTTCATGGGAATATGCTTAGAAACCTAAAAGAGATGTTGGAAATTGCATTGCTTTATTGTATTGAACGAGTTTATGAGTAGAAATAGAATAAGAGTGTTTAGTGAACATTTTTAAATAGTATATTGAATTTAAAATTTATAAATTGAAAATACAATAAATTGTCATCTAAAATTAAATAAAATATGATTCTATTTTAAATTTAATCAGAATTTTATTATCACGAGACATTGGAATTTAAAAAAAAATAAGCTTTTGACCTAAACTAAATTTTCTAATTTAATTTAAACAGTTGATTGAACTAAAAAATATTAAGTGTAAAGTATACAAATGATCATTGACTATAAGACGTCGTTTTATTGAATCTTCTTATCAATAAAAGTTATTGTATAGTCTTCCAATTATATGATAATATTTTGTTAAATCATCTGATTATTAAAAGTTATAAAATGGTCACTCGACTATTCATATGTTTTAAACTCGTCATTTTTCGTTAAAAAATTAACGTCCGTATGAGCTGAAAGTTAACATGCTAACTGGAATATTGTAAAATCATATTTTAATGATGTCTATTGGCATCATATTTTAATGATGTCTATTGGCATCATCATTGCTTTTAAGTATTGGTTCAACGACATAATGTTTAAGCACGAGCTTGACGATATAATATAAACAGAGAATCTATCTATAAAATATAGTTCAAATGATTTTGGAACCAGATTTTAGTACATCCCATTTAACATGTTTATGTCAAATTCAGACTGTCGCCAATGTTTTAACGAAAAAATATTGGTTTGGAATAAATGAATAGTCAGGTGATCATTTTCTAGCTTATGATAGTAGAAGACTCAACAAAATACCGCCCTATTGTCAGAAGATTATTTTATAACTTTTAATAGTAAGGAGATTTAATAAAGTAGTACCTTATAGTCGATGTACCACTTGTGTATTTTACCCAATGTTATTAAAATCGGACCGGACCGGCCGGTTCGACCAGTTGAACCGTGAACCGGTGGCCTGTCCGGTCCGGTTAACTCCCAAAACCGGATTAGCACAGAACCGGTAAAGAACCGGAAGAACCGATTGAAAACTGTGAAAACCGGGGTGAATCGGCTAAAAACTGGCAAAACTGGTTTGAACCGTCGGTTCACTTTTTTTCTTTAAAAAAAAATTAAACCAAACGACGTCGTTTGTTCAACGAGCCGAGTCAAATTCGAGTATTGCTGAGCTCGACTCGAACTCGAAAACTTTAAAAGTAAGCTCAACTCGACTCAAAAACTCACGAGCTAAAAATTATCAACTCGAAATATAATATTAAAACTTGAAGTCGAAAAGGCTCGAACTCAAAAAAAAATTTAGAAGTTCGATTGAAGCCTAAAATTTGAGCTCAATTGAAGCCTAAAATTTGAGCTCAATTGAAGCGAAAGAATAGTTCGCTTTGTGCTCACCAAAAGGCTCCATGATTTTGAATGTCAAATTACCTCTATTATTTATAGAAGTAAGTTTGGATGCTCTTCTATATTTCTTAGCCATGTGGGATTGTTTTGTTCTCATATTTTTACTATTTAAACTTTTGGGATACTCTTCTATGTTTCTTAGACATGTATGATTGTTTTTTTTTAAACAATTAAACCAAATGACATCATTTGTTATGATTTTTTAAACCCCAATTTTTTTTTTTAATTATAGTTAGATAATTATATTTATTATTTAATATGGTTTACCTTAAATATTATGTTGTAGTTGATTTGAATCATTTTGTTTCACTTAATTTTATGAATTTTCATTTATACATGTTATGACTTGTGATATTTTTATACCTTTTAATATTGTAAACTTTAAAAAAGTGTTACATATATATTAATATTGCTTTGAATATTATGTAAAATTTAAAAAATATATTATTTTATATAAAATTCAGTTCAATCACGGTTGAACTCGATTGAACCAGTGAACCAATATATTCACCGGTTCAATGTCCGGTCCGATTTTAAAAACATTATTTTTACCCAAAAATTAAATAAATTAGTTTAATTATTTTAATTACAGAGCTTCTTCTTCAAATATGGTTGGTTGTCCCTTTTTTCCCATATGTATGGGGTAAGGGGAGGTAAGATAGTAGGCTGCCCCCAACACCAGGTTGAGAGCAGCTTCCGTAGGAGACCTCCAAATTATGAAATGCCCTCCGTGGGACTTGATCCCACGACCTCAAGGTTTAGAACCTTCTTCTTCAAATATGCAAAACAAAAAAAAAATGCATTTTGCAAGAGTTTGACCAAAATAGCCTTAAGCTGAGACAAGCCGTTTATCCAGTAAACTCGTAATCCGCGTGAGCATCACGTGGACATGCACTAGTGTCAGTACAAACTTCCGTCGTGGTCGTTTCCCCCAACAGAGAAAAGTCAACCCTATTGTACTCGCGTATATATGTTTTCTTATAGGCGATTTTCCAAAAAAAAAAAAAAAAACATCGATGATCGGTATATTTATCGATCTAACATCGGTCAGATTATATTTTTTGATCTAACACTCGTAGCAGTAAAGTGCGCCCCCTGAACCGCGTTATACGTTGATTTGGCGCCACGTGGGTATAACGTGCGCCCTGCCCCGCGATATACGATGATCTGACACCACGTGGGTATAGCGCGCCCCCTGATCTGCGCTATACGCCACATAGGGGTATAGCGCAGATCAGGGGCCGCGCTATACGCCGTACCAAAATTATATTTAACGCGGTCTCTGATCTGCGCTATATAATAATTACATATAACGCGGTGCAGGTACCGCGCCTTATATGTTTATAAATACCCCGCATCTCTCCTTACATCTCCTCGCATCTCTCATCTCTTATAAATTAATACAACAATTCCGTCAACGAGTAATAATTCTGGTAATCTTCTTATATTTGATTTAGAAGTTCGTGCGGTTTTTCGTTATAAGGTAATTATACTTTTTTAATTATACTTATGGTTTATTATCATTATTTGAAAAAATATTATATTTATTATTTTTAATTAATTTTTATGTTTGTAAAATTGAAAAGCGGGAGCATACGTCGAAATAGTTTTGCGATGCAGGTAATAATATAAAATTATATTATTTAAATTATTTACGTTGATGTGTAAAAAAAAAATTTTGTTATATTTTCGTTCTTATATAATTTATTTAATCAGGTTTGTTTAAGTTATTTTTTTGCAGATATAATATTGCCGTACTTTAAACTCAAAGAATGGCGCGACTTTCAGCTATTGTTTATTATGATGGTGAAATTCGAGAAGATGAAACCGGCGTTGTTTTCGTATCAAATGAGCGTGTTAAAATATCATTCAAGAGAAACATAACTCTTGAGGAGCTGATAACGAAGATTTCGAGGAAGATTCATGTTGGAAGTAACAGAAGAATGTCGTCGTTGCAGTACAGATTTCCAACATCATTGTTGCCATTAACTTATACAGCGTTCGAACTTTCGAACAATGATGATGTTCAAATGATGGTTGAAGCTCAAAGTAATTATTCAAACGCCGCTATTGAGATGTATGCACATTTTGTTCAAGTGTGTGCTGTTCGGGGTCAATCTTTAAGCTCACACTATGGGCTGGCTGAACAAGTTGATCAAGTTGACAGTCCGACTACAGTAATGCGTAATGATTTTAATGCCATAATGGGGAGACATTCATCCGCAACTCCTTACGATATGTACCGAGGTGGGTCTACGAACAATCCGTATGGCAACACCAAGTCCAATTCAAGGGGAAGGCATTCATCTGCAAATTTCTTTGACCATATGGAGATGCCATCGATACAACTATCTGTGCAGTTTCCATTTGACACGATGACTTCAAGCTCCAGGGGGAGGCATTCGACTGCGAGTTTTTTCTATCTCAATGTCGATATGCCTTACAGTTCAAGGGGAAGGTGTGCAAGTAGTAGGTTATTCGACCTAAATGTGGAGAGCATGGAGGAACCATCATCTCCACCAGAAAAACCGCTTCGTGAGCCTGGTGCGGATGGTGCTGAGACTGGACTATTCATTCACCCAGAATCACCGCAATTCAACTCCGATGATGATAAAGTTCCAGGAAATGTGGCACAAATTGACCTTCCTGCACACATGTATGAAGCTGATTATGGTGCAATGTACGGGCCATAATTTGCGGATATGCCTCATCTCGGTGACTATGGATATTACTCATCAATAAATAATGGTGAGTTATCTTTAGGCATGGAGTTTTCAAGCAAAGAAGAAGCGATGATGGCTATCAAAAATTACAATATCCGTAATTCTGTTCAGTTCAGAGTCAACCGATCGACGACCGAAAAATATGTATGCTACTATGCCCGACGCGAAAACGGATGCAATTGGATGGTTCGCGTATCGAAAATGAAGAGGAAAAACAACATATGGGAACTAACAGTATACAACGGTCCTCACACATGTTGTGCTGGAGGGGTCAACCAAGATCATCCCAACTTGGACTCTGAAGTGATATGCCAAGCCATCATGCCCATGGTAAAAGCAAGCTCTCATATAGCTGTTGCAGTGTTGATTTCAGCTATACAATCGCAGTATGGTACACCGTCTCCTATAAAAAAGCTTGGTTGGCAAAACAAAATGCCATTGTCAAACTTCATGGCGAATGTGATGCATCTTACAACGAACTTCCAGGTTGGTTTAGGCTGGTGCAGACGTTGAATCCTGGGATAATTGTGGACTTCGAAACCTCCTATGCATACCATATTGATCGAGTTATTCGCGATCGATGCCAATTCTACTGGGTTTTTTGGAGTTACACACAGTGCGTTAATGCTGCCAAATACTGTAAGCTTGTGGTCCAGATCGACGAGACTTTCTTGTATGGAAAATACAAGCAAGTTTTATTATTGGCAGTTGTCCAAGATGACAATCATAACATTCTTCCAGTTGCTTTTTCTCTCGTCGAAGGAGAAGATACAGATTCTTGGGCTTTTTTCCTTCGAAATTTACGTGCACATGGTATCACGAGGGAAAAAATCTGTGTCATTTCAGATCGCGGAGCTGGGATCAAAATAGCAATGGAGTCTTTGGGTCCAATGTGGCAACCACCCTTTGTCCAACATAGGTATTGTCTCCGACACATTGCTGCGAACTATTATGGAAGGTACAAGAAGAATGATGAGCGTCAATTAATTGTGCGCATGGGTAAGTGAAAGCAAGTTAGTAAGTTATACATTTTTTGATCATTTTAATTTTGCAAAGAAAGCAAGTTAGTAAGTTATACATTTTTTGATCAGGTTACGAACTACTTCCTCGAACGTTTGAATCAATGCTTCAAGATTTGCGGGCGAAAAACGAGGAAGGATACGATTACATCAGCCTCATCGATAAAGAAATGTGGACGAACGCATATGATGGTGGATATCGATATGGACACATGACGACCAACTTGGCTGAGGCAATCAATTTAACCTTAAAGGGTGCACGTCACTTACCCGTAGCGACTTTGGTAAAAACTACATATTTTCGTTTGGGGGCGCTTTTTGCGAATCTCGGGGGACAAGCTCAAACCTGGATGCAAGGCGGTCATGTTTATCACCATAGATTAGTTGCAGATCTACAGAAAAAAATAGTTGCATCAAATGGAATGTCTGTAACAAGCTTCTCAAGAAGGCATGAAATGTTTCGTGTCACAGAGTTGCCGTGACCTCTTCAAGGGATTGAAGCTGTGTCGTTAAGAGTAAATCTAAGGGACAGAATGTGCGACTGCGGGTTTTTTTCAAGCTCTGAAGTATCCATGCTCTCATGTGATAGCAGCTTGCTCACATACACGTCAAGACTATAACCAGTTTGTGGATCTCGTATACCTATTATCTGAAGTTTTTAAGGTATACGAATTTGAGTTTCCCCCCATAGGTAATGACAAAGACCCTGATGAGGTTCAAGATTGGCTTCCGATTGTACCAAATCCGAGTTTATTGAGGGAGCGTGGTCATCCAAAATCCAATCGAATTCATTGCGATATGGATATTCGAGAAAGATCTAGACAAGACAGAAGATGTGGCCATTGTAGAAACCCAAGACACACTAGAAAAACATGTCCACTTCAAGTTAATGTCATTCGATAATCGCTGATGAAGATTAAAAAAACGAACACAATCATTAAATTTTATCAAACTAATAACAATTTGGTATTTAAATACAACAAACTTACAATAAGAATTAAATGGTAAATGATAACCAAATTACAATAACTAATGTTAAATGGTAATAAACAAAATTAACTTAAATATATTAAAAAAAGTCCAACAAATTTAACAAAATAAAGTAAGTATTAAATGAGAAATAATAAAAAATTACAATTAAACAAAATAAAGTAAATACAAATATAATAAAAAAAATCTATCGATGCCTGCGTCGCGAATGTGTTCCGCAGGGCGGTGGCTGTCGGTCTCGAGGAGGATTTCTTCGTATCACTGGTTCTGACTTCTCACTGTCATCATTATCGTCGTCATCGTCGTCACCATCGTCATCGTCGTCCTGAGCAGGTACATTAGGTTGATGAGGAGCTGATGACGATGAAGCACCTCCATAGAATAAGGACCCTGGAGGTGTATGACTGACTATCCCACCGACCTGCGAAAATTGGGAAAACCCAGACATCGCTGAGTGTGAAAACTGTACAGGAGGTGTCTGTGCTGTGGCCATGGGTGATGAGGCTGAACCCGCCAAATATCCAGCATATAAACCCCAAGTCAGATCTACAAACATAGACCCATAATAGCCTCCAGGATGGGTCATCTGTGACGGTGGAGGTGGCGGGGGTCATAAAACCAGGTGAAGGCGGCGGCATCTGGTAATGGAAAAGTGATGGCGACATCATATATGGCTGCGACATCATATATGGTTACGGTGGCTACTGAGAAGGTCCTACTGGTGCAGCTGAGGATGAACCGGAAGCACCTGTTCTCCGTCTACGAGTCGGGGGACGATGGTGCTGTGTCGGTGAACGTCTCTGTCGACGTCGTAGAAAGGTCTGCCCTAGTACATCCTCGGGAAGTAGAAACGGTTTCCCGTTACTGTTGAACCATTCATAATAATCCTCAGCATACATCAAGAAGTCAGTAAAAATGGGCTTTCTACGTGGAAGGCGCCGATGTCGATCCTCCCTCAACACGACCCACTCATGATGCCTCACCAACCAATCTGTATCTGTCTTGCCGCGTCTATCTAAGCTATGCAACTCGTCCATATTGCGAGGTGTTCCGGAATTGGTTAAAAACAACCAAACTGCCGGAGCACTCGATTAGTGGAGTGCCACTCGACGGTCGCATAACAGATCAGAGGGACCATCGCCATCCAAACATCTAATGGACCCCTCAACTCAGGTGGGATCACCGCCCTCACATCATCAGTAGAATATGTCACCCATTCAAACTAAAACAAATAATATATAATTTTTATCAAAATAATAATCTAATTATATAACTATAATCTAAAATCGATTTTTATACATTAAAATTCATACCTGTGTGCCAACTTTCTGATCGATTAGCACCCTAATTTTTTCTAAATCATCATGTAGCTCCTGATGATTTTTCTTATCAGTAGACCACCTATTCAAGAAAACAAATTTGTTATACGCTGTATAAAATTATTAATATATAAAATCAGTTTTATAATTACCTCAGAAGTAGTGGAAATACGAATGGGTTCTTCACAACAGGACATAAAAAGTGCAATCGATACAATGCCCAAGACTGCAGCAGCAGGAGACATCCACCGATAGCATTACGTCTGTAGTCAGTGACTCCATACATCTCCCTGTACAGCAAAGCCAAAACTGCCGAGCCCCAACTGAATGATCCGGCGAGACGAAAGTCGCTAAGATGTCGCAACCACATGCAGTGAACTAGGTTGCACGATTTGTCCAGCATCAGCAACCCTCCTATCAACTGCAGTATGCATGCCCGTGCATACATCTTAACCTTATCCTCAGAGGCGTCTGCGCTCAACTCCCGAAAATTGGCATCTAACCAATTTAACGGTATCCTACCTCCGATAAAATTTTCCGGGACACGTCCTAGACTATCCCAACACAAAGTAGTCCAAGAACCGGAAACTATCCCTGATATCACATCTCCATCCACCGGAAGCCCCAGGTGCATAGAAACATCCTCAAGAGTGATCGTGCACTCTCTGCACGGAATATGGAATGTGTGGGTCTTCGGCCTCCACCGCTCTACTAAGGCAGTGCCCCTAATATCTACCTATGTAACCGAATCCAACCTCTACTAAATACGATAAGACACGGCTGGGTATCACTAACTTAAGATTCCTAATAAAAGGATCTAATACACGGTCATTCTCCTAAAAATAAATAATTACAAAAATTAATTCTTACTCTAATAATCATGCATTAAATAAACCAACTAATTATTACTAATAATTTAAATTAAATTAAAACGTTAAAATATTACCGTATCAGCAAAGTGTCGAGATATTTAATTCTTAATCTAATAATCATGCATTAAATAAATCAACTAATTATTACTAATAATTTAAATTAAATTAAAACGTTAAAATGTTACCGTATCAGCAAAGTGTCGAGATATTTAATTCTTAATCTAATAATCATGCATTAAATAAATCAACTAAATATTACTAATAATTTAAATTAAATTAAAACGTTAAAATGTTACCGTATCAGCAAAGTGTAGAGATATATGATTTTTATCCGAGCGAAGTAGACTGTCTTCCATTATATATCTGCAAAAGAATTATATTAGTAAAATATTAAATAAAGTAAATACATAATAGTAAACATATTATAAAGCGTACCTTAAAAAGATAGAGTATTTGAGAGAAATTTAGAGAATTTGAGAGAATTTGGTGTGACAAAAGTGATTGAGGATGGGGGTATTTATAGGGAGGGTGAGGACGTGTATTTAGGGGTATAGCGCTCTTCCTGCACCGCGCTATAACCCACGTGTCAGATATCCAGGTATAGCGTGGATCAGGGGAAGGCTATACCAATGTGGCGCCAAATCACCATATATCGTGGATCAGGGGGGCGCTATACCCACGTGGCGCTAGATCAGCGTATAGCGCGGTTTAGGGGCACGCTTTACTGCTACAGGTGTTAGATCGAAAAATATAATCTGACCGGTGTTAGATCGATAAATATACCGATCACCGATGATTTATTGAGAAAATTGTCTTTCTTATATCTGCTTAATTCAATTTAATATATTTTTAAATTAATACGAATTAAATGATTGAGAGATTTTATTGTTATTTTTTTAAATTTTTAGGTTAATTTGTTATTATTTTTTGAATTCTTGAATTCAAATATTTATATGCAAAATTATAAATATTTATTATCAAATAATTAAAATAATTTATCAACTTTAGTAATATCAATTAAGATTGCATTTGAATCTATTATATTTATTTTTGTAACTTTTTAAAAATAGTTTATATATTTATTTTATGTTAAATTAACGTGTAACAATAAAAAAATATACATCCATCCAGTTTAACCGATGATTCCTAAAACAGCAACCCAAAAATAAACAAACAAGAAAAGAAAAGAAAAAAGAATAAAAATTCAAACATTAAACAATCCACCCTCCTCCATAGCCATTTCCTCCTTTGTATTTCTTTCTATCATCTCCTTTTTCCACTCCAAACTGGTAATTCTCCCATCTCTTATCTTAATTATTGTGTAAGTTTCCATGTTTGTAACTTGATCTCTGTTTTCATTTCTTTTTTGGATTTCTGAGCTGAAGATTTGTTCTTTTCGATTCATTTTAGCTGAGATTTCTCGTTAGTTTGACGTTTGATCTTGTTTCATGGTAGATGCTGTGTTAGAAATATGGTTATTTTGCTTATTTTCCTTTTCCTTTTTGGTTTCTGGGAAATTGTTAAAAATGAACCATTTTCTCGTTTTCCTCTTGCATATTCATTGTTTGAAACTATGACCTGATATGGGATTCTTTCAATATGCTTAGATTTGAGGTTCATTTCTGTTTAAAATTTGAAGTTTCCAATGATGGGAATCATCCAAAATTTACATATTTGAATTCCACTTTTTGTTTTGTTTGTTTTCAGTGTAAATTGATGATTTATCATTGGATGAAGGAAGCAAACTTTAATTGTTTCATGGGCAATTCATGCCGTGGATATAACAGGGAAGATCTTTATAACGGCGATGATATATCTTCAAAGCTTAGTAGTAGTACTACTTCTCGGCGTTCTTGTTCGAATAATCCCCCTAAGCCGTTAGTTCCCAAAAAATAGACCGAAGAAACCGATAACCATTTGACTGATTTTAGCTCCGACAAGCAAGGAAACATCATGAAACACGGTAATGATGACCAGAACTGTTATGTTATGGGTCATAAGACTCCCAACATCCGTGACCTTTACACTTTAGGCCCTAAGTTAGGACAAGGACAGTTCAGGACTACAAATTTGTGTACCGAGCTTTCTACGAGGATCGAGTATGCCTGCAAGTCGATATCGAAAAGGAAGTTGGTTGCCAAGGAGGATGTGGATGATGCTAGGAGGGAGATTCAGATAATGTATCATTTGGCTGGTCATAACAACATCGTGACGATTCAAGGCGCGTATGAGGATGCTTTGTATGTGCATATTGTGATGGACCTTTGCTCTGGAGGCGAGTTGTTCGATCGCATTATCCAGAGGGGACATTATACCGAGAGGAAGGCAGCTGAAATGACGAGGATTATTGTTGGGGTTGTTGAGGCTTGTCATTCCCTTTGGGTTATGCATAGAGATTTGAAGCCTGAGAATTTCTTGTTAGTTAACAAGGACGACGATTTCTCTCTCAAGGCGATCGATTTCGGACTCTCTGTGTTCTTTTAGCCAGGTAAGAAATTAAATGTTCCTTAGTTTTGAAATATATTTTTCTACCGAATTTGAAGCACCTTAAGTAGCTGGAACATAGACCAAGACAAAGTAATTAATGGACATTCTTAATCTTTTAACACTTACTGCATACAATGGTAAAAAACCCTATTTAGTTTATGCAATTCAATGCCGTCTAGAATCAGGTTGATTGACATAACCTATGGTTTACTACTTTAGGACAAGTTTTTACCGACGTGGTCGGAAGCCCTTATTACGTTGCTCCCGAAGTACTCAAGAAAAAATATGGACCGGAGGCGGACATATGGACTGCAGGAGTTATACTCTGTATATTACTAAGTGGCGTGCCACCATTTTGGGCAGGTATTTATGATGTTTTGTGATTCTGTATCAATACAAGCTTTAAAGTGACTCTGTCTGTTCTTCAGAAACGCAGCAAGGAATATTCGATGCCGTGTTGAAAGGGTTTATCGACTTCAGTTCAGATCCATGACCCCTAATATCTGATAGTGCAAAGGACCTAATCCGGAAGATGTTATGCTCTCAACCTTCAGAGCGTCTCACTGCTCATGAAGTATTATGTACGTAATATCATTTTGTATTCGTTTTAAGTAGTATGATTATGTAAAGATGCATGAAGTTGTTTGAGTCACTGCAACGTATGGTGTTCAATGTGCTGTTTCGAACTCGGTTCCTAGTCGATCTATATATTTAAGCACGTTTTTGATCTCAGCTATATTGTTTCCTGAAAATGTATCTTTGAACCAATAGTCCACCTTGATACAAAGTAATAAGTAGTTGTTTGCTGCCTTTGATTTTTGTTTAGGTCATCCTTGGATTTGTAAAAATGGTGTTGCCACAGATAAGGCGCTCGATTCAGCTGTACTTTCTCGTATTAAACAATTCTCGGCGATGAATAAACTAAAGAAGATGGCTTTACGGGTAAGATTCTCCAGATATGTGTGTCTGTGAATCCACATCTGTGTACAATGGAGATGAATGTACTACTTGATCTCATTGTGATGGAAAAAAAGTTATGCCTTTCTTTTGTACAATCAGGTAATAGCCGAAAGTCTCTCTGAGGAGGAGATTGCAGGTTTGAGGGAAATGTTTACTGCTATGGATACCGATAACAGCGGTGCAATCGCATTCGATGAACTCAAAGCTGGCTTGCGAAGATATGGTTCAACCATGAAGGATACAGAGATAAAGGCCCTTATGGATTCTGTAAGTTTGTTGTGAAACAAATATCGGAACATCAGTTTCATGTTCTTTTGTATATGTTTTTTTTCTCGTTCCTGCCCTTCTTTCAACCGTGAGGGATACAGAGATAACAATCTGAGCTCCTTTTTCTGTTCCGAGGCTGATATTGACAATAGTGGCACCATCGATTACGGAGAATTTATAGCTGCAACAGTTCACCTTAATAAACTAGAGCGCGAGGAACATCTTGTTGCAGCGTTCCGATACTTCGACAAGGACGGAAGTGGCTATATTACAGTGGACGAGCTTCAACAAGCTTGTGCAGAACATAATGTAGACATCAATTTTTTTCATTTAAAGTTATTATTATTAAAATTATTATTATTATTATTAGTATTATTATTATTATTATAATAATAATAATTATTATTATTATTTATTATTATTAATATTATTATATATTATTATTTAATAAATAATTACAAAACTGGAAGCCCATTTTACAAGCCCAAATCCCAGGCCCAACCAGAACCGACCCATACCCCAAATGGAAACCCTAAATTGATTTAGGGTTTCATCTAGGGTTTTCAAACCCTAGCCCCCAGCTGTTTCCAAGATCCCAGAAGGCCAGCCGCCGTCAGCATCATCAGCCGTTGGATCTGGCAAGATCCAACGGCCCAAAAGGGTTCCAGATTGCAAACCCTAGGGTTTTCAAACCCTAGCTGCCGCCTTCAGGTGTTCCACCCCGCTGTAGCCACGACACCATCGCCTCTTCGAAGACTCCAGAAACACCACGCCGGCCGTCCACGTCGCAGCTATGGGGTGAGTCACCACATAGTTTGGTGACTCACCAGAACTCATCTCTGGAACCGGTCCAACGAGAGCCTCGGTGGTGGCTATAAAAGCCACCCCCACCTGCAAGAAAGAGAGGGGACAACCACACACAGCAGAGAACAACATAAAACCAAAACAGAAAACAAAGAAAGAAGAAAGAAACTTACCCTTGGAGCCTTGACCACCGTCGGAAGCACTAAACATCGCCGGAGAACAGAAAATACCGAAGGTATTTTTGTAGATTTACTCCGATTAGGAGTCTTTTAGGGAAAACAAAGACCGGAATCGGTCTTAGGGCGTTTAGATCTACGTTTTGAGGGTGTTTTTGGTGAATTTCGACCACCGTTACGGTGGCCGGCGGCGGTGGCCGGCGGCGGAGTACGGTGGCCTATGACTGCCGGTTTCCCTCCGGCGAGGGAAACTAGAGAGAAACCAGAGAGAACTCTGGTTCTCTCGTTTTGAGAGAGAAAGAAATGAGGCAAATGAGAAGCTTGGCCCTTCGGGCCAGGCATTTAGGGTTTATAAACCCTCATCCATGCGACGTCGTTTAAGGGGGAGGAGTATCTGTGTAATTTAAGAAAGGATAAACCCTTTCCGCAACCCTTATAGTTTTGTAACTTTTCAATTTAGTCACTGAAATTGACTTTTAATCATTTTAATTTAGTGTTTAAATTTTATTTTATTATATTTTAACCATTAACTGTATTTATATATATTTAGGAAAATATCAAATTTAGTCCCTCATAGTTTATTAATTATTATTTTAATCACGTATTAATTAATTAGGTTAAATTACACTATTAATCATTATCTTTCATAATATTTAGAATTATTACCTTTATTTTTAATACTTTATATTTAGTTTTATAATTTTTGAATTTCTTTTATTTTGATCATTATTTAAATACAATATTATTTTGTTATTACTTTTATATTTTAATTATTGCTTTAATTATTATTATTATCTTAGTCATATAAATATATATATATTTTTTAAATAATAATTTTTATTTATTTTCGATATCAAAGAAAAGGGCAGTCCTAATATAACTGGATGTCCTATTCTGGTATTTTAAATAATTAAATATTATAAAAATTATAATTTAGTTTTATTTAAAATATTAAAATTTTAATATATTTTTAAAGAAGAGAGATGTCTTAAGATACCTAGAAGCCATTTTCTGATATTTTTGAATAAATAAATATCTTACTATATTAAAATAAATTTTTGTCATAAAAAAATGTTTGTCATTTATTTATTTTTTAATATTGAAGAAAAGAGCTGTCTTAAGGCACCTAGAAGTTCTTTTCCGATATTTTTAAATATATTTTAATTTTAAAATAATATAAATTTAAATTAAATATATTTTGAATTTTTAATAATAGAGACAATTTATAATTAAAAAGTACCAATTTTGGGCGTTGTAGGGGTGCTAATCCTTCCCTAAACGTAACCGACCACGAATCCTTTTTTTTAAAAAAGAACGAATTTTTGGTTATAAACGCAGATCAGTTCATTTTTTTTATTAGTGTTTTCTTAAAACTCTTTTAAAAAAAAAATAATTTTTAGGTATTCGACCTACCTGACCCAAAAGGCCGATGGCGACTCCCAAATTATTTTCAAAACTATTTATTTACATCAATTTCACCGCCAAATAAATTTTTCGTGCCCGGACGAAAACCGGTTACGACAGCTTGGCGACTCCACTGGGGACTAGTCAAACTTTAAAATCAATTATAAATTGTCTCTATTAATTAGAATTTAAAAATTCATTTATTTAATTTTTAATTCTTTTCTTTTAAATTTTTATTATTTATTATTTTTATATTAATATTGTTTTTTTTATTCAGGTATTAATTATTTTATTTATTTATTAGAGGTTTGGATATTTCTCCTCACACACAACACTTGCATCGCATAACATAAAGCTCTATAATTGAGTTTGTCCCTTTTAAGTGGGAGTGAAAGCGACGTCTTCGTGAGAATTTATTCTCCGTGTCAGACCTAGCAAGTAACTTTCGGGGTTCATATGCTCTATGTCTTCGAGAGAATTTATTCTCCGTGTCAGATATAGAGAAATGTGTCCCCTCGAATTGAACTCGATCCGTTTAAGTCTGTAATGGACTAGGATTGAGGGTTGACAGCCCAAGGGGGCATCAACAAGGACAATTCGAGTACCTTTACTCTTAGAACTGAAACTCTGCATATAATAAACCCTAGAAATTCACCTAATCTAAGACAGTACTGAACCTCTATTCATAGGTGTACACCAAGGAGAAATAAGCTCTAGCTTTTAATTTATTTAATTTATTATTATTTTTTCTCCCTGAATAAATGCATGCGAACTAGAAATCATGCGATTAGGTTAATTTTTCCAAACAAAGCATGGAACTAAAAAGCATGAGATTAGGATTTATTATATACCATGATAAATAAATTTTTCTTTCAATTAGTTGGTATTAACCATTTTATTTTTTCTTATTTTCACATGTATGTTATTTTTGCTCTAATTTGTTTAAATTATTTTCTTTTGTTTGCATTGCATGATCATGACCAAAAGGTGTTAACTGAAAAGACTGTTCATCAAATTAGAAAGAAGTCATAAATGGACAAAAAGTTCTATGATCAAACAAAATATGATGCGGCCAAAGAAAGACATTCTGAGGAAACTCCGAGGATAGAAGCAAGCTATGCACCCAAAGATCGTATGACCATTAAGGAGCAAGAGGAGATACGAGAAATAAGAGAGCAGATGTCCAAGATGATGGATAGAATATCTGTGTTGGCCAAAGGAAAAGAGATTCCAGCACAGAAAGAGAGAGAGCTCAATGAACCTAACTCTGCAGTTTCAGATACGCAAGGGATTTCGATTCCTAACCAATTAGAGAAATTACAGACAGTCATCATTCGTATTCACAAATCGTATGGAGATACCAAAGAAATGGTGACAACCGTACAAGCTCCCAGAGAAGAGAAGAAATCATGTAATCAGAAATCATCAAAGTTTGGTCTGCTCCCGATGTCTAAAACTCAGGTTCAATCCAAGACAAAAGGTGGTTCTCATCTTGATACTATCCCCATATCATATAAAGAGTTGTATGAAAAGCTACTTGAAGCACGAGAAGTGGATCCATATTATATAAAACCATTCCAACCTCCGTATCCGAATTGGTATGACATCAACGTTCATTGTGAATATCATACCGGAGCTCAAGGACATACCATCGAGAATTGTCTTGCATTCAAACGCCGAGTCCAAAGTCTTTTGGATCATGGAATCTTACAATTTATGATAAATGATCGACCTAGTTTGGTAACCAAGGGTCTTGATAGATTAATACCAAAAGTCTTCAAATGTAAGAATATCAGTAGGGGCGCCCAAAGAGAAGAAGATTTGCTGTGGTTTGAAGCTCAAATACGTCATTTGAAGATTGAAAACGATAAATTGAGCACCAAAATGGAAACCATACATGAAGACTTCCAGAAGGTCAGTCAAGCTTTTCAAAATGCTGGTATAGGAAACACCCCAGAAGAGTGGATAGCAGGGGTCACCAAACTGAAAAAGAGTTGCAACATACATGAAGATCTTGTCCAAAAACTTTTTGAACACAAATGTTCTCTCACAAAGGAAAATGATCAACTCCAAGAATTGACATAGGAGATGAAATAACACCAAAATATCATGGAAGAAGCTGCAGTCCAGACAAGCAATATGACACATAAGCTGATAAACTAACTTGGTTTTAGAGAAGAAAATGGGAAAGTTATTCCCTATATGTAAAGTTTTGTTGAAGTTAGGATTAAAAGTTGTCCCCTACATGTAAAAGTTTTGTTTGATGTACCGAAACTTTTGTGTTCAATGAAATCTGTTCTAAGATGATCACTCTTAAGTAACACCTTTTCATACATGCATTTACATTTTGTATCTGTGCATTTTCATTTTGTATTTTTACTTTTTATATCTTTGAATTGCACATTTTGCATTCTTATTTTTCCATTTATGCATTTTTTCACATTTTTATTTAAGTACTTTCATGTACTTTAATTATAAAAACATGTTAATAATTAATGAAAGGTTTTGTAACAGTAAAACCAAGGTCATTCATTCATATTACTTTACTGTCATCATGAAAATAATGGAGCAATCTTATAAGGGACTACAAGACCAGTGGCCAGAACAATTGAAAGGGTTACCTCCGGATATAAGGAAAGAAACATCAGATTCAGTACCAGATGGATCAAATCAAATTATTCAGTATGTGACATCTGATAAAGAAGAGATAATTGATAAAGAGCAATCATGCTGTCAGATTGAAGAGTCGAAAATGGTAAAACCCTTTGGGGCATCCCAATTGAACCCAAAGAATAGCCTCATTAATTATTCACAATATGAGGAGAAAGTCAAGAGGACAGAGAAAGCAATCAGAAACATGAAAGATGTTAGTGCCTACCACAAAGAATTAGAAGCAAGAGAGCTTAGCTTGGTTCCAGATTTGATTATTCCTCATGAATTCAAAATGCCTGATTTTGAGAAATATGATGGCACCAGTTGTCCCTTAATCCATTTGAGAATGTTTTGCAGAAAAATGGAAGGATATTTAAATTCTGATGACCTGTTAATTCACTCTTTCCATGATAGCCTTGTTAACCCAGCAGTAGTCTGGTACAATCAGTTGACCCAAGAACAGATCAAGAAATGGGTAGATTTAGTTGATGCATTTTTAGGACAATATCGGTATGTTAAAGGCTTAGCTCCAACACGTATGGATCTTCGAAGAGTAAAGAAGAAAACCAATGAAAGATTTCAAGAATATGCCCTAAGATGGAGAGGAATGGCAGCACAAGTTCAACCTCCCATGTTAGAAGAAGAAATATCACGTATGTTTCGTGATTCCCTTCCATTACCTTTCTTCGAATTGATGCAGGCAAATCCGACAACTGAATTCGAGAATCTAGTGACAAGTGGAGATTTAATTGAGAATGTAATCAATGAAGAAAACTCAAAAGTCACATCCAAGAGCCCAACGGATCAAAAAGCGAAAGCTGATGATGTGAATGTATGTCGCATCCAGAATCCCCGCAACTGCAAAAGAAAAAGAGCAAGTAACTGTTCGGATCGACCAAAGAAAGTCATGCGATCAAGACAAACTTTGAAAGTATTCCAAACTTCCATTTCAGACTTGTATCCTCATTTGGTTAAAGGTCAATACATCACACCAAGACCAACTAAAGTGACATCAAACCCTTCTGCTCATAGCTATGATCAAGATAGTGTTTGTAATTTCCACTTGGGGGTAAAAGGGCATTATACAGGCAATTGTAGGCCACTGTTGAAAGAAATAGAGATGCTTGTTGACAAAAGAGTCCTGACACAAGAAATGATAAAAAATTGGGGGGCAAATAAAGACAATGACCCTGGTCCAAGTATACACCCGACATTAAAGGAGTGATGATGCATGAACAAGTGGAAGTGTTATCTACCACTGTAGTACCTTTCTATTTTCAGCATCTTGTTTGAACTTGTTTTTTGTTCCTTTCTCCGCTTTTTGTGCAATAAATAAATGTGTGTTGCTTAGTAAAGTTATGAGCAAGGAGTCAAATTTTAATCTTGAGATTATTGAGTATCAAGTAGATTAAATATTCTTTTAATTTTTCAAGAGTTATAGATCTATTGGCAAGTGGTAAAATTATATCTTCAATATCCCATCCAATGTCAATTACTCGACCCTTACCAAAACCAAATCCTGACACTACATTTATCTGAGATTCTGAAGAAATGTCTCTACTTGTTTTTGAGACATCAACTCTAGATGATTACCTTCTCGGATAGAGTTGGTTGGTTTATGATATTACCCCTTCCACCATATACATGACTTTAAGAGTCACACATTTATCCTTCCAAACACAAAACCATCATAAACCAAAAGACCTCAAAAGAACTAAACTTTCAACTATTCATGAATTTTACTGCAAGAAGAGACGAGATGAGGCATCATGGACCAACTCATTGATGATAATTTCGAGTGATTAGGGCATACTCAAAGAAGAAGGGGAAAGTGATTGATTGAAATAAATATATCATGCATTAATTACATTTTTTTCATGTAAATAAAGTTAATCTTGAATATTCATCCCCCTGCGGATACCTCTTTTTACAAACTGTGTATGAGATGATGAATGGCATTGTTTCATTTATCCTTTAATATATATATATATATATCCTTTGTTGTCCCCATTTGAGCCTGAATAATTTTTCTTCTAATTCAACCCTAACCAAGGATCACCCTCTACATTGGGGGGCAAGGTAAAGGATATTGGCTCACAAGAATAAAGATTGTCAATACAGTTTTATTACGAAGACAAGTTTCCATGAAGTCATGAAAGTTTTGAACTACAAAGTATGTCAAATACAGAGTGCTTGAAGATCAATCCAATCAAGAATAATGGAAAACCTCCAAAGGTGCTCAAAGCAATTGAAGTATTATACTCATCCAGCAAAGAAAGAAAAAAAAACAAAAAAAAAAGGAAAATTGAATCAAGATGGGTGATTTATTGAGCCTCAAGTTACAAGGTTGATCAAATACAAACAAGAAGAGCAAGAAATGTTGGAGATATGAGAAAATGGAAATGAATCCAAAATTTGGCAGTCTAGAGGGATCCAATTGATGGAAAATTCCCCAGCAAGGCAGATCCAAGTCAAACAAAACAAGATTGATGGCATCAGAATGAATTGATCCTTGGTTTGATGACCCTTAAACACTTATTTGGGCCTTTTTATCATTTTCTTTCGTAACCATAAGCCATGGCCTACATTACGTACCTGAAAAGTCCATTCTAATCATACATGGATTTCTAAGTAAAAGATGATATCTTTAGAATTCATTCCGCCTTCCAAGATTGATTTTTATTTGCAAAAATTAGTTTTTAAAATCTTTAATGCATGATATGAAAAATGATAAAGGTGGGTTCAAGATATAAATTTTTAAATAACATCTTGAAACCAAAGGAGGATTCGAGTTGAAAACCTGAAAAGGCGGCTCGAATATTGAATGGTGCAACAACGACATAAGAGACGATCTTAAGCTCTTAATGAAGCACCACACATCTAAAAAACGTTCCTGAGATTCTGGAAACGAGAAGCATCTCTACAAGATGAGCATAACAACCATTTCTTCAAGTTAGTGGAAGCCCGAAGCAACATACTGAACCAACTTGAAAGAACCTACTTTACCAAAATCAACCTACACCTCAAATCAGTCAATAATTTTGACACTTGCCATAGGACTATGATTTTTGAATGATTTAAAAGTATAGTTGATTTATTTGATATTCATTAAACTCATTGTTTATGATTCGATTATATTGTGAACCTGAAAGGGGTAATACTTTGCAAAATTCTTTCATTCTTCAATAAAGAAAGGAGAAAAAAACATTTTCAAACAATACAGTCTCAAATGAGAAAGGTCTTTGAAGCAATTGTTGCTTATTCTACCTTTGTTGTAGAAGAAGAATGAACGAGGCTAGAATAATGAAGCACTTCACATTTTTAAAAGACAAGTGGTCCAAGAAGCCAGAAAGTCTGGAGAATTGAACTTGTGACACTCCCCTATGACATTATTAACAGCTCATCAAGAAAGATTATCGTTTATCTCATGTTGAGGTCGATAAGCATCACCAGACAAATTACTTTCCCCAGCCATTAATCCATGTTCTCTAGAAGATTACATCATAAAGCCATGAACAAGTCACTACCTGCACTCTGGTGTTGGCTCAAGTCTTGATCTATCATTGATACTTCTTCTATGCCAATCAATTTCTTTGTCAAGATGATACCCATTATGTCCTTCAGAAGATTGCTGAATTTGAATTTGAGGACTTATGGCACAGAATAAGACATTGGAACAAATTCTACATTTGTATGCCGTACTGGATTCCAAAAGTTGAAATAACCAGTTTTACCATCAACTAAACCTTTCCAT
This sequence comes from Hibiscus syriacus, assembly GCF_006381635.1. Lineage (NCBI taxonomy): Eukaryota > Viridiplantae > Streptophyta > Magnoliopsida > Malvales > Malvaceae > Hibiscus > Hibiscus syriacus. Next base: position 1,274,679 of record NW_024063479.1, on the reverse strand, counting down.
GGTTAGGGAAGAGTGGGATATGACAATGTGTATTTTGGAGTAGCCAAAGAGTCAGTCACTGTGGCAGTCATTGCAAAAAAATGCACCAGCAAAAATCTTCTATTTCATCCTGATGATGTTTATTTCTTCCAGTAAGGTTGTTACACTGGATGTCACCGACAACAAGGTCGAATCGACAAATCTACTCATCAATTGCTCCAACCGATCATCATTCAGTTCTTGCACATCTGTTTTCAAAGGTATACTAAGACAGTAAAAGACGGCCTCTGCATCACTGATTCCAGAGAAAAGAGATAGGATATTGATACCACCGGGAAGCATGTCTCTAGCAGATCTTCCTCATTGTGTATGGTTTTTAAGGAAACCTAGAAGCATTTCCGCCTCATCAGGTTCAAGTGGAGCAACTTTATTCCTTCCAACCCATACTAGATTCCATTTTCAGCACTCATCAAGAACATACTTCTGGACACTCAAATGTGGCTCATTGTCATAAGGTTCAAGAGCTTTACAGATCATTTCTGTCAATTTGGCACTTCCTGTACATGTTTATAAACAGTTCAACTTTGTTCTTGGATCCTAGGAAGACCATCATTTCTTTGTCAATGGAAAAGCATCAGCACATGGAGGAAGCAGGATAAGAGAAAATCTGTTCTCAATTGGCAGAATTATGAATATAGCCTATTTTCAGTGTAATAGCATGAAAATGCTTTGAATCTACAAATTCTGGCTATACATCGAATAAGTACTGTGATATTCCAGTCCAAACATTAACTGGAGCAAGTGCCACGTTCTCATAGTAGAAATAAGGAGACATAATAGCATCTTCTGGAAGTGTTCTTTGAGTTATCTGATTTGATTTGGTATGAACCCCAAAACCAATCATTGGATTTGAAAGATGAATTTGCTCATAGTAGAAATAAGGAGACCCAATAGCATCTTCTAGAAATGTTCTTTGAGTTATCTGATCTTGTTCGGTAAGAACCCCAGAACCAATCATTGGAATTGAAAGATGAACTGCATGATCGTCTTCATTAAGAAGCTTCTTTTCAAGCTTCCTCTGCTTCTTCCTTTTCAAAAAAAATCATAGCCAGAGTTTCGTCTTTGCTTGTTATTAGGGTCATTGTATAATGAATTCTTACCTTCTACTGGAAGAAGTACGTCAGCAGTCTTAGCCATTTGATCAGCACATATAAAGTCTGTCAATTCTGCAATTGATGAATCTGAACCACATTTCTTCATGGCTATTGAAGCCTCAGCCTCTGAGAATCTCATTTTTGTCAAATATAACAGTTTACTCTCCTCATCAGAATCAGAATACAGGATTTCCTCGGTATCATAAGAACTATCAATATCTGTGAAATCATCCTGAAAAATCACTTCATAATCAGATGAGTTGTTATCAGAATCAACATGTTGCATGGGTGCAGATTTTTGATGAGCCTGTACCATTGAATATGTAGTTTTGCCATTGCATCAGATTATTGTTTGCATAAATTGGTTTCTCTCCCACAGAAAAGTATATTTCAGAGATGTTTTTCACTGAAAGATGATAAGCCACTGTGTCAGCCTGGAACGGATTACCAAGCTATTTTTACTTCACTGGCTGACTAGACTCCTCCAGATACAGAAAATGGTCACCTCATTTCAGACATTTATGTCAGAATGATTGAGTATTTCTTAAATTTGTGACAACATGAAGAGAATTCCAGTTACCTGATAACACTACTGTTTAGTGACACCAGAATGAGAGTATTCAAGATAAATAGATTTGGGGCACAAATAAAGCTACAAGTACCTACAACAATTCATTGTCAAAATTGGACCTCATGGGGATCATCATTGCTAGCCAAGATGAACTGATTTTTCATCTATTTTGGTTTTATCATTTGTATTTCATCCCCAGATGCAAAAAATTCCACGTATATCTTTCTGTACATTGATCCTACAGTTGATGTGTTTCTACTTCCTACAAAGATCATTATAGAAGAAAATGTGATCAGTATCACATTTGTCTTTACCCAAGATGATATCAAGATTTGTTGTATCTCCTATTCAATTCAGCACTAGCATATCTTGTGAATTTGACCAACTTTTTGGTCATACCAACATTACACTTGAATCCCCACTGAGTTTTTTTCCTCAAATGGTCTATGACATCATTCAAAAGCTTTGAATACTAGGCAAAGACCTTCAATGATTGAGAACAGCTGAGCAGAAGCCACAAAAAAGGATGAATGTGTTGTCAAATGTTTTACGAACATCTGAGCAGAAGCCACAGGAAAGGATGAATGCACTGTTAAATGTTTTACGAACTTGCTATTCGGATACTGAACCAATGTTACGATCATATGGTTTCCATTTATTGACCCAAGATGAAATCTGTCTTCTTCAACCCCAAGATTAGAAGCAAGATATAATGAAGATTTCTTTCCACAGAAGGGAAGCAGAAATTTTAACAATAAGAAACTAGTGGAGCCAACTATGGTTGAACTACAAGTTGTTGTTAAGCATCTCGACATTATATGGTCCAAGTTGCCTTATTCGAGATCTGATTATATGTGGAGACATGAAATGAATTGGAATAAATCTTCCTTGTGATATGTTTCAAGAGTCAAATCAGATCAGACTCTACTCTCCTAATTAATCCCTGTTGAGTCACATATCTACATCTACACTCTTCAAAGATGATAGGTTCTCTTTTTAAAGATGATAGATTCTCTTTTCAAAGATGAAAGCTTTATGGGATTTCTACACAAGTCCAAGCAAATAAAGTTGGTTTTATCTAAGACAAAATGGGGCATCAGGGTCATAATTTTGACTACGACAAGAGTTCCACAAGAAAAACATTTCTTCTAAGACTTAAAAGAAGCAAAGAAGGCACCACGATACAAGTTCTGCAGAAATACAAGCTTGATAGCATAAGTTCTTACACTAATATCTAGAGGTAACCCTGGCAATAAATGATGAAGTAAAGGAAGACCAAGTTCACCACTTTGAAGTCAAATGAAGATTGCATCAATATTCATGCATTCATAAGAACATCATTTGCACAATAGACAATGCATTACATAGATACATCTGAGTGCATTCAAACATGAAGTTTTACAGATCTTCGGAAGAACAAGAAGATTCATGGTAAGAAATACCTTACAAGAAGAAGGTATTCAAAACCGCAAATACAGGAATTATACAAACATCTGAAGAAGTGATAGATGCAATCCACAAGAATGAAAATTATCTTGAGATTAGAGCATGTTACCCAATCAATATGTTATTTTGAAACATAATGAGAAAACGATTTTCATAGTTTCTCATTTTATCTTTTCTGAAATGAAATTGTTGAAAAGTAAGAAAACGATTTTCTTAGTTTTTTACTTAGTAAACTATTTCTCACATCTGTAAGCCCTTCAGTGCATGATGTTTCCAAAAAGCCTTCGGGAGCTTTTTGATGTTTTCAAAGCCTTCGGGTCATCTGTAAGCCCTTCAGTGCAGGATGTTTCCAAAAAGCCTTCGGGAGCTTTTTGATGTTTTCAAAGCCTTCGGGTCATCTGTAAGTCCTTCAGTGCATGATGTTTCCAAAAAGCCTTCGGGAGCTTTTTGATGTTTTCAAATCCTCCGGGTCATCTGTAAGTCCTTCAGTGCATGATGTTTCCAAAAAGCCTTCGGGAGCTTTTTGATGTTTTCAAAGCCTTCGGGTCATCTGTAAGTCCTTCAGTGCATGATGTTTCCAAAAAGCCTTCGGGAGCTTTTTGATGTTTTCAAAGCCTTCGGGTCATCTGTAAGCCCTTCAGTGCATGATGTTTCCAAAAAGCCTTCGGGAGCTTTTTGATGTTTTCAAAGCCTTCGGGTCATCTGTAAGCCCTTCAGTGCATGATGTTTCCAAAAAGCCTTCGGGAGCTTTTTGATGTTTTCAAAGCCTTCGGGTCATCTGTAAGCCCTTCAGTGCATGATGTTTCCAAAAAGCCTTCGGGAGCTTTTTGATGTTTTCAAAGCCTTCGGGTCATCTGTAAGCCCTTCAGTGCATGATGTTTCCAAAAAGCCTTCGGGAGCTTTTTGATGTTTTCAAAGCCTTCGGGTCATCTGTAAGCCCTTCAGTGCATGATGTTTCCAAAAAGCCTTCGGAAGCTTTTTGATGTTTTCAAAAACCTTCGGGTCATCTGTAAGCCCTTCAGTGCATGATGTTTTCAAACATTTCCATCCTGCTCAAACAAAAGCCAAATGAAAAAATTATTGTCTTTTTCGTCTTTGCTCTATTCTTGTTAACACAAGGATGAGCAAAGAGGGGCAGCTGTAGACATCAATTTTTTTCATTTAAAGTTATTATTATTAAAATTATTATTATTATTATTAGTATTATTATTATTATTATTATTATTTATTATTATTAATATTATATATTATTATTTAATAAATAATTACAAAACTGGAAGCCCATTTTACAAGCCCAAATCCCAGGCCCAACCAGAACCGACCCATACCCCAAATGGAAACCCTAAACTGATTTAGGGTTTCATCTAGGGTTTTCAAACCCTAGCCCCCAGCTGTTTCCAAGATCCCAGAAGGCCAGCCGCCGTCAGCATCATCAGCCGTTGGATCTGGCAAGATCCAACGGCCCAAAAGGGTTCCAGATTGCAAACCCTAGGGTTTTCAAACCCTAGCTGCCGCCTTCAGGTGTTCCACCCCGCTGTAGCCACGACACCATCGCCTCTTCGAAGACTCCAGAAACACCACGCCGGCCGTCCACGTCGCAGCTATGGGGTGAGTCACCACATAGTTTGGTGACTCACCAGAACTCATCTCTGGAACCGGTCCAACGAGAGCCTCGGTGGTGGCTATAAAAGCCACCCCCACCTGCAAGAAAGAGAGGGGACAGCCACACACAGCAGAGAACAACATAAAACCAAAACAGAAAACAAAGAAAGAAGAAAGAAACTTACCCTTGGAGCCTTGACCACTGTCGGAAGCACTAAACATCGCCGGAGAACAGAAAATACCGAAGGTATTTTCGTAGATTTACTCCGATTAGGAGTCTTTTAGGGAAAACAAAGACCGGAATCGGTCTTAGGACGTTTAGATCTACGTTTTGGGGGTGTTTTTGGTGAATTCCGACCACCGTTACGGTGGCCGGCGGCGGAGTACGGTGGCCTATGACTATCGGTTTCCCTCCGGCGAGGGAAACTAGAGAGAAACCAGAGAGAACTCTGGTTCTCTCGTTTTGAGAGAGAAAGAAATGAGGCAAATGAGAAGCTTGGCCCTTCGGGCCAGGCATTTAGGGTTTATAAACCCTCATCCATGCGACGTCGTTTAAGGGGGAGGAGTATCTATGTAATTTAAGAAAGGATAAACCCTTTCCGCAACCCTTATAGTTTTGTAACTTTTCAATTTAGTCACTGAAATTGACTTTTAATCATTTTAATTTAGTGTTTAAATTTTATTTTATTATATTTTAACCATTAACTGTATTTATATATATTTAGGAAAATATCAAATTTAGTCCCTCATAGTTTATTAATTATTATTTTAATCACGTATTAATTAATTAGGTTAAATTACACTATTAATCATTATCTTTCATAATATTTAGAATTATTACCTTTATTTTTAATACTTTATATTTAGTTTTATAATTTTTGAATTTCTTTTATTTTGATCATTATTTAAATACAATATTATTTTGTTATTACTTTTATATTTTAATTATTGCTTTAATTATTATTATTATCTTAGTCATATAAATATATATATTTTTTAAATAATAATTTTTATTTATTTTCGATATCAAAGAAAAGGGCAGTCCTAATATAACTGGATGTCCTATTCTGGTATTTTAAATAATTAAATATTATAAAAATTATAATTTAGTTTTATTTAAAATATTAAAATTTTAATATATTTTTAAAGAAGAGAGCTGTCTTAAGATACCTAGAAGCCATTTTCTGATATTTTTGAATAAATAAATATCTTACTATATTAAAATAAATTTTTGTCATAAAAAAATGTTTGTCATTTATTTATTTTTTAATATTGAAGAAAAGAGCTGTCTTAAGGCACCTAGAAGTTCTTTTCCGATATTTTTAAATATATTTTAATTTTAAAATAATATAAATTTAAATTAAATATATTTTGAATTTTTAATAATAGAGACAATTTATAATTAAAAAGTACCAATTTTGGGCGTTGTAGGGGTGCTAATCCTTCCCTAAACGTAACCGACCACGAATCCTTTTTTTTTTTTTAAAAAAGAACGAATTTTTGGTTATAAACGCAGATCAGTTCATTTTTTTTATTAGTGTTTTCTTAAAACTCTTTTAAAAAAAAATAATTTTTAGGTATTCGACCTACCTGACCTAAAAGGCCGATGGCGACTCCCAAATTATTTTCAAAACTATTTATTTACATCAATTTCACCGCCAAATAAATTTTTCGTGCCCGGACGAAAACCGGTTACGACACATAACATGACGGATGTCTTGCTCGAGGATATTATCAGAGAGGTTTATCAAGACAACGTACGCCATTTTGCCTGCACAACCGAATGGCAACAATATTCTCAAGCTAACTAGTTTATTTCATTCATAATTGTTTCCAGTTTTGTAACTTGTGCTTCATTTCAGGACGGAAGAATCGATTACGGTGAATTTGTTGACATGATGAAGAAAGGAAATGGTTGGATCGGTAGACGAACCATCCGAAACAGAACGAATGTGAGCATGAAGGATGCAGCCGGTTCCCATTAGTTTCCTTCCGCAAACATCTTGTACAGGTATCTTTGAACTGTCTCTTTAATCCACTTTTCGGTTTCGAGAAGTTGTGTTTAGATTATAAATCCGATTCGTAGACATTCCGTCTCACTACTACTAGCCTGATAATTCTAATGACCTGCAATGGTGTTTCCATAGCTATGCTTTTAGATACCACCATGACAGCAAATACAAGTACATAGAGTTTCTTTGTGCAAGTGGAAGAGGCATTGCAAACCAATGAAATGAAAATTGTCGATTCCGATGAAAAAAACCTCCGGTTTTCGTCGTTGTTTGCCGGAGTTTTTAGACCATTTGCTAATTTTTATGATAGTTGGCAGCTTCTCCTTTATTTTGCAGTCCTGAAAACTGAGATTTTGCATTGTTGTTGGCAGATTGTACAGCAAAGCAACAAGAAGATGGTCAGTGTGACAAAGCTTTTAAGCGATGGGTTCTTCAAGAGCCGTCTCAAATATTTTCAGAGCTCCGAACGAAATTAAAAATAAACCCCTGTAGAACAAAAATATATTATATTACTTTAAACAATTAATTTAATATTATATTAATAAATTATATAAAAATAATTAAATTTTGTCAAACATTATTTACATTGTTTTGTTAAAAACTCACTTTCAAATTTAAATAAAACTAAAAGAATAAATAAAAAATTAAATTTAGGTATAATATGGATATTGATTTTGAACAATAAATAAAAAAAATAAAGAATAGTGTATTATTTTAACGTTATATTGAGGTTAGAGAAGATTAAGAGTTAAATAATATTTGATAAACTGAAGAATGTAATTTAAAAAAAGAAAAGAAGAATATGATTAGATTTAATTCGGAATTAAATGAATTAATGAGAGGGATGGAGAAATGATGAGAAATTAAGAATTTTATGATATTGAAAAAAATTAGGGACATCAATTATAAATGTAAAAAGTGAGATTAAAAAATTAAGGATCTCAATTATAAATGTAAAAAATAAGATTAAAAAAATATGAGATTACAAAAATTAGAGATCTCAATTATAAAAATAAAAGATAAGGTTGGAAAAATTAGAGGCCCTATAAAATATGAAGGCCGAACAATCGTTCAGTGCTCCCCTGTTAACCGGCTCTGGATTGCTCCCGTGGGACTTTGTCACCCTAAGAATCATTGGTTATTCAAAGTTCTTTGTGTCGAACATTTTGACTGAAATTGTATTGATTTATAATCTAGTGACCAAATCATAAACTCTGTAAATTACTACCAAGTCCTTAGCAATTTCTTAATATTAAATTGATTCTTTCTCTGCATTTTTGAAGTAAAGTTTTGCAGCTATTATGGGAATCATGATGAAATATTGGGCTTGGGTTAAATTATATAACTTAAAAAATACAATGGCCTATCAAGTATTTAAAAAAAAATTATGGGGGCAAGAATTAATTTATCTAATATTTCACTTACAAGGACTTAAATTGTTATTAGAAACAATGGGCAAGAAAATTTTGTTTTGATTTTTCAGAATGGTCCCTCAAATTTTCTTTATTTTCAAAACAACGGGCTGAATTTCAGCCGTAGTCCTTCAGATTACAAACAACTTAGAAGCCCAATTAATAAAGCCAGTTGAACTGAACTCGAAAGTACTGTTCAAATTGGGCCATTGTTCCTTCTTTATTTAAAATAACGAAGAAAAGAAGAAAAGAAAAAGGAACAGATTCTGTAGCAAAAACAGTGAGATCTGCTACGAGCTGATTCGACAATGGAGTATCGCAAAATCAAAGACGAGGTATTCAATTCTTGTTTTCTTTATCTATTCTCCTCAATCAAACTTAGCTACGTTCTTCGTTATCATTTTCGGATGCCAAATTGGATCTATTGTCAACGATATTTTTGCTTTCGTTGAGTTTGGCTACAGTTTGTAGCTTGTTTATTTAACTGCACTGGCCTCTTTTTTCTCTTTAGGTTATTCTGTGAATCTGGTGGTCGATTTTCTTAAATTCGTTGAACAATTGATGTAGTTTTTTTAATGTAGAAAATAAATTTAGTTTAGCGATCTGATTCATTGTTTATCTCGTAAAATTGAAGAAAAACTGTTTACTTGCTGAACTTGTGGATTTTTTTCAAGATTTGATTGAAATTGTCCTTGTAAGATGTTTAGATCCAGTATTTTGTTATTGTTTGAATGAATTTTGATTGTAGGATGATGATGGAGGAACAGTAAGTGATGACATTGAGAGTCTAAAAGGCAAAGGTTTTCCAGGGGTTGGTATGTTTTGGTTAAAAGTTCTATTTGATTTCTATGCAATTTCAATTGTACAAAAAGTTATCCTTTGTTTTCTCATTTTTGTTATGATTTTCATTGATATGCAGTTTCTATAAGTAATGTTCCTCCAAAAGAACAGGCCAAGTGGAAACGCAAGTAAGATCGACTTATATAATATGTTTTCTTTTTACTAATATTAGCTTCAAAAAAAAATTAAATAAAGTTTTGGTGGTTTTGTGTTCTTTTTTTCTTGATTAGGACAATCGTTACACTTGCTTTGACATTTCTTACAAGTTCACAAGCAATACTTATTGTCTGGTCGAAGAGAGCTGGGAAGTACGAATACAGTGTTACCACAGCAAACTTTTTGGTGAGTGGAATGGTCATCCTGTTTTTTCTTTACTTGACACAACGCCAATGAGATTACCTTTCTACTTTTATTTCGGGAAACAGGTGGAGACTTTGAAATGTGCCTTGTCGCTTGCAGCCTTGGCAAGAATATGGAAAAGTGAAGGTGTTACAGACGATAACAGGTAAATCTTACTTGCGGTTGCTTATGGCTAATTTTCTTATTACTGTAGAGATGATTAACATACTTTTTTCCTTTATTTGTCATTGAACTAGGTTGAGTACAACCCTTGATGAAGTTATTGTTTATCCAATTCCTGCTTTACTTTATCTTGTCAAGAATTTGCTTCAGGTGGATTTCAATTGTTGTTTTCCTTGTGAGTAATGACCTCTTGGTCTTATTTTCCAAAATGTAATTCCATGTGCTTTTCAATTTTATGTTGCAGTATTACATCTTTGCCTATGTTGATGCACCGGGTTATCAAATACTGAAGAATCTGAATATTATCAGTACTGGTGTTCTGTATCGTATCATCCTTAAGAAAAAGTGAGCTCCTTAAAATCATGCATGTCTATGTTGATGGATAACATCTTATTATTCAGTATAGCGTAGCATGGCAGTTGAAATTCTCAGAATCTCAGTTATGCCAAGTTCTATGAAATAAACCTAATATACATTAAAGTGAAAGATACACCTAAATAAACATATATTGTCAACTTTTTGGGTTCCATTAATTTTTCTCTTATTGATACTTCAATTCAGATTAAGCGAGATTCAATGGGCAGCTTTTATTCTCTTATGTGCTGGCTGCACAACAGCACAACTAAATTCTCGGTAAGAATCATGTTGGAATTCCTAAAATTAAGGATAAATTACTTACCTTATTCCTAGGAGTTTCCTTGTACAGTAGGATCTAATCTTAGTCTCTAATTCTTATGGAGTTGCTGATTTTTAGGGATTGTTCCCTTATTTACACTTTTAGACTACTCTATAAAGGCTGTAAACTACTTAGTAAATGATAACAACCTTCTTTTTAAATTTGTTGGCATCAGAGCTTTAAGGATTTTTGATCCTTTCATCTCTAATCTCTCGTCCCAAACGTCCCTCCTCTTTTTTATGTTGATAAAAGATAGGCATCATTAAAACCCCCCTTCATATCCTACATGTTATATTAGTAACATAAAGGACATAGGAAGGAGGAAAAGAGCACCTCTGAATTTTATTACTCTGAATCATAATGTACAACCAATTCCTTGTCATAGACTGCTTGACATAAGACTTAAGAACATAAAGCATACTGCAGCAGTAAAACCAGAACCTAAAAAACTGACTAAACACACCAACTTAAGAACCTCAACACAATACCACTCGATTAACCAATACCAGCCTTTGCTAACTCATCCGCTTCCCAATTGGCAGCTCTCATAATATGTCTTGAAATGATGCCCCTATCCTTCCACATTATTAGCTACACCTCTAACCAATGTCTGAAATAAAGTGGTACATAGATAAGGATTTTTAATCCACCTCAGAGCTGTGTTGGAGTCCGTTTCCAATATAACCCTATGTTTTGGAGAATAACCTACTTCGATGAGAGTCAAACCTCTTTTGATCGCCATTAGCTCCGCAAGAATAGGAGGACCACCTCCAATTTTTTCTGAGAATGAACCAAGTAACAAACCCCTATCATCCCTAATCAAACCACCTATACCACCTTTGTCCCATCCCTTAGCAATTCCCCCATCAACATTAAGTTTAAGGACAACTTCTGGAGGAGGTACCCACCTAGAAGGAGGAGAACACACTTTTTTCTGTCTACCATACGAATATGTCAATTTTAGATCCCCAATTAGGGAATTGAAAGGGACTTTAACATCCTTAAATCTCACCCCGAACCAAGTAGCAGTTCTGTACCTAGAAAGAAAGAACAACCTCTTGCCTCCTGTTTTATTCCTTCCCATGGGTGACAAAGTTGAAACTTTATCCGAGACTGAAACCTCACAAATGATTCCAAATATCAATCAAGGAACCCCTCAAGGGGACCTTAATTCCTCTCTTATGATCACTAACCATCGACTAGATGGGAAAAATTTCCTGTAGTGGTCCAATCGGTTATTAAGGTGATTCGTGGTCGTGAAAAACTAGGATATATCAATGGAGACATCCCACGACCAGCCACAACAGACCCAACTTATGGCACTTGAGAACTCAACAACTCAATTGTAATGGCTTGGTTAATTAATTCAATGAAAGGCCATATTAGTCGCACCTACCTCTTCTTTAAAACTACAAAAGATATGTGGGATGCAATCAAAGAAAACTACTCGGATCTTGGAAATGCCTCCCAAGTATTTGAGATCAAACTGAAGTTGAAGGACATCCGACAAAGAGCACTTGAAGTAACTCACTACTACAATAATCTTAAATTTTTTGGCAGGAACTAGACATGTACTATGAGGCAGACTGGGGAGAAGGTGTGGAACACACCAAGTTTATGACTCACCTCAACAATGAACGTCTCTACGAGTTTCCAGCAGGACTAAACTGAGAGCTAGATGAGGTCCGTGGTCGAATTATGGGTAGAACCCCCTGCCAACCATTGCTGAAGCATTTGCAAAAGTTAGAAAAGAAGAGAAGCGTCGACTTGTCATGATGGGTGATTCAAAGGAACCTAAACCTGTGACAACTGCTGGTTACCGTCCCACTGAAAATTCAGCCCTTATCTTCAGAGTCCCACAGCCACAAAGGTCCCATGCTGGAAATGATTCAAGCTCAACCAGGCCATGGTGTAGCCACTGCAACCGTGTAGGACATACCAAGTAAAAGTACTTCAAACTCCATGGCTATCCTGGAAAAAAACCAGAAAGAGAATAGGACTGCAATGCTGTCCACTAATACCTCTACGACTGCAGATGATGCTCTCGACGTTCGCCTAACCAAAACCCAACTTGAGACACTCCATAAGTTGCTTGGTACTTCTACCACTAATGGTTCTCTAGCCACCCAAAGTACTGCCCTCAACATTGTCCTTGAACCTAACAAATCTTCCTGGAAACTCTATTCGGGTGCTTCCGATCACATGACAAGTAACCCCACTTTATTTTACACTTATACACCTTGTTATGACCAGTCCTAAATCTGTATAGTTGATGGATCCTACTCACTGGTGGCTGGAATTGGAAAAATAAAATTAGCAGAAAATTTCTCCCTTGATAAAGTCCTACATGTCCCAAAATTGTCCTATAATTTACTTTCAATCAGTAAACTTACCAAGGATGAACATGTTCTTGCTGATTTTTTTTGCAATTGGTTGTGTGATACAAGAACAAAAATTGGGGTAAAGATGATTGACACTGTTAAAGTTGATGATGGACTCTATGTTTGGAATAAAGACATTACACAAGAAGGATCGACTCTATCTACTTCAAAAGAGGGCACAATTATGTTATGACATCGTAGACTAGGACATCCAAACTTCTTGTATTTGAAGAAACATCTTCCTTTGTTATTTCGCAATAAAAGTGTGAGCTCTTTGAAATGTGAAATTTGCCAATTATCCAAACACACCCGTGTACCATACCCATTAAAGCCTTATGTCCGGTCTCAACCTTTCTCGTTAATACACAATGATCTATGGGGAGTCAGCCGTGTAAAGAATGTTACGGGGGCTAGATGGTTTATAACTTTCATTGATGACCACACTAGGGTTTGTTGGGTATACCTCCTTAAAGAAAAATCCGAAACACCCAAAATCTTCCAAAACTTTCACTCAATGGTTCGAACGCAATTTAATTCTACCATACATACACTCCAAACTGATAATGGTAGAGAATATTTCAACTTTGTCCTAAGCCCTTACCTTTCTGACCAAGGCATCATACATCAAAGTTCTTGCCTCGACACATCTCAACAAAACGGGATATCTGAAAGAAAAAACCGACATCTCCTTGTTGTGGCTCGGGCCCTAATATTCACCATGGGTGTCCCAAAATACTTGTGGGGAGAGGTTGTCCTCACTTCTTGCTACCTCATAAACCGTTTACCATCAAAGGTATTAAATTTTCGAACACCTCTACATACACTTCAAAAGGCTTTTCCCTTATTTTGTGTTCCTAACCTACCAACAAAAATATTCGGTTGCAAAACTTTTGTCCACAATCATCAACCCAATCAATCCAAACTTGATCCTCGAGCCCACACATGTGTCTTCATTGGCTATTACCTACACAAAAGGGCTATAAGTGTTACTCACAAACCTTATACCGAATGCTTGTCTCTCGGGATGTCACATTTTTTGAGAATGAACCATACTTTGCAGCATCTCATCTTCAGGGGGAGACTCTCAATGAAGATGAGACCCTTAATACCCTTTTCATTATACCTCATGATCCTACCTCTACTATCACAAACAAACCTAACAACCCCACAACTATTGTAATTCCAGATTTAGGGACTGTTTCTCCTGTGCAGTAGCAAGAAATTAGCAGAATCAATCACACCACCGAACAACAACAACAACATGATCCAGGAAGGCAACAAGAACATGCTCCAGAACTTCGAGTATACTCTCGATGACTTCATCCTCATGAAACTGAAACAATAGTGTCAATTTCATCCCCAGCCGAGGACTGTTCTGAAACAGAAGTCTCACCTCCATCACCATCCATTTATCTTCTAATTGTTGTTCGAAAGGGAACAAAGAGCTACACTCAACACCCTATTTCTCGGTTTGTGTCCTATGGAAACTTATCTAAGTCTTATAAAGCCTTTGTATCTAATGTTGATACTGTAGAAGTTCCGAAAAACGTAAAAGAAGCTCTTAAATCAACTAAGTGGAGGCAAGCTATGATGGAAGAAATAAAGGCTCTAAAAGACAACGAAACGTGGGAAGTCTTGGATTTACCAAGCGGTAAGAAGACCGTAGGATGCAAGTGGGTATTTACTACAAAATTTAAATTCGATGGCAGTATCGACCGATACAAGGTTCGACTTGTGGCTAAGGGCTTTACTCAAACCTATGGCATTGACTACGACGAGACGTTTGCACCAATTGCCAAGCTAAACACCATTCGAGTTCTCCTATCCCTTGCTGTCAATTTGGATTGGCCCTTGACCCAATTAGACGTAAAAAACACTTTCATCAATGGGGAATTAAATGAGGAAGTGTACATGGACTTCCCACCTGGGTTTGAAGAGAGCAAGGACCAAGTGTGTAAGCTAAAGAAGTCCTTATATGGACTAAAGCAATCTCTAAGGGCGCGGTTCTACCGATATGCCAAAGCTATGACTAGTAGAAGTTATATTCAAGGACAGGCTGACCACACCATATTGTACAAACACTCGAAAAATGGAAAATGTTGCATTCTCATTGTCTATGTGGACGATATAATAATAGCAGGGGATGATTCAAGCAAAATTAAAAGTCTAAAAGAGTTTCTTAGTGCTGAATTTGAACTTAAGGACTTGGGGAATCTTAGATACTTTCTTGGAATGGAGGTAGCAAGGTCTAAGGCAGATATTTCCATCTCCCAAAGAAAGTATGTTCTCGACCTACTTTTAGAAGTTGGTTTGTTGGGCTGCAAACTAGCCGAAACTCCTATGGAATTCAATCTTAAATTAGGAACTGATCAGGATAGAGAAGATATCGACAGGGGGAGATATCAACAACTAGTATGGAGACTTATCTACCTATCTTACACTCGTCCAGACATAGCTTTCGGTGTGAGTGTTATCAACCAGTTCATGTATGCTCCAAGGGAAAAACGTCTGGAAGCTGCGTACATGATATTAAGATATCTCAAGGGGACTTCAGGTAAAGGCCAACACTTCAAGAAAACTGCCAACCGAAGTGTAGAAGTATACACTGATGCAGACTGGGCAGGTGCTGTTAACGACAGACGTTATACAAGTGGTTGCAGTAGTTACGTTTGGGGTAATCTCGTAACATGGAGAAGTAAAAAACAATCCGTTGTAGCACGCAGTAGTGCAGAGTACCGAGCACTATCCCATGGTACATGTGAAGGAATCTGGATACGACGACTACTGGGAGAACTAAAAGTGTCCTATACAAGACCTATAAAAATGCATTGTGACAACCAGGCAGCTGTCAGCATAGCATATAATCATGTTCTCCATGATCACACCAAACATGTGGAAATTGATCGCCCCTTCATCGGAGAAAAAATTAACTCGGGAGAGGTTTGTGTTACCTACTTACCTACGAGACAAGAAGTTGCAGACTTGTTGACCAAAAGCTTAAGCAGAAACATGTTTGAAGAAATTATTGGCAAGCTGGGTTTGATAAATATCTACACTGGTTAAGAGTCGAGGTATTCATGTGGCAGGTAGTTCTTCAAAAACTGCCAGTGAGGTCTGAACTGGTTAAGAGAGGGGTTACGGGTATAACAGATCTTTCTTGTCCTCTATGTAATTTGGAGGTTGAATCTTCTTCTCATTTATTTTTCTCGTGTTCAGTTGTGTGGTCTCTTTGGAACAAATTTGTGCAGTATTGGAGTCTTTCTGTGGTTTTTCATACAAATGCGCAGAAGTTTCTTCAAGCTTGGGAAGATCTAAATCCTAGGTCTGCTATTTGGAAGTTTATTCCTGCCGTTGTTATTTGGACTGTTTGGAAAGTAAGAAATAATATTGTTTTTGATAGAGGGAAGTTTGACTATCTTAATCTATTTTTCCTAGCAAGAGTACGACTTGCATCTTGGTTCTTAGCTAAGTTTGCAGATTCTGTTATTTCAATGGATTCTCTAATCGGGGACCCTTCTCTTGGGGATTCATGCTTTCCTCTCAACAAATCGATTGTTACTACAATTCCTTGGTCCCCCCCTCCTAAGGGCTTTGTAAAATTGAATGTGGATGCAGCTACAAATTCTGATTGGAAAAGCAATGGAGTTGCGGGTATTCTAAGAGATGAGGAAGGTCTTATTCTAGGATCTTTTAAGGAGGCCACGGGTCCAGGTCCACCTATTATGATGGAGCTAAGGGCTATCCAGAAGGGCTTAATTTTCTTTGATTCAGTGAAAGGAGGTATTAATGGTCGTTTGTTGTTAGAATCAGACTGCAAATTGGCAGTGGATTGGGTCAAGAATGGAACTTTCTGCCCTCAGATTTTTGTCATTCTTGTCAGGAACATAACAATTAAGCTAAAAGAAGTTGAGGGTGTTATTAGATGGGTTGCTCGGACAGCCAATATTGAGGCTGATGGGTTGGCTAAATCCGCCATTGGCTAATTCCAGTGTGTCTTAGGGGTATTTTATGTTGGGATTTTCAAATTGTTGTAAGGGGCTTATCTTCTTGTTGTAATCTTATGTATTTTCATTAATGAAGTTTAAGGCACTCTTTTCCTCCTTCCTCTGAAGAAGGAACTCATTATAAGTTCCTTATTCAAGAAGGGGGTTTTTAACGAGGCCTACAATTCCTATCAAAAAATAAATAAATATCTACACTCCAGCTTGAGGGGGAGTGTTGGAATTCCTAAAATTAAGGATAAATTACTTACTTTATTCTTAGGAGTTTCTCTGTACAGTAGGATTTAATCTTAGTCTCTAATTCTTAGGGAGTTACCGATTTTTAGGGATTGTTCCTTTATTTACACTTAGACTACTCTATAAAGGCTGTAAACTATTTAGTAAATGATAACAACCTTCTTTTTAAGTTTGTTCAAATCATAAAACCTTTACTAATTGTTCCTTGATTGGATGGATCCACAGTTTGTTTCTGCGCACATGTTTGTTACTTTGATGCAAGTTTATTGACTTTGGAGATCGTCTTAGTGCTTTTGTATGATGGTTAATGTGATGGTCCTGTCGATTGCATCTTGATGGACGGCTAAAATTGCCAAATAATGATTGAACAATTTGTACTTGTATGCTTTGTTTGGTTATGAGTAGAGTATTTGAAATGGAAATCGATATCTCAATTCTCAATCTCTTGAGGATGGCACATGATTTTTTATAAGGTTTATCATTTGGCCTATGTAATTATTTGATGTTAATGAAATCCTAGGGCACTCTTTTCCTCCTTCTCTGATTAAGGAACTGACTTCAAGTTCCATTAATCATGAAGGGGTTTTTTAATGAGGCCTACTATTCTTATCAAAAAAATCATTTGGCTATGCCTTAATAAATTTGAATTATGTTTTGTAGTTCTGATCAAGTACTTCAAACACCTCTTCCTGGTTGGATAATGGCCATTGTAAGTTGCTAAAATATTTGTCTTTTAGTCCAATAAAGAAGAATAGTGAAATTGATTTGTTGCTTCAAAATCAAAAATTTTTAATCATTTGTGTTTTTATTTGCTTTCCAGGTGATGGCTCTTTTGAGTGGATTTGCAGGAGTGTACACTGAGGTAAATTTTTGTAGATACTTGTTCCATTTCTTCTTTTTGAAGCTGCAACATTTTTTGGGATGATTATTTACTGTTAAGGTGTTTCGCTGATGTTGCCTGATATGATTCTGGTTGAATTCATCGATCTATTGTTCTCAACCAATTAAAGTATTCATTCAGTTAAAAACATACAGAGCTTCTGCTGAGTTCAACTAGCAAAATTCTTGATTGTCATAGAAATCTATGTTGATTATTTACTTCTGCTGGCAGGCTATAATTAAGAAGCGCCCATCAAGGAACATAAATGTGCAGAATTTCTGGTTGTATATCTTCGGAATGGCCTTCAATGCTGTAGCAATACTAGTACAAGATTTTGATGCTGTCATGAACAAGTAATCTAAGCCTTTAAATTTGGTTGTTGTCACCTATCTTTGAAATATTATTAACTCAGCATCTCGTGCATTTATGCGACTCATTACTTGTAGATACATAAATGATATACGCCTTACAAAATGAAAAATCATCTGCTTAGCCGTTAAAAGTAGAGTTCTGTTTTAATAACTTCATAATCCTTGATAGTTCTTTCATTTATATTTTGAAATTCGTTTCACTTGCTCAGGGGCTTCTTCCATGGATACTCACTCATTACCACTCTCATGATCCTTAATCATGCACTCAGGTATTACATCCTCCTTTCTGGCTTGAGTAAGTTTGCTAGCACCTGGTAGCTGATTCCATTTATAGTTTTGCGATAGACATTGTTTTTAGGAATTTATTGCAATCTGTTCTGATAAATTTTATTCTTGGAAAACACCGTGAACCTAAAAAAATAGGCAATGAGATACACAAGTACCATTCAAGGGGTGCCTAGCACTTTGCTACTGACCTGCCCTTTCAATACTTAAAGAAGTGGAAATTCTGAAGTTCGACAAGCCAACTATAGCCAATCCTTATAAGAATCTGTGGCATCTGCCTAAATATACCTTCTTTTTGCAATGAGAGCTTAGACTTGTGATTATTATTTCCTTTTCCTAGTGAAGTACTATTTAATTAAGGACCTTTTAATTTCCCTGCTTTGCTTTAATGAAGTACTATTTAAGTACTACAAATTCTTTTGCCTTGCGAAGCATTATTTAAGGACCTTTTAGTTTCCCCATTTTGCTTTCATGAAACATGCCTATGTATTTGATCCATTTGCAGTGGAATTGCTGTATCAATGGTAATGAAATATGCAGACAATATTGTGAAGGTAAGACATTATATGAAATTTCATATTTATTTAATCATTTATTTGTCCGAATTTACATCCATCTCTCTGATTTGTTAGAATATTTTTAGGCTTGCCATGGTTCTTAGTACAGAGTAATAATGTTCATGCATTTGTAGTTCAATTTCAAATGAAGTTGTTTCTCGTTAGGCTTGGGATACAGTTTATTCCTCTGCTTCCATTGTAAGTAACTTCTGGTTTTCTTGATGCCTAAACCTGTAAATAAGGTTCTTTTCTTCTTTCTCGATAATAGTTTTTACAACTTTGCTGCGATTCCAACAAAGTGGTGTGAGGTTTGATAATAAGTTAAGAATATTCTATAGCTGCGTATTAAGGAATGAGTTTGCGGCTTCCTGGTGAGATACCCTAAGTGTCCCGTGAATCCACGCTCGAAACTAAAATTATTTTGAAAATTTTCATATGAAGTAATTATCAGCCTTTTTGGGAATGTGTCTTTGCATTTAGTAACCATTTTGAATCCTTAAATTGAAGTGACAATGTTTATTTAATGTTGTGCAGGTCTATTCCACTTCAGTGGCAATGCTTCTCACTGCTGTCGTTTCCGTGTTTCTCTTTGGCTTCAATCTTACCCTTGCATTTTTCCTCGGCGCCACGTAAGTTATCTCCAGCCACATTTTACTATCCATGCAATTAATAGTCTCCTATATGCACAAGTTCAATTCTGGCATCTATTGTAATTCAGAATGCCGTCGCTCGGTAAATGGTACTGCACCAAAGTCATGTGTCTCATGCATATAGGGAGTATAGTGTTTCGTCCAGATCAAAACATGTAATGGTTATGTTTAATCACTATATTTCTCTGGTTTTTGCAGTGTTGTATCAGTATCGGTTTACTTGCAGTCTGCCGGGAAGATGCAAAGATAGTGACTTACTGCATTGGGTTGGCCAGGCATTGTGAAATCTTGTGTACTGAGGTTATTCTATTCATTTTGTTATGTTCCCACGTCCACCTTCAATTACCATGTTTACTTGGACTTGGTTATGAACGTCGGATATAGATTTATGCTCGATTTAGGTATCTTCAACTTTTTCAAGTTTTTTTTTTCCGTATGTTTAGAGTATCCTTAGTCATATGCCGCACTCGTAGGGGTCGGACGCAGTTACTTCGAGCAAAATGAAGAATCGTAGCAACATAGTTTTGTTACCTTATAATCTTATAGTTGTCAAAGGGGTAACAAGTCATACATAAGTTTTGTTGAAATTTAGAGCAGCAGCAACACCGGTGCACACCACACCCCTTTCCCTTCCATGATGCATAGTCCAATGAAGAGCCTCTTGGAGCTTGAGAGCTTTAGCAACTCTTGGCGAGACAAAAACCAGCTGCGGTTGTAACAACAGCTTGCAAAAAACTGTAATCACGTTCACAGACGATATAGCCGACGCCCCTTTTCCTCTCTTGTTCGACAATTGCAGCGTCCATCGAACACTGCCAGGCTCCGACATGAACAGCCGAGCTGGACGCAACGATACCCCTCTCCTACACCATAATAGCTGCAGCGCTCTATGCATCTTGCTAATCACCTAATAAACATAAGGCAGCCGGTACAATCAATGAAGTACTATACGATTATTCTAAACAGTTTCATTTAGAATTTTTTTCTATTTTTTAAAAAATAACATTATTTTTTGTTTAATTTTTAATAACACTTAACATTTTTATAAAGTGAATGGGTATTTTTTTTCTATTGAGAGTTATTTTATTTTATTTTTGTTGAATAGGGCGAAAATGAACTTTCAAAGTTAATTTAGAAATAAATTATTTTTTACTAACTGTTACGTCATTAAGTTATTAGAATTAACGTCTTATGATCAAAATATAACAAATCGATAATATAAATGATTAAAAAATATATACTTTTCAAAAGTTGGTGATAAAAAAAGAACAAAACTGAAATGAAAGTGATTATCCTTGTAGTTTATTCTAACTTTGATTGATACTCAATTTTATCACAATCATAATGTAGTTGAAAGAAAAAAATCTTTTATTGAGCGATAAAAAATTTATAATAATCTTGTTAGACACAATTGATTATTAGATGTTGATTTTTTTATTATTTTATTTGTAGATGATAAAATAAGAAAAGACAAAAAGTTTTATTATAATACTATTAATTACTATTTAAAAAAAGTGTTTTTACAATTTTGTAATTAAATTGATATTTGATTAAACATAACTATAACTCTCATAAAATGATGATTAATTAAAAATGATTTTTTTTTTATTTTTATGTATTTAATTATATTCAGTGATTTTATATATTTTATTTTTTTTATCAATTAATAATATATGTGAAAATAATTTTTGATATATATTCTCTTTTTGAGAAAATTTCAAAAGATATGATTAATTAAATTAATTTAATGTGATATATATGATCACTTTAATATTATCACGAAATAAAATATTTTTCTAGTAATGTCAATTTAAAAATATTTAAGCATAAAATTCTCCCATTGATTCCTTCAAAAACGACATGGGCAAGCCTAAGATCAACTCCAACGTATCGTTAGAGTGGCTGCAATCTCCACTTTAGAGATGAATTTCAATTCCAGTCTATCGCCACTTTAAAGTTGAATTGTGGTGACAGCTACAGTTGCACTGTAGCTGCGCTACATATTATTTTTTTTGTTTTTTTTCTAATTTTTAGTTTTTTTATTTTCTTTTGTTATTTTCCTTTTCTTTTTCTTTTCTTTATTACATTATTTTCTCTTATTCTATCTTTTATATTTTTTTATTGTAATTTCTACACAATAAAATAAAAATTAAACATAATATAATAAATTCAAATAGATTAAATTGCAAGATATATAAAAATGCATTGTGTTATTTATGTAACTTATGTTTTTTCACATTATTATTATGAATTGTAAATGTTGATAATGCTCAATCCCACATAGTATTGGAAATACTATTGGGAATTGGTATTTATGGTTTAGATTTCCCACTTCCTTGTTTAGTGAAAGAGAACAAGGGGGACTCTCGTGCACCGCCGCCGCCGCCGTCCGTCTCGTCTCGGCACGGCACGACTCGGCTCGGCTCGTGGTCGTGGTCGTGGTAATACGTGTCTTCGACATGTCCGCGCGGATTCTATCTTTTTAGATAAAATTCTTGAGGAATTTCTCTTTGAAAGAAACAAATGGAAAAATGTGAAAGATTTCAACTGATATTTATAGGCTGCTGAGGACTGTTTAAATTCAAATGATAACAGCTCGTTTATGAGAGTTATCAGAAATTAAACAACTTTTCCTAAATTAAATCAAAAACGTTAAGGTGTATCTGGACTGATTTCCAGCTTTGTACAGAAGAGACAAGCTGTTAATATCAGGAGTTACACGAGTTATTTGATTTAATTCCAAGGGTTACATGATATAATTTTGGGAGTTATAACAGCTGAATAATGATGCAATGAACCTGGACTATTTTTGAGTCAGGTTCATCTAGACGTTTCAGCTGTTACAAAAGAAGAGATTTAATCCTGAAATTTTATAGACGATTTTAACCCTATTTCTAACCTATAAATAGAGGGCTATATTCAGCTTCTCAACTCACTCTCAATATTCAGAATTCACTCTCCAAGTGTTTTCTAAATATTCTCTCTATGGGTTTTCTGATAAGAATAGCAATACCACCGGCAGTCTACCCCGATTTCGGGTGTACATAATTCGGAGCGACCGTGTTAACCTCGGGGGACGGTCCGCCTACTGCAGCGATTACACACATCGGGGCAAATTAGTTTCTAAGGTAGTGGTTATACCACGACACGGTTTACGAATCTGTTCCTTTTAATTACTGTTTATATTTCCAGTCAGTGTTGACGTTTAGTTTTGCAGTCTATTTTACCAACAATTTAGAAATGAATTCTATATACTGCAATCATGTCAACACCTTTGAGCAAACTGATACCCGATCTTTCCAAGCTTGATGCACTTGATGGAAAGAATTATAGAAGGTGGTCCCAAAGAATCTTGATATTCTTCGAGCAACTTGATCTTGACTATGTGTTGCTCAAGCCACCACCTACCATGCCGCCAACCCCAGCTACCAGTAATGATGCTGATACGGTCTTCAATGATGATGCCCTAGCAACTGTCGCTGCTGCACTCGCTACCTACGAGAAGTACGAGAAAGACAACAAAACGGTGCGAGGACATCTGCTTAGTCACATGTCAAATAAATTATTTGATATGTTCCTTAGAGAAAGGAGTGACAAGGCAATATGAGATACTCTCGATAAAAAGTATGGTGCGGACGATGCTGGCATCAAGATGTACGTTGTCTGTGAATGGCTCAAATTCCAAATGACTGATGACAAGTCGATAATGGATCAAGTCCATGACTATGAGAACCTAGTTGCTGACATCATCGCTGAAGGGATGCAGATGTGTGAGGTGCTGCAAGCCAATGTTCTCATTGAGAAGCTGCCCAAGCCCTGGTCTGACTACCGCATCTCTCTTAAGCATAAGAAGAGAGAAATTTTGCTTGAAGAGCTCGTGGGTCATATGAAGATTGAAGAAGCCAACCGTTTAAAAGATAAGCTTACTAATTCAATGAGTAATTTAAGAAGATCAAGAAACGTGGGAATCAAGACAAGAAGACGAAACCTCAGAAGGCTACCAACTTCAAGAAGTCAGGAAAGGCCAAACCTGAAGGAAAGACGCTCAAGTGTTATGTCTGTGGTTTACCCGACCACAAAGCTTACCAATACCAACACCGCTCAGACCGCCAGATTGAAAACAAGCCACAGATGCACGTTGTAGAAGAAGATGATGAGATTATTGCTGCGGTGGTCTCAGAAGTCAATCTGGTGGAAAACAGTTCGGAATGGGTTGTTGACACTGGCGCTTCAAAGCATTTCTGCTCAAGGAAGGAGTTTTTCACCGAATTCGAGGATGGGAACGTAGGTGAACGTGTGTACATGGGGAACTCTAGCAACTCTGAAGTGCTAGGCAAAGGCAAGGTTTTACTCAAGCTGACATCTGGTAAAACTCTGGCTTTAAATAATGTTCTGTACATACCTGCCTTGCGTAGAAATTTGATAAGTGGTGGGCTTCTGAATAAGACAGGCATTAAGTTAGTTTTTGAGGCAGATAAACTTGTACTTTCCTGAAATGGTGATTATGTTGGGAAAGGGTTTTTAAGCAATGGTTTATTTGTCATAGAAACTCAATTTAATGAAAATAAAGCTACCACTTCTGCTTATATTGTTGAATCCATTAATATGTGGCATGCTAGATTAGGACACGTGAATATTCATTCTTTAAAGAAATTAATAAATATGAATGTTCTGCCTAAACTAGACACAACTAGTCTAACAAATGTGAGATTTGTGTAGAAGCTAAGCATACTAGACCTCACTTTAAGACTGTTTCTAATAGAAAGACTGAGTTGTTAGAACTTATTCATACTGATCTAGTAGATTTTAGAAACACTGAAAGTAAAGAATGAAAACACTACTACATAACTTTTGTAGATGATTATTCAAGATATACAAAAGTTTATCTCCTAAGGACTAAAGATGAAGCTAAAAACTTCTTTCTTATTTATAAGGCAGAAGTTGAAAATCAGTTAGATAGAAGAATCAAACGGGTTAGATCTGATAGAGGTGGTGAATATGGATCTAATTTCTTAAAAGATATTTGTGAAAAGAATGGCATAATTCATGAAACTTCAGCCACATATTCTCCTCAATAGAATGGTATAGCCGAAAGGAAAAATAGAACTTTAAAAGAGATGATGAATTCTTTACTAATAAGTTCAGGGTTATCTGATAACATGTGGGGGGAAGCCATTCTATCGTCAACTCATATCTTGAATCGAGTTCCTCATAAGAAATTAGATTCTACCCCATATGAATTGTGGAAATGATACGCTCCTAATTTACAATACCTGAAAGTGTGGGGTTGTCTGGCTAAAGTGGGTTTGCCAGACTTTAAAAAGTCTACCATCGGACCTAAAACTGTTGATGCAGTGTTTATAGGGTATGCTACGAATAGTGCTGCATATAGATTCATGCTTTTACAAGATTATTCTATTTGTGAGTCAAGGGATGATGTTTTCTTTGAAAATACTTTTCCTTTAAATGAACCGAGAATAAATATTGAAATACAAATAGAATATATTCCATCAACTTCTTCTAGTAATCCTGCTAAGTCTTCTGAACAAATTGATTTTGAGCCTAGAAGAAGTAAAAGGAAAAGAGTTGAAACCTCTTTTGGACCAGACTTTATTACTTCCTTTATTTCTGAGATAAATGATTTAGACTCAATTTCAGATCCTATAGCTCAAATTTTTCTGTTAGATGAGGATCCTAAAACTTTTAAAGAAGCTATAAGATCTATCGATGCTAGTTTTTGGAAAAGTGCTATTAATGATGAACTAGAATCGATAATGTCTAATCATACTTGGGAATTAGTTGACTTGCCTAAGGGATTCAAACCAATCTCCAACAAATAGATCTTCCGGAAGAAACTAAGGCTAGATGGTTCGATTCAACGGTACAAGGCAAGGTTAGTTATTAAAGGGTTCACTCAATGGTTTGGTTTAGACTACTTTGATACATACTCTCCCGTTACAAAAATCTCAACGATTCGTGCATTATTTGCACTAGCCTCTATTCATAAGTTGCAGGTATATCAAATGGATGTTAAGACTGTTTTCTTGAATGGAGATCTAGATGAGGAGATTTACATGGAGCAACCACTAGGTTTTGAAGCACCTGGTATGAAAGGCAAAGTCCGTAGACTCAAAAAGTCACTCTATGGACTTAAGCATGCTCCTAAACAATGGTATGAGAAATTTCATAAAATTATTCTTAGTTTTGGTTTTGTTATGAATGGTTCGGATGTTTGTGCGTATTCGAAGATGTTTGATACTGAATATGTTATCATAAGTATTTATGTTGATGTCATGTTGATTTTCAGTTCTAACATTGAGTCTATTAACAAAGATAATTTCTTGTCCACTAAGTTTGAGATGACAGATTTGGGAGAAGTGGATGTAATCTTAGGAGTCAAAGTTACCAAAACTGAGAAGGGATTTTCTTTATGTTAAGCACATTATATAGAGAAAGTGCTAAAGAAATTTGACAGTTTTGATATCGTCCCTGTTCGAACTCCTTATGACCCTAGCATACATCTAGTTAAGAATAAAGGAAGTAGCGTTTCCCAAATTGAATATGCTAAATTAATTGGGAGCTTAATGTTCTTAATGAACTATACTCGGCCTGATATTGCTTATGCTGTGAGTAGACTGAGTAGATATACTCATAATCCGAGTGGTGAGCACTAGATTGCTCTTAAACGCTTACTGAAGTATCTTAAGGGTACTTTGGATTGGAAACTTGAGTTTGTTGGCTTTCCTGCGGTACTAGAAGGATATTGTGATACCAACTGGGTTTCTGATAATGATGAGGTAAGCTCTACGAGCGGGTATGTTTTTACTTTAGGTGGAGCAACAATATCGTGTAAATCATCAAAGCAGACTTGTATTGCTCATTCTACCATGGAGTCAGAGTTTATATCTCTTGACCTAGCTGGGCAAGAAGCCGAGTGGATCAGAAGCTTGTTAGCAGATATTCTGTTGTGGGGAAGACCGACTCCTCCAGTTTCATTGTTGTGTGATTCACAAGCTGCGATATGTGTGGCTAAAAATCAAGCTTACAATGGTAAGAAAAGACACATTCGCATAAGACATGAATAAGTTAGACACGTAATAAAGAATGAAGTGCTCTCTTTAGAGTATGCGAAGTCAGAAATGAACCTAGCAGATCCACTTACCAAAGGGTTAAGTCGGAAGCTGGTCCTAGATTCGTCGAGGGGGATGGGTCTCAAGCCCATTGGTTGAGGAATTCATGGTGGATACCCAACTTAGTTATCTAAGTTCCATGTGGTTAAACGAAACCATGGAAAGACTCATAGTGCACATTCCTACTTTCTATCCCTATGACGAATAATGTGCATGCCCAGGATGAGCTTAAGTGCTCTTATTAAATTCATAGCCCAGGCTTTGGGTGGTCTTAGTGAGAAAGACTTGATGAATTTATCGATTTTGGCTGAATATCTATTCTTAATAAGTTCATAACCCAATTTGAGTGGGTATTCCTAAGTGAGAAGAAAATAATGAACTTACCAACAGAAATATTGAGTTTGTTAAACTCTTAATAAATTCAAATCCAAGTATTTGGATGGTTCTAGTGAGAATGACTTATTGAATTTATCGATAAATGAGGTTGAATATTTATTCTTAATTACTTCTTAGCCCAGAGTTTAGGTGGTTCATTTATAATGAACTTGAAGAAAGTCATCATACTCTTTGTGAGGTTGAGCTTTTATAAAAGCTCTTAATTATTTCATATCCCTGTTAAGGGTGGTTTATATCGAGATAAACTTGATGAAATAACCTATGTAATTGAGAAGGGTTAGCCGCCTTCTATGAAAAATGTTGGGCCACTTTTCTAGCACACTTACTAGAATCCTGAGGTAAGATGGCCAAATATATACTTTTGTATATATATATATATATCTTACACATCGAGGACTCAGGTGGATGAAGGGGTTAGTTGTGTGTTATGAGTTTACCCCCATTTTAGAAAGTTCCAGACTAGTTTCACTTATCTAAGAGAATGATTGCTCATTATCACTATGTACTAGTTCCAGATACGTTCACTAGTGCTTAAGCAACTAATCTCGCTATTGTTCTTCTGGAAAGTTTGTTTTCGAGTTTCAGAAGAATTCTTTCACATTAGTGGGGGAATGTTGATAATGCACAATCCCACATAGTATTGAAAATACTATTGGGAATGGGTATTTATGGTTTGGATTTCTCCCTTCCTTGTTGAGTGAAAGAGAACAAAGGGGACTCTCGCGCACCGCCGCCCCCCGTCCATCTTGTCTCGTCTCGGCTCGACACGGCACGGATCGGCTCGGCTCGTGGTCGTGGTCATGGTCGTGGTAATACGTGTCTTCGACATGTCCGCGCGGATACTATATTTTTAGAGAAAATTCTTGAGAAATTTTTCTTTGAAAGAAACAAATGGAAAAATGTGAAAGATTTCAACTGATATTTATAGGCTGCTGAGGACTATTTAAATTCAAATGATAACAGCTCGTTTATGAGAGTTATCAGAAATTAAACAACTTTTCCTAAATTAAATAAAAAATGTTAAGATGTATCTGGACTGATTTCCAGCTTTGTACAGAGGATACAAACTGTTAATATCAGGAGTTACAGGAGTTATTTGATTTAATTCCAGGGGTTACATTATATAATTTCGGGAGTTATAACAGCTGAATAATGATGCAATGAACCTGGACTATTTTTGAGTTAGGTTCATCTAGACGTTTCAGCTGTTACAAAAGAAGAGATTTAATCCTGAAATTTTATAGACAATTTTAACTCTATTTCTAGCCTATAAATAGAGGGCTATATTCAGCTTCTCAACTCACTCTCAACATTCAGAATTCACTCTCCAAGTGTTTTCTAAATAGAGAAAATCGCCTCAGTGACCAAAAATCCCATATAATATACGATTTTAACCAACTTTTTCCGGATTTGCCAAAATGACCAACAAAATCGCAATGCGATCGCTAATTCGCAACGCGATCTCCATTATCGCAAATTCGCGTTGCATTTCGCGTTGCGATGGTCTACAGTGTCGTTGCGATTTTCCCAATTCGCAATGCGAATAAGTAAATCGCAACGCGAATTGGGAAAATCGCAATGCGATACTGACTATCGCAATGCGATACTGACTATCACAATGCGATACTTACTATCGCAATGCGATAATACAAAATCGCAACGAGATACTGACTTTTGCAACGCGATTCTGACTTTCGCAACACGATAATACATAATCGCAATGCGATTTTCAAAGCGCCATTAGTATCCTGGCCAAGTATTTTATTTTTAAATTCCAAACACGAATATTAATATATTAGAACACTGAACCGTCCACAGTATATCCCGTAATCACAACTCATAACCTAAAACCTAAAATCACAACTCAGTCCCATCTCCATCTCTCACTCTCTCGCCCATCTCCGACGAAATCCATCCCCATCTCCGGCAAAATCCATCTATCTCCATCTCTCAAAGCCACCCTCATAATCAGAAATGGAAAATCAACCAAATCAACCAACGAGGGTTAGTTTTTTTAATTATTTTCTTTTTGAAATTTTTGCATTATTATTAGGTTTTTCATATTGAAATTGATGATAAGTTTACTGGTAATTTCAATAATAGATTAACCATTTCACTTAGATTGCTTATTAAATCAACCGAGAATCGTAACGCGAAATGCAAATCGCAACGCGATTTTAGTTTCGCGTTGCGATAGTCAAATTCGCGTTGCGATAGTCATTTTCGTGTTGCGATTTTCATTTTCAGAAACTATTCTTCTTCTGCAAATTGAAACTTGAATGAATTGCATTACTTCAACCAAAAAACAAAGACAAATAGGAAATTCACAGTGTTGCAAATTTAAGTTTGAAGAATAAACTACTACTCTTTATGTTTATTATTGTTTTTGGTATATCTTCACAGTGTAGTTTTTGGTATATCTAACTTAGTATGTTTATTGTTTTTGTAGAACTTTTATTCGGCTCAATTGACCTTAAGAAATAAAGTCAGCCTGGCCAAAACAATTGCGTCGAAGCTTTCACCTGCACAAAGAAAAATGTTTGAGGATACATGCTTCGGGCCATGGCTGAAAGTACAACATCCCGCTGGAGATGCGATGTTGACACACCTGTTTCTTCAAACCATGACTAGCGATCTACCAAAGACTATATAACGTCGTGATGAAGAGATATGGTTTGATTTTCCACCGACGTATAAGTGTTTTGGGCGGGAGGAGTTTTACTTAATCACCGGTCTACGCTTCGGACACGATGATGTAGGTCGGTACACTAGACACATTGCCCGCCCATCATGGCTATCCTGGGTTTTTATTGAGATGGAGAGGCCGAATCTACACGTAGAAGACTTGACAAGATTGTTGAATAAGAAAGATGGTTTTACTCGGATGGATGACGTCGACGTTGTCCGAGTATGCCTTCTAATTCTTTTGCATGTCGGCGTTTTAGGCAGAGAGGCCAGACAACCTATTCCAAATGATCTAATCAAATTGGTAGAAGACCTAAATGCGTGGAACCTGTTTCCGTGGGGCTCGTATTTATGGAAAGTTACATGGAATAAGTTATCGTCTGCCTTGGATGATCAAAAAAGTTTGCATGGCGATGGTTCCAAGTACACTTTGACAGGCTTTATTTGAGCCTTTAAGGTAAGAATTTTTATATAATGTTTCCAAAATTATAAGTAATTATTTAACAATTACTAATGTTTGTTATTATATTGTTTGTAGATTTGGATATTTGAGGCCTTTCCCGCCATGAAGACATATGCAATAAAAACTTCAAATGATATTCCCAGGGCTATTTCCTGGAAGAGGAAACAGACCTTGCAATGGGAAGATTTACTACGGTATACGACAATAAATAATGTAAGTTAACATAAATACTACCATATGTTTATAAACAAGTTATTACTAGTACACGTTTAACTTTGTTTGAGCTTTTATATTGTTAGGAGGCCAACACTCCTCTACAGAGGCTGACACCCACGGAAGCTGAGCTTGCCACTGATTGGTGGCAAGCTAGTAAGCGTTTTTTTAATGGAACGGTTGATGAGTAGCCTCCACTTAGGGAGCCATCACCTCGCCCAGAGCTATCACCTCACCCAGAGCCATCATCTGATCGAACCGACTATACACCTCCACAACGACAGCCATCACCTATTCTGTCACATCATCGAGCCTCTTCTCCACCATCACCGCAAGATAGGTGACTGGCAAAGATGCCACGACGTTTATCTCCCTGTTCTCCACCTCCACCTCAACGAGATGAGTTAGGGGAGTTACGTGATGAGGTCAATGCCTTGCGTGAGGAGGTCGGTACTTTACGCAAAGACGATGGTGCATGGCGTGTTGAGGTGTCTACATTACGCGGTGAGGTAGCCGCTCTACGTGAGATGGTAGCATCGTTGCAGAATGAGGTTCATACTCTACGCAACGAGGTAAGTTTAAGATTTTTCATACTCGTAATTCATTCGGTTGCTGCCAATACTGCTAAACTGTTTTTGTTAGTATTTGTTTTTGATTTTGTTTTTGTCTTTTGGTTGAAGTAATGCAATCCATTCAAGTTTCAATTTGCAGAAGAATAATAGTTTACTTTCGCAACACGAAAATGACTATCGCAACGCGGAAATGGCTATCGCAATGCGAAATGAAATCGCAACGACAAAATCGCAACGCGAAATGAAAATCGCAATGCGATTTGTGTTTCGCGTTGCGATTTTGTCGTTGCGATTTCATTTCGTATTGCGATTTTGTCGTTGCGATTTTCATTTCGCATTGCGATAGCCATTTTCGCGTTGCGATAGTCATTTTCGCGTTGCGATTTTAAGTTTCGTGTTGTGAAAGTAAACTATTCTTCTTCTGGAATGTTTATATATGTTGTCCATTTAAATGTTTATATAAGTGCTTACTTCTGGAATGTTATCTGAGCATTTTGTGAACTATGATAGAATAATGACTTGGGTGAATACAATGCTAGTTTGAAACATATTTGTCTTTGTTTAATATCATGTCTGTTTATTTACTAATTTATGTATTAATTTTTTTTAGCGGCCCGATAAGGTGGATGCTTTACGTCGGGTTTTCCTTGCACGACGGAGTTCACGCATCAGACGGCGTGGACGTGCTATTACGTCTCCGTTCACCCCAATGGTGCGAAGACTCCGCAAGAAGAAGCCCGACTCACCTGTCATCCCTCAAGAGTCCCCTCCAATCGTTCAAGAGGCCCCTATCCTCCCTCAAGAGTCCCCCCCACCGTTCAAGAGGCCACTGTCATCGTTGAAGAGGTCCCTCCCACCATTCTAGAGTACGATTCACATGGGGTAATATATCGAAGTATTGAGAAACCCCCACCGGTTCCGGACATGATGGATGAGAGTTGGCTCTCGTATGAGTTACCGGCTAGTACCCTTCCGGTATCTGAAGTGGAGAGGAGACAACTACCGAAAACAATTGTGGATAATACCCTTTGGGCTAAGACCGCAGTTGATTTTTATCTACATGAGCGGAGCCAAGGGTGTTACACTGACATAAGCAAACTCAACGATGAAATGTTTTTGTTGCTTGATCGGTCTTGGTGGGGTGTACTATTAGGGGTTGAAGACAATGGCTATTTCGATGGGGAGGTAAGTCTTATATTTGTCTTATATATGATTTTGATTAATTTTTTAAAAAATTAATGTAATTCACTAATATATGTATTTTTTTGTAAAACAACATATCGATGTGTGGGTGTCACGTCTACTAATAATAAGGAAGCTTAGGAAAAATAAAAAAAATTCGCGATATACAATAATGTCGGCGACTTTTCACGCAGTTCACTTGAAGAATCAACGAGATGAATCATTTTCGTTGGGCAATGGACAAGCTAAACTTTATCCTGCATGGTGGGAGGTCGATAAGGTTAGTGTTTATTTTTTAAATTTTTTAAAGGTGTTCATAAATAACTGCGCAAATAAATGAATTATTACTTATGATTGCAGGTGTTTATCCCTGTTTTGGAACGTCGTCATTGGCTTCTCGTCCAACTTCAGCTCCCATCCCTGAAGATAATAGTGTATGACAACATGATAAATTACATATCACTGTCTGATTTGAGAGATATGATCAAGGGATGGAGCTCTCATTTGGCTAAATTCTTGGATGGGATTAATTATTGGACTCATTCTGGACACAAGAAGCCAAAGAAGTTCAATGTCACAGTTGTCAGAGACGAGACCGCGCCACAACAATCGCCGGGAGCCAGAGGGGATTGTGGTCCTCTCGTATGCTTGTGCTTGGCGCGTTTGACGACGGGAAGCACAGAGTTTCTACCTCCCACCGATAGAGATAGAGCTGCAGTAGGCTTGTGGTTTCGGCATTATATGGCTAGAGCAATATATTCGAGATGCTGCCTACCTGCATCCGCCTTATGAAAGTGTTCATTGTTAATTGGTAAGTCAAATGCAAGTTTTGTTAACATATATACTCCTTTTGGTTTGAAAAATGTTTGGTTAAGTACCTAGAATTCAATAATTTGCTGTTTGTAGGTTTTAGATGTGTAGGAAGTCTTGTTTGAGCAAATGTTTGGTTTCTGCAGGTTAATCCTTAAGTGAGCTGCGTGAAATGGATGTACGGGGTCACAAAGTTGTTGATTCATTGATTCAATTATTTATGAAGAAATAAGAATTATTATTATTTTTTGATTGTTTAATTGATTTGTAAATGTTGATTTGTTTAATTGATGTGTACATAATTCTTATTTGTGCTTGTTTAATTGATTGAAATGTAATAGTTGATTTGTTGATTTTCAATCTGAATTATGTTGAAGGCAAAACAGACTATCGCAACACGAAACTGACTATCGCAACGAGAAAATCGCAATGCGAAATGAAAATCGCAATGCGAAATGAAAATCGCAACGAGAAAATCGCAATGCGATTTTCATTTCGCATTGCGATTTTCTAGTTGCGATAGCCATTTTCGCGTTGTGATTTTTCATTTCGAATTGCGATAGCCATTTTCGCGTTGCGATAGCCATTTTCGCGTTGCGATTTCCCCGTTGCGATAGTCAAAATGAATGTGTAATAAGTGATAACAACTGAACAGATCATAGCAATGTTCAAACTCAAGTTACTAATACATGCCTAACTGAAAATGTTAAAAGTGCACACATAAAATACACATAATACAACGTTTGCATTTAAAAATCACCTAAGTTAACAGTCCCAAAAGGTGAAGCCGGTTGTGATTGGGATTTTGAAGATGATTGCGATTTTCAGAATCTCGTTGCGATTTTGTATTATCTCATTGCGATAGTAAGTATCACATTACGATTTTCCAAATTCGCATTGCGATTTACTTATTCGCATTGCGAATTAGGAAAATCGTAACGCGATACTTACTTTCGCAACGAGATAATACATAATCGCAATGCGATTTTTAAAGTTCGCAATAGGTTTTAGTTTCGCAACACAAATTTTTTGTGTATATATCTACGCAGAAGCAACAACTCATAACCTAAATCCCTAAATCGCAACTCATTCCATCTCCATCTATCACTCTCTCCGGCGACATCCGTTCCTATATCCGTTCTTACATCCTTCCCCATCCGGCAACAGGTCTTAGTTTCGCAGCTCATTTGTTTAGTAAATTAATTTACAACCATGAAATCATCTAATGTTGATCATGTTTGGATAGATTTGTGTTTTGGAGGGTCATGTGAGAATGTTCATGGTGTTTTACAATATATGCCTTTACCCATGAATCTTCAACTAAAACTGTCATTAAAAAAGTTAACTTATGAAACTCTAATGTTACGTGTTTCAAAGAAATTGAATTTAGAGCCCCTAAGTGGATTTAGGCTATCTTATCATAGGAATGGTAAAGTTTATTTGTTAACCGACAATGAAGATGTTGAACGATTCATTGCTTACATTAGTGTTTCAAGTGATGATGTTACATTGTATGTTGTTGAACCTAGAAGTAGTATTGTTGGGTCAGTAGCGGGTAGTAATCAACTAAGTTTTTCTCAAAACCCACAACCTTTCTCTAATCCAAATCCCAATCAACTTTCAGCACCAAATTCCGGTTTTCGTATTGACCAATTAGACGATGATGAGCCAAGAGAAAAAAATTGTGAGTACTAGTCAGTATTCGAAATTTGATCTTGGTCAATACTCGGGACTTTGATATTGGTCAATACTCGGATTTTGATGATGTTTCAGAAGAAGAAATAGACCCTGCGTGTAATGATTTTGATATTGGTCAATACCCGAATTTTGATGATGAAACAACCGTTGCCGAGGAAGATGTTGTTGATGATAATGAGGAGGAAGTGGAGGCTGTGAATGAACATGTTGAACATCCATTCTGTAATTCATATAATCCTGAAGAAGAAAAAGAAGAAGAAAAAGAAGAAGAAAAAGTCCCCGAAGAAAAGAAAATGCCACGGGAGTATAACTGGAATATGCCAGAATTACTTCAGATACCGAAAGAAGAGTTGGTAAAGAAAGCAGTTGATTGTTACACAAAAAGTTATTCGTATCAAGAAAGATGATTGTTTTGATACAAAGGAAGACTTGAAGATAGCTTTGTATACGAAATGTGTGGAAGATGGCTATCAACTAAAAGTTAACAAATCAAGCAAAGATCGTTTCGAAACAAGGTGTATGATTGACAAAAACTGTACGTGGCGTATGATTGCAAAGAGGATAAAAGATTGCGAAATGTTTCAAGTTAGGACTTTTATTGATAAACATACATGTTCAAGAACCCAAGTTTTTCCTAACCATAGACAGGCAAACAAAAAGGTGTTGGGTGGTTTTCTGGCTGAGTTAATGTTTTTGAATGGCAGGGTATATCGGGGACATGAAATTATGACTGACATGAATGCTCGGTTCAAGATTAGTATATCATATTCTCAAGCTTGGAGAGCCAAATGTTATGCCTTGGAATTGTTGAGGGGGTCGCCAGAAGCATCGTTTGCCAAACTGCCGGCTTATTGTCACAATTTAAAGCTGAAAAATCCTGGGTCGGTAACTCATATCAAAACATATAGAGATGGACGCTTTGAGTTGCTGTTTATCGCCATTGGTGCTGCGGTTAGTAAATCAATATAATTCTGTTGACTCATTTCTGTTAGTTACATGCATTTCACATTTAAATGATTATATTTCTTGTGTATATTATTTTGTAGATTCGTTCGTTTATTACTTGCATGCGCCCAGTTATTATAGTTGACGGAGCACATTTGAAAGGTCGATACCTTGGAATAAACTTATTAGCAGTAGTCATGGATGCTAACAATGGGATATTGCCAATAGCTTACGGGGTTGGCAAATCTGAAACCTCTGATTTATGGACATGGTTTATGGGGCATCTTAGGGATTGCATAGGTCCTATTAGCAATCTGACAATCATATCCGATAGGGCAAACTCAATTGACAACGCTGTTAGAAGGTGTTTCCCAGATGTTTTTCATGGACTTTGTGGTGTTCATTTGTATAGAAATCTAAAATCAAGGTCTGTTGGTATAAAAAAGCACAAATGGACATACTGGAAGGCTGTAAAAGCTTATCGGGAAGTGGATTTCAATAAGCATATAAACTGTTTAAGACGTGTTTTGCCTCAGTATGCTCAAACACTAGAAGATGTCGGGTTTGAAAGATGGTCAAGAGTACATCAACTTGGAGCAAGATATGGTTTCATGACGTCTAATAGTGCATAATCAATCAACGCTCTAAGTCGTCATTCCCGGAAATTACCCATTACTATGTTAATGGAGTTTTTTCGAGCCTCTATTCAACAGTGGTACTACAAGAAAAGAAACCATGCAG
The DNA here is from genome assembly GCF_006381635.1 of Hibiscus syriacus. Taxonomy (NCBI): domain Eukaryota; kingdom Viridiplantae; phylum Streptophyta; class Magnoliopsida; order Malvales; family Malvaceae; genus Hibiscus; species Hibiscus syriacus. The sequence goes on along the minus strand of NW_024063479.1, from coordinate 1,238,268 downwards.
GTATTATTTCTTTGAATTCGTAACTTATCATATATTTTACTAAGTATTATTTATTTAAATTTACATGAACATTGGAACATCGTGTTACACCATGGACTGAAAAAAAGATAACGAAACGTGTTGTGAAGTCAACGTCATGGAGAGTTGAACCATGTTCAAACACTTTGTTTGAAGTACTGGATAATAACTTAAATGGGCTTGTCGATCTAAATGCAAGGACGTGTAGTTGTATGAAATGGCAAACATCTGGTTATCCGTGTGGCCATGTTATAAAAGTTGCTCTTCATCTAAACCAAGATGATTCAAGCACATACGCTATGGATTGCTACACTACAGAAGTATATCGATAGACTTATGCCGAGATTGTCTACCCTATTCCACATCCTTCTGAGTGGGACATACCAGATGACTTACAAACAGTTTTTCCACCAGCCATGGACAGAAGGCTACCTGGCCGACCAAAAAGTCATGATCGTATACCGTCTAAGGGTGAAGAGAAGAAGAGATCGACATGTAGTCGGTGCAAGGAAAGTGGTCATACAAGGTTGACATGTGGGTCACCAGTGCCATCACAATCATCTTTTCCTCTACCAAAATATGGATCATTATCAAAATCCAAAGCTCATATGGTGTCAAGAAAAAGGTAATCAAAATCGCAATCATCTTTAAAATCCCAATCACAACTGGCTTCACCTTTTGGGATTGTTAACTTAGGTGATTTTTAAATGCAAACGTTGTATTATGTAGATTTTATTTGTGAACTTTTAACATTTTCAGTTAGGCATGTATTAGTAACTTGAGTTTGAAAATTGCTATGATCTGTTCAGTTGTTATCACTTAATAGACAATCATCTTAATGTCTATCGCAACGCGGAAATTACTATCGCAATGCGAAATGAAAATCGCAACGAGAGAATCGCAATGCGAAATGAAAATCGCAACGCTAATTTCGCAATACGAAATGAAAATCGCAATGAGGGAATCGCAATGCGAAATGAAAATCGCAACGCAAATTTAATTTCGCGTTGCGATTCTCTCGTTGCGATTTTCATTTCGCGTTGCGATTCTCATTTCGCATTGCGATAGTACTTTTTGCCTTCAACATAATGCAGATTGAAATCAACAAAATCAATCATTACATTTCAATCAATTAAACAAGCACAAATAAGAATTATGTTAACATCAATTAAACAAATCAACTTTTACAAATCACCTTTTACAAATCAATTAAACAATCAAAAAATAAGCAATAATTATTAGAGAAAATAATACTTCTACTATTGAATCAACTTTTGCTCAAACAACACTTTCTACACATCTAAAACCTACAAACAGCAAATTATTGAATTCTAGGTACTTAACCAAACATTTTCAAACCACAAGCCTATAAACATACCAATTGTTTATGGACATTTTTATAACGCGGATGCAGGTAGGCAGCGTCTCATATATATCGATCTAGCCATATAATGTCGAAACCACAAGCCTACTGCAGCTCTATCTATATCGGTGGGAGGTAGATACTTTATACTTCCTGTGATCAAACGGTCCAACGCCAAGCATACGAGAGGACCACAATCCCCTCTGGGTCCTTTCGTTTGTTGTGGTGCGGTCTCGTCTCTGCTAACTGTAATATTGAGCTTCTTTGGCTTCTTGTTTCCAGAACGAGTCCAATAATTTATCGCATCCAAGAATTTAGCCAAATAAGAGCTCCATCCCTTAATAATATCTCTTAAATCAGCCAATGATATGTAATTTATCATGCTGTCATATACTATTACCTTAAGGGATGGGATCTGAAGCTCGACGAGAAGCCAATGGTTACGTTCCAAAACAGGGATAAACACCTGCAATCATAAGTAATAATTCATTCATTTGCGCACTTATTTATGAATACCTTTAAACTCAATCTAAAATAAACACTAACCTTATCGACCTCCCACCATGCAGGATAAAGCTTAGCTTGTCCATTGCCCAACGCAAATGATTCATCTCGTTGATTCTTCAAGTGAATGGCGTTAAAAGACGTCGGCATAATTGTATATCGTGTATTTCTTTTATTTTCCTTTAAGTTTCCTAATTATTAGAAGACGTGACACCCACGCATCGATATGCTGTTTTACAAAAAAAGACATATATTAGTAACTTACATAAATTTACAAAAAAATAATCAAATTAAAATATAAGAAAAATATAAGACTTACCCCTCCATCGAAATAGCCATTGTCTTCGACCCCTAATAATACGCCCCACCAAGACCGATCAAGCAACAAATAGATATCATCGTTGAGCTTGCATATGTCAGTGAAACACCCCTGGCTTCGCTCATGTAGATAAAAATCAACTGCGGTCTTAGCCCAAAGGGTGTTATCCAGAATTGTGTCCGGTAGTTGTTTCCTCTCCACTTCAGATACCGGTACGGTACTGGCCGGTAACTCATACGAGAGCCAACTTGAATCCATCATGTCCAGCACGTCAGAGGGTTTCTCAAGAATCCTACATATGACGCCATGTGAATCGGGCTCTTGAATGGTGGGAGAGACCTCTTCAACGATGACAATGGCTTCTTGAACGGTGGGAGGGGACTCTCGAGGAATGATATAGGCCTCTTCAACGATAGGAGTGGACTCTTGAGGGATGGCAGTGGCCTCTTGAACGGTGAGAGGGGACTCTCGAGGAATGATAGGGGCCTCTTCAACGATAGGAGTGGACTCTTGAGGGATGACAGGCGAGTCGAGCTTCTTCTTGTGGTGTCTTCGCACTATTGGGGTATACGGAGACTTAATAGCACGTGCACGCCGTCTGATGCGTGAACTCTATCATGCAAGAAAAACCCGACGTAAAGCATCCACCTTATCGGTCCGCTAAATAATTAAATACAAATATCAGTAAATAAACAGACATGATATTTAAACAGTGAAAACAAAGACAAATATATTTCAAACTTTCAACCAAAAGATAAAACAAAGACAACTACTAACTTCACAGTGTTAAAGAATACACAGTTTAGCAGAATTGGCAGCATCCGAATAAACTTACTTCAACCAAAAGACAAAACAAAAAGACAAATACTAACTTCACAGTGTTAATAAACAGTTTAGCAGTATTGGCAGTAACCAAATAAATTTACTAAGCAATCTAAGTGAAATGGTTAATTTAAGTGAAATTACGAGTAAATTTATCATCAAGTTAAATATGGAAAATCTTAAACTTACCTCGTTGCGTAGAGTATGAACCTCATTCTGCAACGATACTACCATCTCACGTAGAGCGGCAACCTCACCACGTAAAGTAGACACCTCCACACGCCATGCACCATCGTTATCACGTAGAGTACCGATCTCCTCACGCAAGGCATTGACCTCATCACATAACTCCCTTGACTCATCCCGTGGAGGTGGAGAATAGGGAGATAGAAGTCGTGGCATCTTTGCCGGTCGCCTATCATGAGGTGATGGTGGAGAAGAGGCTCGATGATGTGACGGGATAGGTGATGGCTCTCGTTGTAGAGGTGTATAGTCGGGTCGATCAGGTGATGGCTCTGGGTGAGGTGATGGCTCTCGAAGTGGAGGAAGTGAAGGCTGCTCATCATTCGTGCCATCAAGAAAACGCTGACTAGCTTGCCACCAATCAGTGGCAAGCTCAGCCTTCGTGGGTGTCAGTCTAATTAATGGAATGTTGGCCTCCTAAAAATATAAAAACTCAAACAAAGTTAAACGTCTACTATTAATAACTTGTTTATATATGATAGTATTTGTGTTAACTTACATTATTTATTGTCGCATATGGTATTAAGTCTTCCCAATCCAACAGACGTTTCCTCTTCCAGGAAATAGCCCTGGGAATATCATTTGAAGTTTTTATTGCATATGTCTTCATGGCGGGAAAGGCCTCAAATATCCAAATCTACAAACAATATAATAACAACATTAGTAATTGTTAAATAATTAATTATAATTTTGAAAACATTATATAGAAATTCTTACCTTAAAGACTCAAACAAAGCCTGACAAAGTGTATTTCGACCCATCGCCTCGCAAACTTTTGCGGTCATCAAAGGCAGACGAAAACTTAGTCCATGTAGCTTTCCATATATACGAACCCCACGGAAACAGATTCCATGCATTTAGGTCCTCTACCAATAATATTAGCTCATGAGGAATAGGTTGTCTGGCCTCTCTGCCTAAAAAGCCGACATACAAAAGTAGTAGAAGGCATACTCAGACAAAATCGACGTCATTCATCCGAGTAAAACCATCTTTCTTATTAAACAATTTCTTCATGTCGTCGACGTATAAGTTCGGCTTCTCTATTGACTCATCAGGGAAAACCCTGGGATAACCATGATGGGCGGGATATGACGAGTGTACCGCCTACATCATCGTGTCCGATCGTAGACTAGTGATAAGCAGACTCCTTCCGCCCAAAACAAGTATACGCCGGTGGAAAATAAAACCATATCTCTTCCTCACCACGTTGTATACTGTCGGGTATATCGCTAGTCATGGTCTGAAGCCACAAATGGGTCAATTAGCATCTCCACCCGGATGCTGTACTCTCAGCCATGGCCCGAAGCAGGTTTCTTCAAACAATTTTCTTTGTGCAGGTGAAAGCTTCGAAGCAATTGTAGTGGCTAGGCTAACTTTATTCCTTAATGTCAATGAAGCCGAAAAAAATTTCTACAAAAAATAAAACATACCAAGTTAGATACCAAAAACTACACTATCAGATATACCAAAAACAATAAACATAAATAGTAGTTTATTCTTGAAACTAAAATTTGCAACACTGTTTTGTCTTTTGGTTGAAATGAAAATCGCAACGAGATAATGAGAATCGCAACGCGGAAATGACTATCGCAACGCGAAATGACTATCGCGACAAGAGAATCGCAACGCGAAATGAAAATCGCAACGCGAAATGAAAATCACAATGCGATTTTGGTTTCGCGTTGCGATTTTTATTTTGCGTTGCGATTTTTATTTCACGTTGCGATTCTCTCGTTGCAATAGTTATTTCCGCGTTGCGATTTTCATTCTCGAAACTATTCTTCTTCTGCATTACTTCAACCAAAAGACAAAACAAAGAAAAATACTAACTTCACAGGCTAAACAGTTTAGCAGTATTGGCAGCAATCAAATGAATTTAATAAGAAATCTAAGTGAAATGGTTAATCTATTATTGAAATTACCAGTAAACTTATCATCAATCTCAATATGAAAAACCTAAAATAATGCAAAAATTTCAAAATAAAAATAAAAAAAACTAACCCTCGGAGGTTGATTTTCCATTTCTGAATGATTGTGAGGGATTTTTGACTGTGAATGGTTGTGAGGGATTTCGCCGGCGATGGGGACGGAAATCTTCGGAGATGGGGACGGATTTCACCGTAGAGAGTGAGAGATGGAGATGGGACTGAGTGTTGTGATTTTGGGTTTGAGGTTATGAGTTGCGATTACTGTGGACGGTTCAGTTATATTATGAATAAAATAGAATTGGTGGTAATATAGAGATAGTGCTGAAGATAAATTACAGTATTATCTTTAGAGTAAAGAGACGAGGGCTGAAGATGGATTAGGGAATTTCATCTTCTACAATCTCTATTAACCAAAACTGCAATAAAAACCGTACCAGCAAAGCTAAAGCGCATAACATCTTCACGTCTCCTCTTGCCTCCCATTCTAACTCTAGAAATTCATCTTCTTCATCCACTCTAATAAATGAATTCGTAAACTTCCGTTACCTTAAGGATCTTCCAAGGGCTTTAAAAGCCATGGCTACTATGGAAAGTCACGGCCTTTATGCTGACCCCAACACCTACTCAGAGTTAATCAAGTGCTGTGTAGCTCGCAACGCTGTAGAACAAGGCAAGCTTGTTCACAAGCATGTTTTCTTCAATGGGTGTCGACCAACAAGGTTTCTTCTCCACAATCTCATCGATATGTTTGCAAAGTTTGAATTATTCGAAGAGGCGCAGGCTGTGTTCGACCAATTGCCTGAAAGAGATGTTGGTTCTTGGACGATCATAATATCTGCTTATGCTAAAGCCGGCCTGAGTGGCAAGGCGTTCGAGTTCTTATTTAATTTTTTTATATGTGCTAATTTTAAAATTTAAAAGGTACAAATTTAATACAAGGAAGGGAATACTATTAAATAAACGTATCTTATTTTGGAGATTAAAAATCTTTTAGGTAATTTTAAACGATAAATTTAAGTATTCTTTTGGATGTTTGGTTTAAGAAATGTTGGATTTTCATGGAAATGAAATTCACATTCTTATGTTTGGTTGGTCGAGAATTTCATTCCCGATAATGTTTTATTATCAAAAATAGATTTTTTGGTATATATTACCGAGAATGTCATTACTTCCATTTCCTTAAGTATTGTTGGATTATCGGCGTTTTGGATTAAAATGTCATTAAAAAAAATTCTAAAAATTTTATATGAAGTTTAGAGGTTAAAATAAAATTTTACTATTTCATTAAACCTTTTTATATTTTCAATTTTGTAAAAATTATATATAAAAAATTTATGAATTTAAATTTTTTGAAGAAAATATTTAAATATTTTCCAACTTGTTAAAAAACAAATATATAATAAGGACAATTTGATCAATTATACATTCCAATAATATTTTATTCCTTTAACAAAACACGGTAATCTTACATTCCTGCTAAACCAATCAAACACAAAATATAACATTCTAAGTAATCATTTTCCCTGATAATCTTACATTCTCACTGGTAATCTTACATTTTCGTGAACCAAACGCACCCTTTATATTTTATAAATTGTAATTTATTATTGATAATTCGATATTATAAATCAAATTATTTTTCTATAAACTATATTTTAATTCTGACATATTATACGTGTGGAAGATAAATTACAATTACATGCTGTTTGATATGACGATCTCTTTAAATATAATATTTTTAATTATTTTTTATTAAAGTATTTGTTTTGGACAAAATGATTATGTACGTAAAATATAAACTCACCAAGGCGGACATCTTGATCTTTGGTAAGAAAAATATTGGAACACTGCCAAGATAGGGCCACATGTCAATCCATAAATCATTTACTAGAAAGACTAATCTAATTTGATACAAACCTTTAGGTCACGATGCAGAACAAAATTTGAATGCAGATATTCAACTGTTAGAAGTAGTTGCACAAACCACTTGCAGAGTTTCTGCACAATGTTTACAATCATCGGCGTTAACTGCAACTTATAATCCTATAAGAAAATAGCAAAATCAACAGCTATAGAGAAATTAGATGACCTCTTCGGGGAAATAGACCCCATTTGATTTTTTCATCAATCCAGCCCTGTGAAAAAGAACACAAAATGAACAATATTGACACATTGCAAAAATTGCAGAAATTGAAAAGCAAAGTTCTCCTCACAAGCTTGGAGACTCACATATCGCCACCTTCACAATATCCAGTAACAATGCAAACAAAGCAACCCTATATTACAATCACAAAACTCAAATTCAACATCAATGAAAGACAACCACCACGTACTCAACAAGTTACTATTTAAAAGTAGACATCGATTCCAGTATCTCAGCAAAAAAAAAAAAAGAGCAGTACCGTATCTTACTTTTTCAACCCAAGCTTCCTTAAACTGAACAATGTAAGGATGTTGAACTCGCGCAAAAAGTGCCATCTACATTCCACAATATTCGAACGAAATTACAACTTGTAAATTGAAACTCTCTATTACATGATAAATTATGTAAACAAAATAAATTGACTAACTTCTTGATGAGCAGATCTTCTGCAACGCTCCGTTTGCCGCGCCAGTCTGATCTTCTTCAATACATACCTGAAATTTTTGAAAAGATCACCAAAAAATATTTTAAAAGAAAAGAAAACACACACGTTTATATAATTAGAAATTTAGAGTTTGAGAAATAAGAATAATACTTTTTCGTCTCGGATTTGTGGTGAACGAGAATGGCAGCACCGAAAGCACCCTGGCCGATTTGTTCCATAATTTCGTACTGATCCATTCGAGACTCCATTGATTTTAACTCTTTGCTCGATTCCCCCTCCCCCTTCCAATTAGAAGTTTCTAACAAGAGAGATTAAGTAGAGAAAAATAAAACTAAAGAAAAAGAACGTCAATTCGTTTTCGTCCTAAAACATTTTTTCTCCGGATCTCGACCACATTGCCGGATTCTTCGCTTCAATTTCAGTGTAGCCAATGCGTTTCAACAAAATTTAAAGACAACCGATCATCATTTCTCAAAGCCATGGAAACCTTCTTATACGATTATCTCCTTTCTTTCCATTGCTGTAATCCCAGACCGATGCGGATAGCCCGATCCGATCCGGGAAGTCACATTAGGGCTACCGGAGCGACCCACTGTAAAAATAGCAGAAAATTTAAAATTTTTTATCAGAACATGTAAACTTATAAAATAAATTTTCACTATTTAAAAATAAAACAGATTTCCAAACTCGTATATAAATCAAAATACAATTACATGCCCCCTAATCACATGTATCATACTCTGCAACAACGCCGGATGAACTCCCTTACTGAAGTCGATAGATACACTGGTACAATTCTTTTAACCTGAATAGGTGAGTAATAGAATGAGCTTTGGAAAACTCAGTAATACAGAACTACCAGATGATGCTGATGAACGTACAGATACAGATAAATATATATTTCCTTATTGTTTCCGATTATTTACAGATTTTTATGCTGAGCAGAGATCCTACTGATATTTCAGGTGGTAACAGACAATGAGCTTTCAGTTCAGACAAATATTTCGGATGACTGAGTTCATGAGATCATAATAGGTTATCTAGTGTGTTCCCGCAAAACCTGTGAAAAGATACATATCTTTTCTTTTAAAATAGTGGCAATTTAAAACATATTTTTATTCAAAAACCATATTAATCCATCCACCACACCATAATGTGTAGGTTCCCCAGAACCATACACCACCAACACACCAAGTAAGGCTCTGAGCACAAAGCAGAGGAGCCTGCAGTAACGGTAACGATAACTTCCTCCAACAACACCCTCCCATAAAACATTTATCAAAAACCATAGTAATCCCTCCAACCGAACACACCATAATGTGTAGGTTTCCCAGAACCATACACCACCAACACACCATAATGTGTAGGTTCCCCATAACCATACACCCACCAACACACCAAGTAAGGCCTCGAGCATAAAGCCGAGGAACCTGTATATATAGTAACCTCAAACAATACCCCCAAATAAAACATATTCCGTCTGTAAACGGATATATTAAAAATCAAAACATAATTCATGTCAAGTATCATATCAGAATCCAAGTCAAGTATCAGATCATAATCCATGTCAGATATCATATCAGAATCCATGTCAAGTATCAGATCAGAATCCATGTCAAGTATCAGATCAGAATTCAAATCAAAAATCAGATAAAATATTCATGTGGGTAGGGAACACACCAGAGTTTACAGATATTATTCATAAGTACATAATAATCTTATCAGGCAGAGAAACACGGATCTTCAATATACCGATAGAATGTTGGGATTTATAATCACTATTGGAAGAGTTCAATAACTGATGGAATCATAAGTTATTCAGAATGTGAATTATCAGGATATTATCTTATTCGGACAGTTTTCAGAAGCTGTACGTAATCAGAAGGGTATTCAGAATCCTTTACATCCATGTCAATTAATCTGATAATCGAACAACTTGAGAACAAAGATTCAGAACCTTAACAATCTATATTGATTGATCGCATTATTGAACAACTCTTAGATGAATAGTTCCCAGAACTAATACTTATTGACTGGTCATTTCGTGTCCTTCTAGGGTATTTACACTTTAATACCAAAAATTTTTATCCGTAAATCATCTTCGGAATCATCAGTGAATAGATCTTCCAATGTCTTTATTTCATTTTTACGCTTCCACAATATCATGAAATACTGATGTGTTTGATTTGTAGTTCATGATCCAAAAGAACAGTACATCGTGTATGTTCATTAACGTTTCCAGACTCATCCAAATCACTTATTAGAATCTTAGTCATTGAAGTTACTTATTTCACTTAGTAGTCAAATCCATTCCAATTACTTCAGAGTTTTCCAGAGTAAATTAGACATTTTCTGAATTTCAGATACATGTTGTACTTTTGTTCAGTTCAGTATTCGTGGTTGATTTGTCGAAAAAATGTCCAATTCTTAGTACTGAATATGATCTAGAGTTGAGTTGAGCTGAATACTTCCAAATTTATCATTGAGCCAAACTTGAGAAGACGAACACATGTTCCAGTAATATCTATGCCATTCAGGTATTGATATAGCTTTAGGGTTGATCTATTCACTTAAATTGTTTTCCATTACCTTTAAAGGTAGACTAATACTTATGCTTACTTGGATTCCTTAATTAATCCAATACATTTACTTAATTTAGGCCATAAGGGTATTTTGGTAATTTTGATGTTCAGTTTTATTCCATTCATTTCAGAGCTCGAGGATATTCAATCATTCCTGAGCTTGGTGATATTCTTGAGTCATTTACATTACAGGGGTATTTTGGTCATTTTACAGATTCACCGTATTTCAATCCTTTCATTCCGTCCGATCTTACTATTAAAATCAATCTTATCATTTATTTCAGTCCTTTCGAACAATTATGATAGCATAATACCCCTGATAAATTACTCTTCAAGTATTTACTCATTATTCGAATATTTTTGGGTCAAGTGTCTTCTCAGATTTTACAAAGGGAAAATCAGGACTTTTCCTGAACTAAGTCAGGATCTTAACAATCAAATCCGTACCTAATCGAGTTAAGTACGAATCCTCAAAGTATTTTCTCATTCAGCGTTAACTAGGACTATTTTACCTCTCAAGGGCATTTCTGTAATTTCTTAACCAGATAATTTCGATATTAGCTCTTAACGAAAATAATTATAATTTAAAGTTCCTATGATCAATTGCTTTCCCGAACATTCTCTTATCTTGAAATGATTCCTTAATAGAATTCTAATATCTTGCACAAACCCTCTAGGGTTAAAAATCAGTTATCCAAAATATCCAAGTAAAACTAACATTTCTTAAGCAAATCAATATTTTTTTTATCAGATCAATATGTCTGTAAAAACCTCTTATCCAACTTCCATATTCCAATCTTGTCTTTTTATAACACAAGGGTATTTTCATAATTTTACCCTACCGGAGTATTCTCATAATTTCTCATCCAAATACCTTTAACATTTAACCTTTAATGAAATAAATTATAAGTTACAGATCCAGGTTGATTTCTTTATCACTAAGCACATAACTTGTAATTTAATTCTAACAATCCCTTAATTTCTTATAAAGGTCATCTGAACCATAATCAATTACTGAACTTTTTTATCGTATTCAGATCGAGTGTAGAACTTCATTAATTACACATATGAGACCAACCATTTCCATTCATGCATTTACCAATACCAACATGTTCTATAAAGCATAAAGAGGTAGTAAAGTATTATCTCGATTTTTTGTGCAATACTGATCGACCATAAAATTCCATTCGAACGCCTTTGATCTTCAATTCAGCTTCCAACAATTCCTCAGATACATATCAACATAAATTATATCAGAAACGGAGCTTAATTGAGATAAACAGATCGAATCGGATGATAAATCAGTTAAAACCAACTTACCGGGTTCGAATTTGGCGAAACCGACTTCGGATTCGGATTCAGGACGTCGAAAGCATAAAATATGACTTTTCGAAAATTTAGAATTTTTGGTCAAAATCAAAGTCAACAGGTTTGACCGGTAATTTCGAGGCCTTCGGGTTCGAATTTCAAAAAATGGACAGCGGAATCGGATTTGGAACGTCAAAAAATGTCAAGATAGGTATACTCGGTCGAAGTCAAAGGTCGTTTAATGCCCGATCAAAGTTTTGGTCAACAATGGTCAACGTCGTTCAACGGTCAACGGGTCAATGGGTCGGGTAAACGGGTCGGGTCTGGTAAACGGGTCTGGTCGGGTCGGGTTATGACCGGTCAACTATGTATCAAAACCGGTCAAACCGGTCATTTTTCCTTCCCCACGCGCAGTGGCGGAGCGTGGGGGCGCGTGAACAGTGCCTTGATATCGGAAAATTCCCGGAAAAATTCCTAAAAATTATTTTAAGCGATTTCGAGATACTTACAAAGCTCGGTTCAATTTTTTGAACGGCGGAGATCTCGATTTCAACTAAACGGAAACTTTGACCGCTTCACCTCCATACGCGCCGCCGCCGCCTGAGAAAATGGAGGACACTGGTGGACTCGGAACGACACAAGGAACACGATGGTGCGGGAGGTGTCGTAAACAGATGACCCGATCGTCGTGAATCGATGAAAAACCAACTAAAATTGAGTTATTACCGACGATACTTCTGACTGAAATTCACGATGAACAGCGATGATTCACGACGAAAGGTTTGAGGGGTTTTGTTCCTCGGTTGACAACGAACACGATGGTGGTTTCGGCTTGTCGATCGGAGGTAGGACGGCAAGTAGATCGAAGTTGAAAGTTGGTTGATCGGAGAGGGAAAATCTGGAAAATTTTCCAAAAAACATACGTGAATGAGAGTTTTATAATTCAACTCATAATAAAAATGGGTAAACTATGAGTTTAGTCAATGAACTTCTTGTGTTTCTTAAAATGGTCTGCCAACTTTGAAATGTTACAATTTAATCCCTAATTCCTTCCAAAAATACTAATTAAATTCACCACTTTATAATTTCTTAAATTTAACTCCTAAATTGGGGTGTTACAATTGCTGTTGAATTCTCGAAAGCTTTCTCTTTCAATTCACTTATAGCAGGAAACTAAGGCGAAAATATTTTAAATTTTGTTTTCAATTAACGATTTTGTAGAGAGAGAGAGAGAGAGTGAGCAGTGGCTATATAACTAAACAAGACGGTTAGTAGTTGACCAAAGGCATAAATACAACTTAATTGACTCTTTTGTATTTCCTTTATTTATTTACGGCGAAATATTTTTTTTCCATCTAACTTTTTCAAATTAAATCATTTTAATCTTTAAATTTGTATTTTATTTCTTTTAATCTTAATTTTTATTTTTTATTAAATTAACTCAAATATGAAGAAAAAATAACTTATCGTTAGACTGAAATAAATTATGTTGTTCTTATAAAAAAAATACTAACATCAATTATTTTATTTTTATATATCATATCATAAAAACAAAAAAAAATAATAAATAAATAAATAAATAAGTTAATGTTAATACTTCAATAAAGATAAAATATCTTTTAATCTTAGTTGGGATTTTCGTTCTTCTGCTACTCCTATTGTGTTAGGGCATCTCCAACGCTACTTTACTGTAGCGTCTCCAACCCTGTGCTACATTTTGCTCTACTGTGTCCAATATTTTTCTGACATATTATGGTAGTGGTCTCACTTGATCTAACCTAGCATGTACTTCTATTTTACTGCAGTTTTAAAATTAAGGAAGTGTTATTGAAAGTATTAAGATTTTTAATAAAGTGTTATTTAAAATATTATTTTTTTTATAAAAAATGTTAATTTTATTATTTAATTTTTGATAAAAAATAATATTTTAAGTAACGCTCAATATTAACATTTCTGATAGAAAAAATAATATTTTAAATAGAATTTTATCAAAAATATTAAATATTTTAAATAGCACCTAAAATTAACATTTTTTGTAAAAAAATAATATTTTAAATAACATTTTATAAAAATATTAAAAATATATTAAAATTTCTGATAATATATTTCTTTAATTATATATTAAGATATTCCTTAATCTCGCCGCAAAGAGTTGTGTTTATCGTTGAACACTGGCTACAAGTAGTACAGTAGTCGGCCTTTCAGCTTTTGAACGCCGGCGTTGTAATTATTATTTTTTAATATTTTTCCATTGTTTAAGATATTGGTTGAATTAAAATATACCACTCAGTCTTTTTTCTCTTCTTCTTAACATTCTCACCATTAAAATTTAAAAAAAAATACTTCATCTTCGAAAAATAGAAAGGAATATTTTTATAAGAAATAATTTATAAATTTAAATTTGTAATCATTTTAATCAAGTCACATATTTGTACAATTTTAAAGTGTCGTATTATTAAAATAATGAAAAAGTCGTTAAATTCATAAATTTGTTAGGGACTACATTAAAATAATATATGAGGTTGAGAGATTAATTTAAATATAAAATAATTAACAATAAGTAGTTGAATACTTGGATTGTCAGCGTCGTTTGCTTAATATTCACGTGGTATTAAGACAAAATTAATTTCTTACAAAAAACAGAGAGAGACATAAGATCTGGATTTCATTTGTTTCTTTTTCAAGCAAATTTCAATTTCTCACGACTTCGATTTGATTTCTATCAAACGCTGAGATTTTCACAGATCTGAAAATTCCTAAGAAATCAACTCTTAATGTCAGCTTCCCAAACACTCGGCGGCCCGTCGCGGTGCGGCCGCGTGCTTGGCTCCTCACTCGATAAGATCATCAAAAACGCCGCTTGGCGTAAGCACTCTAATTATAAGCTCGAAACCCTCTCCGACGCCGGCTCACCGGATCCGACTTCTCCTTTGCTCGGCCTTTCCTCTTCCGACGCCGATTTCGTCCTCAACCCCATCCTACTCGCCCTCGACTCTAATTATGCCAAAGTCGCGGATCCCGCTCTCGAATGCGTCTCCAAATTATTTTCCGCGGGGGTCGTTCGTGGCGAGATCGACGGCAACAACTCCGATTCGATACTCTACAAAATTATTGAGAGTGTTTGTAAAGTCGGCGGCATTGGCGAGGAATCGGTTGAGCTCGCTTTGCTAAGAGCTTTGCTCGCGGCCGTTCGATGCCCCTGCGTTTTGATCCGTGGCGATTGCTTGCTCCAGGTAGTGAGAACTTGTTTCAATGTGTATTTAGGTGGTTTAAATGGAACTAATCAGATCTGTGCTAAGTCTGTTTTAGCTCAAATTATGCTCATTGTGTTCGCCCGTGCGGAAGAGGATTCCATGGATGTTACTATCAGAACGGTGCCAGTTAGTGAGCTTTTAGAGTTTACTGATAAGAACTTAAATGAAGGGAGTTCAATCTATTTTTGTCAGAATTTCGTTAGCGAGGTTATGAGTGCTAGTGAAGGAGTTCCAGATTTGAAGTTTTCGCAACCGGTTGAAGTGTTGCAAAATGGTGAGTCTAAGGTGGAGGAGGAGGAAATCAGGGACGAAAAGGCGAAGAACGGGTTGGAATTGGGTGCTGGTGGGGTTAGTAGTAAAATTAGGGAGGATGGGTTTGTTATTTTTAAGAATTTGTGCAAGTTATCAATGAAGTTTTCATCCCAGGAGAATCCTGATGATCATATCCTTTTGAGAGGGAAGATATTATCTTTGGAACTCCTCAAGGTTATTATGGATAATGGGGGTTCAATTTGGCGCTCAAATGAGAGGTAAGTTGTTCTATATTATTCCTTAAACACGGGACTTACTACTATTAATATAAATACATAATCAGTTAAGGTTATTATTTGATATGCGGTGTAAAAATTATTTTACACAACCTATCTTAGTTCCAAATACTAATTCTAAACCCTAACCTAAAACCGTAAATACTACACATTGCATTAAAATAGCCAGGCTTGTGTGAACTTTAATGCTGTCATGAGTCTGTTTTGGAGTTTATGATTTGTAGTTTAGAATTTAGGGGTTAGGATTTAGGGATTAGGGTCATTAAAATATGCTACATAGCAGCAATATAACCCCGCTTGTGGAGTAATTCTTTTACACTACCAGTGTATGAAATAATTACCGTTAGTTAATATGGTTGTTTGCATGTTGGCATATTACTTTAGGCTTTATCTTTGTTAGTTATTAGATTTATCAGATAGTGGCCAGTCTACTTGTAATATAAATATATAATTAGTTAAGAACTTTAAAATGGTAATGAACCTTTGGATTTTGGCTGTTGTCCAATCTAATCAAGATAAAGTTTTTTTTCCTGAATGATTGAAGTTTAATTTGAACGTCCAAACAAAGTAGAAAAAAGCATTTAGGTTTTGTATTCCGAAAATGGACATTGGTGGTCTTGGGCCTCCAGATATGAGCAAAACTATGAAAAACAATTGAACGAATCTGTGTCAGGCACATAGCTGGTTCAATTAATCACCCTAAATTCTTGGCAGCATAAGGCGTAACTCCCAAAATAACCATTTCTTGTCCAATGATTGTATCCCGGGGTACTGGATTTTGCATGATTTATCTGAAAAATGATTTGCTTAGCTAGTTGTTAGAAAAAAGAAGATGAAAATGCTCCAAAACCATTATTACTGTTTTTAATATTTTTTTTAATATTACAATTTTTGAATGTTATGTAGTATATATGATAAATAACTCACTTGTTTTCTTGTGATCTTTTGTTAAAATTGTTCCAGTGTTCTTATATTATGTGGTATGTCATGCAGGTTTCTTAATGCAGTGAAGCAATTTCTCTGCTTATCATTGTTAAAAAACAGTGCACTGTTGGTGATGTCTATCTACGAGCTCCAGTGTTCTATTTTTATGAGCTTGTTAACAAAATATAGATCAGGATTAAAAGCTGAAATTGGAATATTCTTTCCCATGCTAATTCTCCGAGTTCTAGAGAATGTTCTCCAACCAAGTTTTGTACAGAAAATGACCGTGCTTAATATGTTGGAAAAGATTGGTGGGGATTCACAGATTATCATTGATATATTTGTGAACTATGACTGCGATGTGGATTCACCCAACATATTTGAAAGGTATTTCCTTTTATGATAATTGTCCGTACAAGTGTTTGACATGAGTGCTGGTCTCGTGTTATCATGTGTGTTTGTCGTGCCAAATTTTCAATAAAGTATCCGGCAAATCATATGTGAAAATCCTATATGAAATTGAAACATGTCCTCAAAGTTTTGCAAAGGAAGGTTGTTCAATATAGAATTAACTCGAGCAGCAGATTTTGGCTCACGTTTTGAGAGCATGCTTTAGTTTCTTTCCTAATGTAGTTCTTTTAATTTCTCGTACTTTATTATTTTCTTAATATTGTACTTATATTAAATGTATCAAAACACTTTCTTACCAAATCATATGGTGAAATCATTTATGAATTTGATATCTTTTCTCAAAGTCTGAAAAATGATGGTTGATCATCATAGAAATTTGATATCTTTTCTTTTAGTTTCTCATTCTCATTCCATCAGATTTTTGCAGGATTGTCAATGGCCTTCTGAAAACTGCTCAAGGGCCACCACCGGGTTCAACCACAACTTTGTCTGTAGTTCAGGATATCACCTTCCGGCATGAATCAGTGAAGTGCTTAGTTGGCATCATTAAGTCTATGGGAGCTTGGATGGACCAACAGCTGAAGATAGGTGATTCTGACTTGCCTAAGGGCTTTGAGAGTGACACTTCATCAGAGAACCATCTAGCCCCACCTGCAGAAGATGGAGCTGTCCCTGATTGTGAGTTACATCCAGAAATAAATTCTGAATTGTCAGATGCTGCTACTCTTGAGCAACGCCGGGCTTACAAGATTGAACTCCAGGTTATTTTAATGGAGGGCTGCCTTGATATATATCATGATAATTTTCCATATTACTTTTATTTCATGACTTAATTTTATGTTCCTGTTCTTCACAAGCTTGGTTTTTTAATGACAGATTTAGTATGTTTACATGCAGAAAGGTGTCCAATTGTTTAACAAGAAGCCATCCAAAGGCATTCAGTTTCTTATAAGAACCCAAAAGGTTGGTAACTCTCCAGAGGAAGTGGCTGCTTTTCTTAAGAAAAACACCACTGGACTGAATGAAACAATGATTGGTGATTATTTGGGTGAAAGGGAGGAATTTGCTTTAAGAGTCATGCATGCATATGTAGACTCCTTGAATTTCAAATCTATGGATTTTGGTGAAGCAATAAGGTTCTTCCTAAGTGGCTTCAGGTTACCAGGAGAGGCTCAGAAAATTGACCGTATCATGGAAAAGTTTGCTGAGCGCTATTGTAAATGCAATCCAAACTCATTTACTAGTGCAGACACTGCTTATGTACTGGCATATTCTGTCATAATGCTCAACACTGATGCTCATAATAACATGGTCAAAGATAAGGTTTGTTTGTCAAATCTATTTTTGTTTTTTCTGCTGATCACTTAATTGTGGACTTTTGCTCATATGCTTATGCATGTACTTATCTTTTGAAGAACCTATATGATCTATTATGTGACTCGTTAGCCAGTCTGGTGCTTAAATTCCACTGACAATAATATGGAATTCTCCTCTTAGTTATGCGAATTATGTTTTTCTTTTGCAAAGTTTACTGTAGATTTGATTCTATTCTAGTTTGTGTTATATTTTGCTACTGAATTCAGATGACGAAGTCTGATTTCATCCGAAACAACCGAGGAATAGATGATGGCAAGGATTTACCTGAGGAGTATCTTGGTGCTCTTTATGATCAAATTGTGAAAAACGAAATTAAGATGAATGCTGATTCTTCTGTTCCTCAAAGCAAGCAGGCAAACAGCTTGAATAAGTTATTGGGTTTAGATGGTATACTCAATCTGGTTAGCTGGAAGCAAACAGAAGAAAAGCCATTGGGTGCAAATGGGCTTCTTATAAGACATATCCAAGAGCAGTTTAAGGCTAAGTCGGGAAAACCAGAGTAAGTTTTATTTGGATACATTTAATGGTTTGATATTTCCAATATGACTTGTGGGGCAGGTAGTAGTAGAAGTTTTCCATTTGTAGGTCAACATAAGTTATGTCTTGAATCATAGTCACAATTTGATAGTCTTAATTGTGTATGCTTCCTTCATACCATTTATGTGTGAGCTTCGGATTATATTTTTGCATGTTTTTTAATACAATTACATGCCATAGGTTGTGACGTGTTTGTTGGCTAATTAAGTCATTTGATATATAGTTGATGGCGGGCATTTCAGTTCAATAAGTCAACAACATGCATCAATAAATGAAGGGATTTTTTTGTTCTTCCTCCATATTCTCTCCATCCTGCTTTTGTGTTAAATTGATCTTTACTTGTCTCATCCCAAAATTTCCCAGAAGACCAACTACATAATGTTCGTTAATAGTTTTCTTTTTTGCCCTTCGTTGTAGCAGTTCTGTTTATCATGCTGTTTCAGATGTTGCAATCTTGAGGTTTATGGTGGAGGTCTGCTGGGGACCCATGCTGGCTGCATTTAGTGTCACACTTGACCAGAGTGATGATAGACTTACTACCTCTCAGTGTATACTGGGCTTTCGATATGCTGTGCATGTAACTGCAGTAATGGGCATGCAGATACAAAGAGATGCTTTTGTCACATCCGTGGCGAAGTTTACTTTTCTCCATTGTGCTGCAGATATGAAACAAAAGAACATTGATGCTGTAAAGGTAAATAATATTTTTTTTGCACATAATAACAAAGAATGGGTCTGTCCCCTTGGCTTTCTCATGTGTTATGTCACAGGAAGAATTAGAAATGTTTCATCTGAATTCTTGCACTTAATTTTTTATGCCTTTTGATTCCTTTTTATTGTAATTTCTTTGTTATGGTAAAGGTTTCTTGCTGAGATGTGTTCTTTATATCTCATTTGTTCAAACATTTAATTTTATACAGGCAATAATATCTATAGCCATTGAAGATGGTAACCATCTTCAGGAAGCCTGGGAGCATATATTGACATGCCTGTCCAGAATTGAGCATTTGCAACTGTTGGGAGAAGGTGCAGCGACTGATGCATCCTTTTTATCTGTGTCCAACACTGAAACAGATGAAAAGATGGAAAAATCTGTCGGTCTTCAATATCTGATGAAAAAAGGAACTCTCCAGAATCCAGCTGTAATGGCAGTCGTCCGAGGGGGTTCATATGATAGCACCACTGTCGGAGTCAATAGTTCAGGACTGGTGAACAGATTAACCACTTCATTGCAAACTTGAATTTATTGGACCAGATAGGAAATTTCGATTTGAACCATGTTTTTGCAAATAGCCAAAGGTTAAACAGTGAAGCAATAGTGGCTTTTGTGAAAGCCCTTTGCAAAGTTTCTATGTCAGAGTTGCAGTCTCCAACAGACCCTCGTGTTTTTAGCCTCATAAAACTAATTGAAATTGCGTAAGATTCTTATCTTTTTCTTATAGAAAGTTTCCTGGACTGCGATCTCCAACAGATCCTCAAGTTTTAGCCTCATAGATCATTGTCGTTGCTCTCTCCAGCACTTCTATCTCCCTCCTTTGTGTTCCTATGGAAAGTACTTATTCGGGAATGTTATATTGCAGGCATTACAATATGAACCGCATCAGATTAGTTTGGTCTCGAATGTGGAATGTTCTCTCTGATTTCTTTGTTTCGGTTGGTTTGTCCGAGAACTTATCTGTATCAATTTTTGTGATGGATTCATTGCGGCAGCTTGCTATGAAATTCTTAGAGCGCGAGGAGCTGGCAAACTATAATTTTCAGAATGAATTTTTGAGGCCATTTGTGGTTATCATGCAGAAAAGCAATTCTGCAGAAATAAGGGAATTAATAGTTCGATGTATTTCTCAGATGGTCCTCAGCCGTGTCACTAATGTGAAATCTGGATGGAAAAGTGTTTTTATGGTATGCTGTCTCATAAGTTTTTACTTGTCATGCAAGCTCTGATAACTTTTCTTTTCACAAAATTTTTATTTCCCTCTCAGGTGTTCACAACTGCTGCTGCTGATGAGCGGAAGAATATTGTCTTGTTGGCTTTTGAGACGATGGAAAAAATAGTGCGAGAATACTTCCCTCATATAACTGAGACAGATGCGACCACTTTTACTGATTGTGTAAGATGCCTCATCAAATTCACAAATAGCAGGTTTAACAATGATGCTAGCCTCAATGCTATTGCATTTCTCCGGTTTTGTGCCCTCAAGCTTGCTGAGGGTGGACTCGTTTGTCCTGATAAGAGCTCGGACAAATTTTCATCTATTCCAATTATAAGTAAGGATGATTCAGATGTACAAAGTTGCGCTTATATTGATGATCATGGATCATATTGGCTTCCTTTGCTAACAGGTAACCTGCTAATTTAGTTGCTTGCAAATCCTATAGCCTTGCCGTCACTGTTTTGCAATATGGATGAATAATTGGCTATTTGTGCGGTCGAGTCCTTAGCAATCGAAGCAAGCTGATTATGTTGTGAATATAAAAAAAAGTGATCGTCGAATGAAAACTTGTCCACATCATCTTCTTTTTATGATTTCACTTGCTTGCTACCACATTGTTGTGGATCTTTATCAGCAATGTACTCTAAACCAAGGCGTCGTATGCATTATGGTGACTCCTGATATAAATGTTTTAAATACCAGTTTAGGTTTCGACGCATAGTTTCCATGTTGATTGGGGACATGAATGCTGTCACCTTTAGCTTTTAATGTTGCGAAAATATAGTGCCTTTCCTCTTTCAAAATTAAAGAAATTTGATATGCTGTTTCAGGTTTATCAAAACTAACATCGGACTCGAGATTAGATATCCGAAAGAGTTCAGTGGAAGTGCTTTTCAACATCCTGAAGGATCACGGTCATCTTTTCTCACGAGCTTTCTGGATTGGCATTTTTAGTTCTGTTGTTCTCCCCATATTTAATGGTGTATGTGGAAAGAGAGGTGTGCCCATAAAAGACGAACATGATTCACCGACTTTAAGTTCTTCCCATCATGATGGAAGTACATGGGACACGGAAACTTCCACCATCGCGGCTCAGTGTCTAATTGATCTATATCTTAGATTTTACGGTGTATTGAGGCCCCAGCTATCAGATGTGCTATCAGTACTGACGGGATATTTGAGAGGCTCAATACAGGGTCCTGCAAGCACCGGAGTTGCAGCAATCTCCCGTTTGACAGGAGAGTTAGGAAGCAGCCTCTCGGAAGAGGAATGGCTAGAAATCTTTACAGCTATAAAAAGAAGCTGCCATAACAATGTTGCCAGGGTTTATGAAGCTTCTGAGAACCATGGATGACATCGAGGTGCCTGACAATTCTCAATCCCGTACTAGTATCGACACAAGTTCCGATCACGGCTTCACCAATGATGATCTCGAGGATGCCAATATGCACACTGTAGCTTATGTGGTTTCAAGAATGAAGAGTCATATCGCCATCCACCTGCTCATTATGCAGGTTTTTCCCATTAAAAACCGCAACATTTCGATACCATCAAAACATGCGACATAAGTAATCACAATTTGTTTCGGCTTTTCATTCTTTTTTCAGGTTATAATCGACATGTACAAAAATGAATCTACAACTCTTATCAGCTGCCAACATCAACATCGTTGTTGAGACAGTGTCTTCCATTGCGTCACACGCTCAGCAACTGAACTCCGAGACTACCCTTCGAAAGAAAATACAGAAAGCGTGTTTGGTTTTAGAGCTCTCCGATCCCCCTTTGGTTCACTTCGAAAACGAGGCTTATCAAAAATACCTCGATTTCCTCCAAGATATTATAAAAAACAATCCATCATTTGCCGAGAAGACAAACCTAGAATCACAACTCGTGGCATTGTGTGGGAAAATATTTCAGATATACCTCAACTGTACCGACAAGCAGTACATGGTGCAGAAACCGATTGAGAAACCGACGTTACATTGGGTACTTCCGTTGGGTTCGGCCAAAAGGGAAGAACTGGCAGCAAGAACATCTTTACTTGTTTCGGCATTGAAGGTGTTGAGTGGCTTGGAGGAGGATTCCTTTAGAAAGTACATTCCGAGTTTCTTTCATCCGTTGGTGGCTCTGATCCGGTGCGAGCATAGCTCCGGCGAAGTTCAACGTGTTCTTCGTAACTTATTCGAGTCATATATAGGTCCAATGATAATGCAGTAATACATACATAAACACATATATATCATCTTTTTGTACCATGTTCTGATTTTCGATTCTGTGTTATTTTTTATTTGTTTTCCCATAAGAAGAAGAACAACAACAACAACAAAACCCAATTCCCATATGCAATGGGGTAAGGGGGAGGTAGGGTAGTAGGCTGCCCCCAACGTCAGGTTGAGAGTAACTTCCGTGGAAGACCTCCGGTAGTCAGAAAATTAAAAATATAGATAAAATGCAATGCATGTATAAATAAATACATAAATACATAGTTGAATAGTATTCATATGCAGACATTAATATTATTAATATCATATGCGCGTTTGTACTTGGGCAGTAATCTCTGCAAATAAATTCATACGAAAAAATCTCTGCATATAAACAGAAACGTAAGACCTGACTAAATTTAAAAGTGAAGAGAATGTTACACAGAAGTCAATGAAAGCAAATCCAGTTTTAAGCCTTCATAAATACCAATAACATAAACGTATAAAGAAGAGCGTATACGTTAAATGTACATTGTGATTATATAAATTGTTGCGATTGGAAGTTTCGCTTTGCGCTCCCATTTTATAGTATTTTATTGGTTTTCTCAATTATTAAATCTTCTGTTTCCTTCTTAATTTTGGCCACTAAATATAATTAAGGGTAAAGTAGCAAATGATTTTCGATTATAGAGTGTTGTTTTGTTGAGTTCTTCAATTATAGAGTGTTGTTTTATTGAGTCACTCGATTATTAGTAATTATAAAATGATCATTTGATCATAGGGTGTTACTTTATTGAGACACTTGACTATTAAAAGTTACAAAATGGTCATTCGACTGTTCATATGTTCCAAACTCGTCTTTTTCGTTAAAAAATTGATGGTTTTCTGAGCTGAATATTAATATGATGACTGGGATATGATAGTCGTTTGAGATTTTGAAATCAGATTTTATCATAATTCAGTTAACAGGTTAACGTCCAGCTCGGACTGCACTAAATTTTTTAATGAAAAATGACGAGTTTGAAACATATGAAAAGTCGGAAAACCATTTTATAACTTTTAATAGTCGGAGGATTCTACAAAGCAATGCCCTATAGTTGGGGGACCACTTTATAATTTTTAATAGTCTGAAGACTTAACAAAGCAGTGCCCTATAATCGGTGGACCATTCATGTACTTTACCTTATAATTAACTGCTAATTAGTATCCTATTTAGCGGTCAAAATAAAATCATTAATTTTAAAGATAGGGTGTAATTTACCATTATACCAAAATAAAATTTTAGAACTTTTAAGGGATTAAACAAGAATTATACATTTACTTTGAGGTGAGAGAGCAAGCTCTCGATCGATCTCTGACTTCATTGTGATTGACTTTAAATATAATCAACTCTTATATGACTACTAAAACATATTAATTTTGAGGACCGATGCATGAAATAATGTCGTAATTGCAAGAAATTTACAAATTAAGAGTCAAAATAATAGTTTAAAATTATATTTATTAATTCAAATTGACTAGTTGAATGAACCTATTATTTGTATCAATAATAAAATTATAACAGCGTTCTTCCTCTTCCTCCATTAGTATATTCTAACCACATTTGTCTTGTTTCATTACCGTTTAGCGATAGATTAATTTTCAACCTTCCATAATCACATAAATTTTAATTATATTTGAAATCAAATCATATAACGTGTACTTGTCCAACTGCTAAGTAGTTTCTTAATCATTAAATTATATATATATATATATATATTCATCTAAAGATTTATTTACGTTCAAAATTGATGCACTAGTTGCTGTCCTAAAAAAACAAAGGGGAAAAAAATCAAATTGTTTGACTTGGTGGCTTACATGCAAAATGCATGCAACATGCGTAGCGTAGTGTAACGGGCATTGACAAATTGTTATTATTATTTTTTATAATTATCGATATTTGATCAATGACCGTTTAATCTGAATTTGGTTATATAGAAACTCGTTATAAAGATATTCTTTTGATTTAGTCAGTTTTGATCTTGATGTCAAGATTTAAACTTTAAATCTTATTTAAAAGAGTTAATATATTATAGCGCTGGGTCAATTTATTGTAATTTATATTGTTATTGTTTTGAATTTCTTATGCAATGCCTTCGACTAGACCTCTCCGATTACTCGTTCGGTTCGAATTGATTTGGATATGGCAAATTTTAATATAGTTGAATTTGTGATAGTTTAAATTAAAATTTTAATAGCAACATTAGTTTTTATTTAGATTTAGTTATAAAGCATGAACCAAACGATCTCAGTGATTAAGCGAATTATTGTTATCAATTTTTTTGACACATTATAAATAATTATAATTAAATCTGAATAAAAATTAAAATAATATATTCGATTTGACTCGACTCATATTTTTGACACAAATTTTTAGATAAAATTTAAATGATAAAATAATACTTATCAATTTAAGTAACTCAGATCTTTTCACTCTATTTAACTCGACTTGATCAAATATACCTTCCTATTTAATACTAACTAATACTAACATTGCCTTTATCGCATAATAAGGGTTATCATTTCATTCACTTATGATGACAAATATTTTATAAACAAGATTATATTAACGCCATTAATTCTAATTAAAGTTCAAGATTCATGATTTAAAATTTAGAATTTATGATTTAAAATTTAGGATTTAGAGATTAAATCATAAGATCATTAATTAAGGGGCTGTTTGTTTACTTCAGAATGATTAAGCGCTGAATGATTCAAATGTTAAATGATTCAGAGGCTATGTATGAATTAGTTCTGAATGGTATGAATTAGTTCTGAATGTGACATGATGTTTGATAATTACTCTGAATCATTCAGAATATACTTTGATGCTGAATCATTCAGCACTGTTTTACTGAATCAGTCAACACTGAATCATTCAGAGGTACGAAACAAACACGCTGAATGGTGAACGGTTCAACATTCAGTGCTGAATGATTCCATTCAGAGCCAAACAAACATCCCCTAAATTAGATATACTTGTGAAATATAAACTTTTTACAGTATATATAACAAATAATTTATTATTATATAAAATAAGATTCCATCAAGTGCATAAATTATGATTTTATTTATAAATAGATGTCCAAAAATGATGACATCTACAGTCAAAATTGGCTCTCCTTTTTTTCTTCTTCTTTTTTTTTTGGTAAAAAAAGATTTTTCTTCTTTGGTGGCCTGACCATGCATATAATATAAAAGAAAGCAACATTATATATATATATATATATATAACGAATATAAGGTAATATTTGTTTAATGATATTCAATCTTTTGACAATGAACGCTTATATCTCTACATATGTGGTGCTCTGACCTGAGACCTCAAAGGATAATAACAAATCTGATAACCAATGAGGTCTTTGATTCGTGCATGTATTGATTCGTGCATATATCCTATTAATATTTTTTATTAATCTAAGAGTGATTACAAGACAGTAAATGTTCGAAAGACTCTTAACTCATTTGACAATACAATATGCTCAAATATGAAATTTCTAAAGATAATAATAATTATTTGATAAACTTCAAATCTGTCGTGTACATGACAAAACATATTATTAATCAACCGTACCAATATTTTATCTATTGACTAATCTAGACTGAATTTTGTAGAAGTCTATTACATGGTTAACATTTTCAATCTAATTTGCTCTAATCGTAAATATCATGATTTAAACTTATGATCTTGCTAAAAGAAATCTAGTGTCTCATCCCACTAGATTAACACACACCTAATAAATATAACTACTCAAACATGAGAATTCTAAGAAAAATAATATTCTTTCGAAAGACAAATGTCGTTGAATAGATTCAAGAATACTTAAGTATTTTCGAACTCATATCCTATTATATATTATAACAACATAATATTAATCGAATTAATATTTAATCAAATTTATAAAATTATTTTTTAATCACTAAATAAGATTAGTATTCGAACAGATAATCGGTTCATCCTACTAAATTGAGTGATAATTAATAATTAGTGTTATTTTTTAATTATTGAACAAGTATTTATTTTGACTCTTCTCTTATCTTCTCTCATTAAGTTGTCGAGTAATAAAGTGCCAAGTCACTCTCACGCGCTATCACTGTTTGACACGTGTCATCCTAACAACATTATAAATACTCACTTCCCTCAACTCCAGCTTCTTCATCCAAAAAAAATCACCCGAAAAAACAGTTTTAGAATCCGAACGGAATAGTCTCCGACTCTCGTTTAATTTCATCTTCCGTTTTCCCTCCATCCGCCTCCGGCTTCCGAAACCAACGCCTCCACAACCACCACCACCGCCCAAAATGGAAGCCCGCGGGGAATTATCGACTAAACCCGTTCAATCTCCGAGATCAACAACGAAAAAGATTTCTTTTGAGGAGGACTCCACAAAAGTCTCATCTGAAGCATTACCGAATGCGGTGTTCTTCACGCTGTTTTTCTCGGTGGTTTATTTTCTTCTTTCACGTTGGCGTGAAAAGATTCGTACTTCCACGCCTCTTCACCTCGTCACCTCGTCTGAGATCGTCGCGATTTTCGCTTTGATCGCCTCGTTTATTTATCTTTTGGGGTTCTTTGGGATTGATTTCGTTAAGTCTTTGATTCTACGACCCTCGACCGACGTTTGGAATTCCGAGGACGATGAAGAGGAAAACGAAGTTTTGCTCTGTAAAGAAGATGCTCCTAAGGTCCCTTGCGGCCAAGCTCTTGATTGTTCGGTTCCTGGAGCACCGGTTATATCTTTCCAGAAAGTGTTCGACGAAAAGCCCGAGAGAGTTACAACTGAGGAAGACGAAGAAATTGTTAAAGCCGTCGTGGCTGGGACAACCCCATCGTATTCTTTAGAATCTAAGTTAGGTGACTGCAAGAGAGCTGCTGCGATAAGGCGTGAGGCATTGGAGAGATTAACGGGGAAGTCACTGTCGGGATTGCCATTGGATGGATTCGATTATGAGTCGATTTTAGGACAGTGTTGCGAGATGCCGATCGGGTATGTGCAGATTCCCGTCGGCATCGCTGGGCCGTTGTTGCTTAATGGAAGAGAGTATTCGGTTCCTATGGCAACCACTGAAGGGTGCTTGGTAGCTAGCACTAATAGGGGATGCAAGGCTATTCATTTGTCCGGTGGAGCTTCAAGTGTTCTATTGAAAGATGGGATGACTAGAGCTCCTGTCGTAAGGTTCAGCACCGCGAAGAGGGCAGCCGATTTGAAGTTGTATTTGGAGGATCCTTTAAATTCTGAGACCTTGGCTGTAGTTTTCAACAGGTTTGTTTCAATATCTTTTAAGTTCTGAGTTGATTAAACTAATATGGTGCTGGTTTGTTGAAAGCTTCGGTTTTCTTGGTGGTTGCAGATCAAGTCGATTTGCTAGGCTTCAAGGTATAAAATGTGCCATTGCTGGGAAGAATCTTTATATGAGATTTACTTGCAGCACCGGCGACGCGATGGGGATGAACATGGTTTCAAAGGGAGTCCAAAACGTTTTGGATTTCCTTCAAACTGATTTCCCTGACATGGATGTCATTGGTATCTCTGGTGAGTTTCATTTCCATGAACTTATGATTATATATATGACTCTTCCTTTTTGTCGTTTGAGCTAGACCATTGAATTGTATGGATTTCTGATGGATTTAGGAAATTTCTGTTCGGACAAAAAGCCGGCTGCGGTGAATTGGATTGAAGGACGAGGTAAATCTGTTGTCTGCGAGGCCATCATTAAGGGTGATGTGGTAAGGAAAGTCTTGAAGACTAGTGTTGAATCCCTTGTGGAGCTTAACATACTTAAGAACCTTACCGGATCTGCCATGGCCGGAGCATTGGGTGGATTCAATGCACATGCTAGTAACATTGTTGCTGCAATATACATCGCTACCGGTCAAGACCCGGCTCAAAACGTGGAGAGCTCGCATTGCATCACGATGATGGAAGCTGTCAATGATGGCAAGGACCTTCACATTTCCGTCACAATGCCTTCCATCGAGGTAATTGACAATATTATGGCTGGTTATCAAATTTTCTAGCAAAGTAAAACTGGGTATTGATGTAAGTTCTGATTTATCTTTTAGGTTGGCACTGTTGGTGGTGGAACTCAGCTCGCATCTCAATTGGCATGTTTGAACCTTCTCGGGGTCAAAGGTGCGAACCGAGAGTCACCCGGTGCAAACTCTAGACTCCTTGCAACCATCGTAGCCGGTGCAGTCCTTGCCGGGGAACTATCACTCATGTCTGCACTGGCAGCTGGGCAACTAGTCAAGAGCCATATGAAGTACAATAGGTCAAGTAAGGATGCCTCCAACACTGCTTCTTAGAGAAGACTTAATCAGATATATATGTGATGACGATGACGAAGGGTTTGTTAATTGGCAAAAGATTAGTGTAAAAGTTGCAAATCCCATAGTTTAAATTGTGTTGAAAGGTAATGAGATAGATATCATATTTGTGCAATTTACTTTGTATTTTGTAAAATCACAGAATTGTTAATTACCATTTTTTTTTCATTCTCTTCATAGATTCTATGTACTGCTTTTATGCTCCAAGTAGATTCTACGTATTGTAATCTTCTCTGCAATATTTATTGCATCATAATTCATATTTTCTCTGCTATATTTTGTGTCGATATTATTGAAATTAAAATTTATACTAAATTCAGAATATTTCAAATAATCAAATCCGAAACAATCTTATTAAAAGTGAATCAAACTTATATTTTATGGATTAGGTTGTTGGATATGAATATGCATTTGTTAAGGGTATACTTAAGTTTTTTCATATATTTTATCCTACTTTATACAAAAATTTATATTTCATGATTGATTCAACACATGGGAGTTGTCCAAGAAGCACCGTGCTTGATCCGGACATGTCTTTTCCAAGCACTTCGGAATGGTTTAGTGGATGTTGTGGTTAGAGAAGGAGATTCAACACGTCATCGGTTGGACGATGATTCATACTTATTTCAACATAGAAAGGCGCAAGATTTTATATTAAGGGACAAATTTTTAAAGTTTCAGGATAAACGAACTTGTAAAATTCTAAGACCGGGGCCTTTCAACCCATCCATGTACTTCAAGCTTTACCGGGAGTCGGAGTTATATGGTGCAGTATTACCAAGATGCTATGGCTATCTGTTGTTGGATTAGAACCCTACACATTTTCATGATGTTTACTTGCAACCCTAGGTGGATTGAGGTTCAGCACTTGCTGGATCCGATACCAGGGCAGAAGGTAGAAGATAAATCGGATATTGTGGCGTCGGGCCTTCGAAATAAAATTGGATAAACTGATGAATCGCATGCTTAAATGGGAAACACTTTGGAGAAGTGAATGCAAGTTGAGAACATGAATAATCGAAGCCGAAGTTATTTTGTATGAATTTTTTTAATATTCTAAAATTTAGAGGAATCTCGAAACTATAAATTTTCTTTTTGATAAATTCTAAATATAATCTTTAACTCTATATAAAGAGGAGGAAAAGAAAAGACTCTAAGGGAAGGAAAGAATACTTCTAACAAGTCTAGAATCTATAAGTTAAGGGAATATAATAAAATAAAGATAATCAATTTAACTAACCGATCATATGTACAAATTTGCAGCGTAGTGTTAGCCAATCTGAAAGGCTTTTTATTTTTATTAATATTATAATAAAAAGGCGGGTAATCAGCCAGCAATAGAGGTCTAAAGCCCGCGTGCATAAAGTTCCTCCCTGCTCCCAATCGAAGTGTCTCGCATCCGATTATAAATAGACAAAACCTCAGCAATAACATCTGGTACAGTACAGCTTGATATCTCTGAGGGTGCGTTTGGTTCACGGAATATAAGATTACCAGTGGGAATGTAAGATTACCAGGGAATAGGATTACTGGGAATATTGTATTTTGTGTTTGGTTAGCTTAGCAGGAATGTAAGATTACTGTGTTTGGTTAAAGGAATAAAAGATTATTGGAATGTATTATAATATTATAAGTTAAAATATTTATATTTCTTTAAAATTTAAATCATAATATTTATATTATTTTTTTACAAAATTAAAAATAAAAAGGTTTAATGAAAGGGTAAAATTTTATTTTAACCCCTGAACTTCATATAAATTTTAATTATATACTTTTTTTGTAAATCTATAATAATTTAAGGATAAATTTGTAATTTAATATTCGTAGAATTTTTAATTATTCAATGACAGAGAATGATGTTTTTGAAAAAAATAAAAATTTAAGGACATTTTAGTCCAAAACACCGGTAATCCAATAATACCTAAGGAAAGGGAGGTAATGACATTCCCGGTATATACCCCAAAAATCCACTATTGGTAATCTAACATTACCGGGAATGGGATTCCCGGGCTAACCAAACGTGGGAATGTGGATTCCATTCCCATGGGAATCCAACATTCCCCCATCCAAACACCCCCTGAGTGCCTAAACGGGAATTCCATGCAATGGCACAAGATTTGTAGTAATAAAGTTGACAACAAGAATAATTTATATTATTAATTATTTCATAAATTTAATCATCTAATCATATGTTGACTGATTGGAGGGTTAATTTTATTTTAAATTAAATAAATTTATTTTTCTTTAATCAAACAGTGACATGTGTCACATTCTCATTAAAGAAAAAATTAAATGACACAAGAAATAGTGTAAGGAGATTCATAAGAATAAAATATATATGTTAGGTTAAGATAAGAATAAAATATATCTAATAAGTTAATATACTATTTATGGTAAAATATATAAAAATATTATAAATTTAAACATTAATGCACAAGTTATATACCATTTATGGTAAACTAAAAATCATCTAATGGTTTTGACTTGGTGGCCGGAAATTTACTTAATCTTCCCAAGCATAGGAGAAAAATATATATACTTTTTGATTAAGTCAAAGCTGATTACAAAGTAATATTTATTTTAAATATTTTTAACCGTTTATCGATAAACGCTCAATCACTCTTGCAACATATATATATATATATATATATTATATATATATATATAATATATATATATATATAATTCATTTTAAAACTATTGTATTTCACTCACCGGCCATTACCTTTTACCAATTAAAAGTTTCGGGACATTGAATTAGGACTAACAAATAAATTAATAAGGCAATTAGTGATACCATATTATAAACAAAACAAAAAAGTAAGCAAAACGACAACGGGGTGTACCACAATATTATTTTACAACAAGTAAAACGTTAAATGATTAATATTATCAAAGATAATTAAAAACTTAAATGTTGAAAATTTACTTCTTAATAAAAAAATAAATCGATAATATATTTGCATTTTTATATTTTTTGACCAACTGGGAATAAAATAAAATTTTGAAGATTAATTAGTGTGATGATGAATTTGACCAAACTTTATATTAATTGTACTACTCAATAATTTATGTATTAAATATAGAAGCTTTTTGGTGGCTCAAGAAAGGTACTTGCATAATATTATAATAACAATGATAATAATTTATTTGTTGAAAATTTGTTTAATGAATTAAATTCAATATTAATTTATCTTTTTCTTTAGAATCCCACCAACTGGAAGAGGTTTCTTTATTCTCACAATTAAAATACTACTAGACATCAATTCATAAAAGTTTATCACATTTAAATCAAATATTCATGATGATGATGTGCGTATGGGGTTATCATCATTAGCATTTTTTTAAATATTTTAAAATAGACTCTTAAAATAAAAGATACTTTTCAATCGAATTGTTATTTAAAACTTTATAATTAAATTTTTATAATTTATTTGGTCGTAAAAATTTAAATAACGATACTCGATATCATAAAAATTATTTTAGATTTTTAATTATTATTTTATAATATTATTCTATTTTATATTATATTTTCAATTTTGCTATACTTATGAAAATTTTTAAACCAGCATCAAATATATTTTAAGAAAACTATCAAATTTTCACCAGTTAAAGATTATTATAAATAACCATAAGATAAATATCAAATTTTCACCAGTTAAAGATTATTATAAATAACCATAAGATAAAATAAATCACCAATAATTGATAAAAAAAATTATTCCTATCAACCAACCTATTTAATCTAAGTCAATTGAATCACAATGGGGTGGAGTAGGGGTGTATTCGGTTCGGTTCGGTTCGGTTTTTTGTCAAAAATTGAACCGAACCGAAATAAACGGGTTTTCAATATTTAAACCGAAACTGAATAGTTAAAAAACCGAAAAAATCGAAACCGATTTTTTCGGTTCGGTTTTTTTAACGGTTCGGGTTTTTCGGTTCGGTTTATCAGTTTTTCAATAAAAAAATCACTTGAAACTATAATTTTTTTTACAAAAATTGCCTATTCGGTTCAATATGGAACAAATGGGTTCCATATGGAAAACCCGAACCGAACCGAATCAAAAAAATGAAGCCTTTAAACCGAATCGAAAACCGAACCGTTTAAAGCCAAACCGAACCGAACCGAACCGTTTTACTCGATTCGTATCGATTTTTCGATTTTCTCGATTTCGTTGCTCAGTCCTAGGGTGGAGGCTATGATTATGGGGCCATGAGCCATCTCTTCTATGTTATGTGGAGCAACTAATTAAGTTTACATTTATTAATTGTATTATTATGATTACTAGTAGGGTGAGGTATATACAAGGTTCTAATTATAAGGTGTTATTTTATTAAATCATTTGATTATTGAAAGTTATAAAATTGTTTTCTAATTATAGAATATTGTTTTGTTGAGTCCCTATTATTAACAGTTATAAAATGGTCACATGACTATTCATATGTTCTAAACTCTTATTTTTTAATTAAAAAGTTGACAACATTCTGAACTGAATGTTAACCTATCTATTGAGATATTACAAAATTTGATCCAAGAATCAAGCAATTATTATATATCAGTTAACATGTTAACGTCCAACTCAAATGACTATCAAAATTTAAAGAAGAAGGACGAGTTTAGTACATATAAATAGGGATGGACATGGGTCGGGTTGGGTAGGATTTTTGGTCAACCCGACTCGAGAACAATGACTCCTCCACCCGAAATCCGACCCGACCGGCATAATACGTACCCTCCACCCGACCCAAACCAACCCAACATTTTGAAATAAAATCCGAACCCGACCCTACCCGAAATAATAATAAAATATTATTTTTATTTAATAAAAACATTTATTTAATTGAAAAAATAATATGTAGAGGGGTATTATTATAATTATTCATAAATATATAAGATAAATTTATATTTTTTCCGGGTTGAGCCGGGTCATGTATTTTTCACCTTGAACCCGAATCCAACCTAACCCGAACACCACCTTTAAAAAAAACCTGACCCGAACCCAAAATTTATTTTAAAAAACCCGACCCCATCATGCCGGGTCAGAACCCGTCGGATTCGGGTCCCATGCCCATCCCTATATATAAATAATCGAGTGATTATTTTATAACTTTTAATAGTCGATAAACTCAATAAAGTAATACCTTATAATTGAATGACTATTTTATAATTTTTAATAATCGATGAACTTAATAAAATAATACCTTATAATTAGGAGACTATTTATGTACTTTACCCTTTCTATTAATAATGGGAAACAAAAGGAATAAGAATAAGATACGCGACTCTTACTGGCAAGTTCCAATGAAGCGGGCACTCCCCACGTGTCTGACACGTTGTGCAGACGTGGATGCTGCATTTGACTCATCGGGTGTTGTGTTTTAATAATTTATTTATTTAAATATATAAATACTTAGATATTCTTATATTTTAATTATTTTAAATGTTTATTTATATATTTATATAATACGTAATACTTGCATGATATAATAATATGGTATCTCAGTATTCTTAAACCCACCAAGTCTGCCACCATTTGGCTCCTCACAAAATTTAAGGTATGTGTTAGATCTCCATCAATAATAAAAAGTAAATTCTTATGTTTTATATTATAATATTAATAATTATATATTTTTATAATATTAAATTTATGTATAACAAATCGCCATACGAAGATATTATAAAAATAAACCAATCATATAAATCGGACATGTTCTTTCAAATTGTAAAAAACCATAAACTAGTCACTTAAGAATAAATTCAAATTGTAAAAAACCATAAACTAGTCACTTAAAGAATAAAGAATAAAAAATAACTTAAAAAAGAAAAGAAAAGAAAATCATATATGTTTAGGTTAAAAAATCCAATCAAACAATTCAATAAATTAAATATATAAATAAATATCATTGTCGACAGCGAAAGATAAGCATAATCAGTATTAACATAAAAATATATGTAACGTTGACAAACTATTTTTATTTTAACTTAATCGTGACTTATCTTTGATGATTGTGAACGTTGTTGGATTAACATTCATAATTATGTGCACATATTTTTAATGTATATTGTTATCATAAAATATGACATAAATCAACTGACAAATTATGTTATAAATTCATAAGTTATTAGAAGTATCATAAAAATAAAATTGTAGATATTATTAAAGTTGTATTTATAATTTGATGAGGGGCAGAGTTATAAGTACAAACAATAATTGATTCTTAAACTAGCTATATAAAAGGCTATAGTCCCTAAGAAATAGATATCTCGTAGTTTTTCTTATTTCTGTCAGAAAGTTTATACTTAAGAGAATTATATATTCTTGGAAGATCACAACTAAATAAAGATCCAAAGATTTCAATCTATGAATTAATTTAGGTATGCTCTCGCATCTAGTATTTTTATTCTTGATGATTTGACATAAGTAGATAATGGTTGTTTTCATATTTATTATAGTTTGGTTTTAACAAACGTCTATCAATATATAACTTGATGGTTCAAAGTATGGATAGATCAATATGATAATCGAGTAAGCTTCTTTTAGATTTAGAGAGGTGATATTAGATTTAATATCGTGAGAAAAAGAAGAAGAAAATATTTACTACAAGACCAGACAAAGAACATGTTAAAAAAATAGATAAAATCATCTACAATTTTTATAGGAGAAAAGGAAGACCAACTAAAAAAATTCACAATTTGATTATAGAGGAAGAGAAAGGAAGAAAAAAGAAAATTTAACACCTAACAAATTACGAAACATAATTTTTTTTGAATTGGATCAATTCTTCGAATTGGATCAATACTTCCAATTGAATAAGTACGAGGAAAAGATCCATGGATAAAGATAGAAAAGTGCATTCATAATCATAACTAAATCTTCAAAAAAATTTTTGGATAGGATAGATTCAGGCGTTTTTCTCAAAAAATCACCGGTGACCGATATATTTACTGATCTAACACCGATCATACTATATTTCCCGATCTAACACCTTTTCAGTAAGACGCGCCCCCTGCAGCGCGCTATACTGATTTGGAGCCACGTGGGGTAAGACGTGCCCCTTGCGAGAAAAAGAAAATTTAACACCTAACAAATTACGAACATAATTTTTTTGAATTGGATCAATTCTTCGAATTGGATCAATACTTCCAATTGAATAAGTACGAGGAAAAGATCCATGGATAAAGATAGAAAAGTGCATTCATAATCATAACTAAATCTTCAAAAAAATTTTTGGATAGGATAGATTCAGGCGTTTTTCTCAAAAAATCACCGGTGACCGATATATTTACTGATCTAACACCGATCATACTATATTTCCCGATCTAACACCTTTTTCAGTAAGACGCGCCCCCTGCAGCGCGCTATACGCTGATTTGGAGCCACGTGGGGTAAGACGTGCCCCTTGCGACGCGCCTTATGCTGACATAGATACACGTGGGTATAGCGCGGCCCCTGGGGCGTGCCTTACGCCACGTAGGGTATAGTGCGGGTTAGGGGCCGCACCTGACCTTTATAATTATATATAGCGCGGGGCAGGTACCGCGCATTGTATAATTGTTACAACTTTTCTCGGCTATAAATACCCTTCTCCCCCGGGTTAAATTCCTCACATCTCCTCACATCTATCCTCTCAACTTATAAATTAATACAACAATTCCGTCAACGAGTCAATAATTCTGACAATTTTCTCATATTTTATTCAGAAGTTCGTGCGATTTTTCGTTATAAGGTAATTTTGTGATAATTTTTTTATTATATTAATTGTTTATTATGATTATTTGAAAAAATATTATACTAATTGTTGTCAATTAATTTATGTGTTTGTAAAATTAGAAAGCAGGAATATACATCGAAATAATTTTGCGGTACATGTAATAATATAAAATTATATTATTTAAATTATTTACGTTTATGTGTAAAAATTTTATTATGTTATATTTTCGTTCACATATTATTTATTTAATCAACATTGTTTTAGTTTTTTTTTGCAGATATAATATTGTCGCACTTTTAAACTCAAAGAATGACGCGACTTTCAGCTATTGTTTATTATGATGGTAAAATTCGAGAAGATGAAATCGACGTTGTTTTCGTATCAAATGAGTGTGTTAAAATATCATTGAAGAGAAACATAACTCTTCAGGAGCTGATAACGAAGATTTCGTGGAAGATTCATGTTGGAAGTAGTAGAAGAATGTTGTCGTTACAGTACAGATTTCCAACATCATTGTTGTCATTAACATATACATCGTTTGAACTTTTGAACAATGATGATGTTGAAATGATGGTTGAAGCTCAAAGTAATTATTTAGACGCCGATAATGAGATGTATGCAAATTTTATTCAAGTGCGTGTCGTTCGGGGTCAATCATTAAGCTCTCACTATGGGCTGGCTGAACAAGTTGATCAAGTTGATAGCCCGACGACAGTAATGTGTAATGATTTTAATTCCATAATGGGGAGACATTCATCCGCAACTCCTTACGATATGTACCGAGGAGGGTCGACGAACAATCCGTATGGAAACATCGCGTCCAGTTCAAGGGGAAGGCATTTATCTGCAAATCCGTTTGACCTTAATATGGAGATGCCATCGACGCAACCATCTGTGCAGTTTCCATTTGACACGATGACTTCAAGCTCCAGGGGAAGGCATTCGACTACGAGTTTTTTTGCTGTCAATCGAGAGTCGACCGCTCCACGACAGAAAAATATGTATGCTACTGTGCCATTTCAGATCGCGGAGCTGGGATCAAAGCAGCAATGGAGTCTTTGGGTCCAATGTGGCAATCACCCTTTGTCCAACATAGGTATTGTCTCCGACACATTGCTGCGAACTACCATGGAAGGTACAAGAAGAATGATGAGCGTCAATTAATTGTGTGCATGGGTAAGTGAAACTGATGTAGTTTATTTTCTTTCGATCGTTTGAATTTTGCAAAGAAAGCAAGTTAGTAAGTTATACATTTTTTGATCAGGTTACGAACTACTTCCTCGAACGTTTGAATCAATACTTCAAGATTTGCGGGCGAAGAACGAGG